>NC_056522.1:178143121-178216562 GCF_019175285.1 Sceloporus undulatus | reverse complement strand
CAGAGAGATCAGAAATATGAGTTTGCAAGAACTGAGCAGAGCAGTGGAGGACAGGGAGTCTCAGAAATGTCTCATCCACAGTGTTGCCATGGGTCAAGACCGAACTGAGGGCATTTAACAACAAATAAAAGTGTAATACATTCATCTGAAGGAATGCTAGAAGTCTATTTCTACCAGAAAGGATTAAAACATACAGTGCACCCACATTATATGCGGGTGCGCTTTAGGCAGACTTGAGTGTAATGGGGCGTGTGCCCGTGGCACGCCACATGCTCCTGCACCGCCGTGCCGCCACACACAAGCCCCATTCAAATGAATGAGGTTTGAGCATAAGCGGAATTCGCCTTATGCGGGGGGGTCCAGAATGAATCTCCTGCGTAAGGGAAGGACCCACTGTATTTCTTAATAAAGATACAATATTTAATTGCATTATAACACCATCTCATATTTAGTGACAGGGAATCCTCCTGGGCAACAATGACAGATAAAAATGATTGCACAGCAGTTGTACTTTCTCCTTTCTTGTGTACATGTAGTTCCTTGTGTATCCAGTTGTTCTGCAAGGACACATACACACAGCCTCCTCTCACTCTTGACTGAGAGCTAATCAAACATGTTACAACAGGTAAGCGCAAGGTCCTTGTACATGTTGTGCAAATCCTTCCACAAGTATGTGATCCAGTGTAACTAAGGTCCAAAACACACTGCAGAAATAGTCCAGTTTGAGACTGCTTAAACTGCCCTGGCTCCATGCTAGGGAATTCTGCAAATTATAGTTTTGTGAGACATTTAGCCTTCTCTGTCAAAGAGCTCTGGTGCCACAATAAACTACAGTTCTCAGGATTCCCTAGCACTGAGCCAGGGCAATTAAAGCAGTCTCAAACTGGATTATTTCTGCAGTGTGTTTTGGTCCCATGAGGGTTTATGTTTATTCTGTGATTAAAAAGCAAACAGGACCTTGGCCGCAATGATATTATCATCCTCATATACAACGGAACTCTACTTCAAATGTAGAAAAGACCTGATAAACAGTCAGTACTCTATGACTACAACCTAATTATACAGAATTCTTAAGAGAAGAAATCTTAAATCAATTAATCATATGAGTTGTAAATAGTCAATTAAATGCTTGATTAAATCTACATTATTTTCACAGGGAAAAAGAATACAGGCATCTCTAACGACATTTTATGTATGTCACAACAGGCATCATCTTAGAAGAGACATTTCTTTTCTTTTTTGCAGGAGAGAGTTGGCATGTTTTGAAATAATA
Source organism: Sceloporus undulatus (assembly GCF_019175285.1). Classification (NCBI taxonomy): domain Eukaryota; kingdom Metazoa; phylum Chordata; class Lepidosauria; order Squamata; family Phrynosomatidae; genus Sceloporus; species Sceloporus undulatus. Next base: position 178,215,289 of record NC_056522.1, on the reverse strand, counting down.
GGGTCTTTTAAAAGTTTATTGCTGTTTTTTTTAGTTTAAAAAATTATTAATTGACCAAGTGCCCTATTAGAAAGGAGACACATATCTACTTAGCAAAAGGCCAGTTAATGCTATTGGGTTACTTACTGCTAAACTACAAGGAAACTTTCTAAACAGCCGCTTAGGGAATGACTCAGTTTTTTCTTCTCTTATTCAAGGCCAAAGTAACTTGCTTGAATGTATTCAAAATCAATTTCCCCCCTCTTTCCCTCTGATAATTCACCCTACCGTTTACCCAATCATTTTATGTAGGTGGAAGTGATGAATGTTGCTGAGTGCCAGTGGATTTTGGTCCAAGACGAATACCCCCCAAGGAGCAACTTACACTGAGTCTCAGACTCCTGTCAGGCAAGTAATTGATGATGTTTTCACTGTGAGGGATGGGACTGGGACACATTAGGGCTGAATGGGGGGATGTAAACTGAGTGGATTGACTCAGCAGCTAAAGTCATTTATCCTTTGTTTCTAATAAGCACAAGCTTATTATGGCCAAATCTTCTCTAGCAGAACACAAGGAAATAATAATCAATTTTATAGTTTTTTTAGGGTTTTTCGGGCTATGTGGCCAGGTTCTAGAAGAGTTTATTCAATTTTGCAGGAAAATATAACATCCAAAAATGAGGGGAAAGGGGAACAACATAGAGAACAATTTAGGCAACACAACATTTTATCTCAAGTGCCATTTGCCTCTCCACAAAACCAGAGCCTGTACAATCACCTATTTCAAACAGCAAAGCAATAAGGGCATACAATAGAAAGCTATAGCTATAAAGTGAATATATATTTCTAAATTTGTTTTTGAGTATCTCACACTTTTGCGTATCCTGGATGATTATGAAAGTGCCTATTCTGTGTTTTAAATGCAAAGGCCATATTTTTAGTGCATTTCTGGGGAGGAAAATGCCAGCTCCATGCAAAAAACTAAATGTTAAAGCAGATTCCTCACCACATCACCTGCAGGATGTCTTATCTGGGCTGCCATGGATGACTAGCAGGTTGACAATGTGGAGACCCAGCAACAATCTGCAACTGGCTAATGGCTTCTAGATACCCAATGACCTTTGATCCTTAATGGTCTGAACAAAAACAAATGGCCCAGTCTGAGAGGCTCCTACAAACATGTGCATTTTAAGAGTTCAGTTGTCAATTAAACACTGATTAATGTGTTTGCTCATTTGCTGTATCTAAAACAAAATGAAAACTCTTTAACCCTTTACTAATCAAGGAACAAATACACACAAAGACATGAGCATAAGAAAACACTTTTGGCTATTTCATAGTCACTTATTTTAAATAAGTGACAATCCTCAAAATGTTTTTTTAAGTAAAATATATAAATAACCATGAACCTTAGAGGTAAATTTAGGCTCCTAGTGAACTGAGAAGCAAGTAGCGCTGTATATCTAAAATCAGTGAATTGTCCCTGTGTCATTAGATACTTTAGTGCTATTCTGATACTAAGATTTAATTGCTGCAATACCGGGAGCTGATGGTTACAGCAACCACAGTGTATGCTATTCGAACCTTAAATGATAAGTTTCATCACTTTATATCGTCACCATAGCAATAAAACTACATGTGGGCAAATGACAAGATTCTGTCATCACTCAGAATCACATTACAGAGTCCAGGCCTGACAGAATTCATGATGATTCTCTCATCCATCTGGAATATGCAAATATACTTTCCACAGACTGTGAAGTAATAACCCCCCCCCCCCTTTCTGCAATGTCATCATTTTGCAAGAACCAACAATCTGGAGAATAAAGTTGCCTGACCCAATTAAAATCAGTTATTTTAATAACACGTACAGAGGGAGACACACGTATAAAAATAATGGGCCAATTGCGTTTTTACTTTGCTCTCTCTCTGTGTATGTGTGCCTTCAAGTCACCTGACAACTTATGGTGACCCCATGAATTTCAATGAATTTTCTTAGGCATGAAATCCTCAGAGGTAATTTTGCCATTTCTCTCCTCTGAAATATAGCCTACAGCGCCTGGTATTAATAGGCAGCTTCCCATCCAAGTACCAACCAGAGCTGACCCTGCTTAGCTTCTAAGATCAGACAGGACCTGTGTCACATGTATATGAGTTTAAAAAACAGTAGGTGCTTCTTAAATGGTAATGGAGCCATTGTGTGTAAATGGAAATTTTGTAGAATTAACTTTGAAAAGTGAAAGCAGCAGCTGGAAAGCCATCCAACATCCAATCCTATCTTTCTATAGAGAGAAACACATCTGATTGTGCACATGCTCACACTTTACACAAAGAAATTGTCTTGCCGAGACACACTTTTTGTATTTATATATCCATGCTCAAATGAAATGACAACTGTTATAAACTTTCTCACTTGGTTTGGTGAGTGTATAGTAAAGCAGCTTTCTTACCAAAGGAAAAAGAAAATGCTGATAGCCCTTGCTATCTCAATCTATTTCACACATTTCCAATAAGGCAGTTTTTGCCAAATCACACTTACTTCCTATCAGCCATAGGAAACTAACAGTGCAAGCTTACAGAAAAATAAGCCCCATTAAATTCAATGAGATTTACTTTCAAAGAAATGCAGTCCTACCGGATATCAAATTTCAGAAATCTGTATTAGATCCAGGGAAACCCCCCCCCGCTATATAACCATGTGTGTAGTAAAGGGCCCTCCCTCTATTCATTTGCCATGCCCCTGGCCTCAGAGGGAGAGAAGGGGCACGCAAATGTCCACCATGCCTAGCCCAGAGACAGAAGAAGGGACCTCCCTCCATTTCATCTCCCATGGCCCTGGCCTCAGAGGGAGAGAAGAACTGCTGGACTTTACCCCCTTCTCCCCTGTCATTCCTTTCTCCTATACTGAACACCTGAATAAGGTTCTTCTCCCTTGTGGCTATCTGTTCTCTTTGGAGACACTTGGAGGACATAGATAATGATCTTAGAAAGGAAGATGTGGGAGGTACTCCTTTAGGTAACAAGGCCTTTGACCTCTGTGAAGTAGGACACATGGCTAACTTAATCTGAAGTTATACATTCCAGAAAGATCATTCCGTTTGTGAGACACGGGCCTTTCATAGAGACAGGAATTCAGGTTTTAACTTTGTGTTTTCTCTACCTTGTTTTCCTCTATATATTTATAATTCTGAATTTCTGTGAAATCCACATAGAAGGATGTGGTGCCTTTCTTCCAAATTTGAAGCAATACGTCAAACAAGGGTTCTGTGCCATTTAGTCAAGACTCTAATGCACACTACATTGACGGTAGTTGAAATACTATCACACAGTTAATGTTATTTTAGCACATTCCCTGTATGCCGGAGTGTATGAAACACACATGCTTCTCAACTACAGCTTTGTAAGGAGGCAATTCACTGAGCGAACATTTAAAAACTTGATTTAGTGTTACACAGACACAACTAAGCAACTAATCTTCCAGGACAAATGTAACGCATAAGAACAACTAAACTGAAACATATAAATTGCACATATACTTAAAAATATTATTGTCTGTAATTTAATATAACAATATTTCTAGGCCTATAACCTTGCACGCAGAAGCAATTTCCCAAGCATTAATACTTAAATGGGTCATATGCACCACATCTGTCATTCTGTCCTGAAGTCTATGAGGCACAACCAAGACTCTGCAAGCCTATTGATTTTTCTAGCATTTGCTTTAATTTACTTAACCATTGAGAAATCCATCAGTACATAAAGGGCAACTGTCCATTACTGCCTCATTTGCAGACATTCTTTCCATTCATTCTCAACCCCAACCCTCCCTGCCTCTCCCCCTTTTTGGTAAGCATTTTTCCTTTAAAATGGTCCTGCATTTATGGAGCAAACAGGGGGGGGGGGATATCGGGGTGGCGGCGGCAAGGGTTCACACCTGTTCTATTCAATGAACTGCTACATAGAGGTATATGCAATGTACTTTAAAACAGTGACTAATATGTTGCCATTATTGCATATCAGTGTGCAAAGGGTGGTAAATTAGGTCCTAATTACATTAACAGGGATTCTTCCTTCCAGCTTAAATTTTACATGACCACTCTGTAAAAATCTAGAGCTCTGCTGTAGTTTATTTATGAGCTGGTGATTACTGCTACTTCCTATGTGGCCACTAAATATTCTGTTTACAAATAAATTAAGAAGCCCCCAGCCAACTTTGTTGGGATAATAATCAGTTGTGTGTGTGTGTGGGGGGGTGTTTTTCCACTCCTCCCCACCTCTGCCCTAGCAAACCTTCCTCTGCATAAGCATGGCAACAATCAAAAGCCCAGGCTTCATCTAATTACTCTATCACATAATTTCACAAATTGCCTTTTCACTGGGGAGCCAAGTGCAAAACACGCTCACAGTGGGATTTCAGGCAGCAGCTTTCATTTACTACTCATTTCTTGTTAAATTAAACACAAAAACACCAGTTGTGTGAAAGAAGTCAAAAAGAAGCCTTGCAAATGAGCCACATGAGCAGATCTCATATTTATACCACTCACAAAATAGCTCATTGGCAAGCTGTATTTTTAATTGCAGCACTATCTCCTTTAACCCTTTTGGAGCCCTAATGCATTTCTAGAATGGCAAACAGCTCATGCTACAAAAGAAGAGGCACAAAAACACAGCCTTTTCTAAGCCCTGCAGACATATATCACTTAAACCACTGTCAGCAATGCAACATTACATCAGTCAGATGCATACATCTTATTGGCCAATATCACTCTGGTTTTGTTAACAGTCTAAAAGGATTACAAACCTCCTGCTCATGATATGTTGTTCAAATGCTAATAAATCTGAACATCTGTCATCTGTTGTGGGAGACAAATGTCTATAAAAGCCAAACTATGTCCTACAAAACCAGATATTGTGACTAGGATTTACAGTTTGCCATTGGAGTGAGTATTTGGACACATGTGGAGAGTGGAAGAAATAGATTATTATTTGAACAAGAGATCAATTTGCATGCTATATTATTATGCCATATACACATGCATTAAGTCTCTCACACATAGTACAAACACAAGCATGTATGCACACATGTTTACACTTTTCTTCTATACATTCAAATCTGCCCAATGCTGAAGAGCCTATGAGTTTTCAGGGCACATTCTTCAATTCCTAACACAAACCACTTCTCTATCTCACCATCCGAATGCTAATAATATAGGATTACAGTCTGAAAATGAAGTAAAGGAAGAGATTATTTCCTACATAGCACCTTGGCTTACCTACCCTGAGATCATATTTCTATAATCAACACAATTCAAAAATAATTACACGCATTCTAAAACAAAATTGTTCCTCCTGTAGCACCAGAGCTAACAGGCCAGGTAACATTTTATATCCAAAGCTACTCTTCTGCCAGTATTCTCTGTACAGGGAAAACATTAACAGCAGCTGTCTCCATGTTCCTACACAGGAAATCCTATTCATACAGACAGGTGGAATAATTTAAAAGCCAATGTGGTGCCATATTGATGTGAGTAATGTAATTGTTTATCCCTGAAAATGGTATGAGTACTATTTATGAAAGCATAACAAAAACTACTTATTACTCCTACAAATCCTACAGTTCACATTATTGCCAGGTTTTAAAATGCTCCCATCTCATAGCTGCGACTTGACAGCACTCTGGGGTTTAACAAGCTCAGCTGTGTGGATGCAGCTTTGCAGTGTAGATGTAACTACACCCTAACAAGGACTTAAAAGATACATATTTTCTGTACCTGTGTCTGAATCAAAAATCCTTAATATGCAGTCTGTATTGTTAATGGAACGCGAAGAAAACCAACTACGTCTTAGGATACAAAATTGCACATATAATTAAAATAACATTATCTGTAATTTGAGAACTCTGTAAGGCTCAAACACAATATTCACGTTAAGTCTTTAAATGTCAAAACCAGATGCTAATCAATTTAGATTCAAAATATAAGTAAATAAATTCCACTAAACATTAGGAAGAAACTCCTGATGGTAAGAACTGTTCAACATTGGAATGGATTGCCTCAGAAGGTGGTAGATTATCCTTCTCTGCAGGTCTTTAAACAGAGGGTTGGACAGTTATCTCTCAGAAATTGTTTAGCTGCATATTCTCCATGGCAAAGGATAGATGTGATGGCCCTTGAGTTCCTCTACGATTCTAAGTGGACCAGTTGCTTTAAGGGAAGGGAGAAGTACAGCACTAGTTTGCCCTGTATACCTCCATGCCTATTTAGCAGGAAACAACAACAGCTTCAACTTGTGACTCACCCCACTGTGTGAACTCTGGAAATGTGAACACAAACACAACTTCCAATCAATCAATGAGTGACTATTCTCAAAGTGTTTGGGATAATTAAAATGTTAGTATTAAAATGTTTTCCTTTTGCTTCCTGAGGCCACAGTGCCTGAGGTAGGACATCATTTGTGATAGGCCACCAGCATCTATTCCCCAGGAAGGGTAGAGTTCAAATAAGGCCCGCAGTTCAAAAAGCAGTTCAAATAAGGCCTGCAGTCCTGCTGCACATGCTCCAACCAGCACAGCCTAAAGCAGTGATTCCCAAACTTTGGTCTTCCAGGTATTTTGGACTTCAACTCCCAGCAGGCCCAACCAGATTGGCCAACAGTAACGGTGGGAGCTGAAGTCCAAAACATCTGGAGGACCAAAGTTTGGGAACCACTGATCATAGGCCCATGCTCAACATGTGCTGGCAGTGTTTCCACCAGTGTACCAAGAGTACAAAGTTCATAAATTCAGATTAAAATAATAAAAACACTATGCCAGATATAATTTCTGAATGATTAATCTCCATGAAAATGGGGAACATAGTAATCACCGTCATCTAGTGGATATTGGTCTGGACATCATAAACTTTATGGCCCTTATCACACAGAGGCTTACGCATCAGCAAAATGTTCCTGAAGTGTTTCTGAAGCACGAAGGTGTGGTAGCCCATCGCGCTTCTAAAATGTCATTGAGGTTTCCATTGTCAAAGCATTCGCAGAGCAGCTATTTTTTGCATAATGGAAATTCCTGTTATGCAAGAAATGGCTGCTTTGTGAATACTTTGGCAATGGGAGAGAAACAGGATGCTTCAATGACGTTTCAGAAGTGCGATGGGCTACCATACCTTTGCGCTTCAGAAACACTTCAGGAATGTTTTGCCAGCATTTTACCCATGGTAAGTGCCTCTGTGTGATAAGGGACTAGGATTTATTTATTTATTTTTGTTCTTTTCAGTGCATTATTTACAGACAGCTTCTACTATTCCTTAAGTATGAAGAAGAATGGCTGCATAATATGTGTTACTTTACCAAGACATACTGCACTGCCTGGTTAGTCAAGAAGCATTAGGACATAAAGAATTGTTTTACCAGTATTAGAGCTTTTTTCAGACTCTGTACAGACTTTACAAGTTAATTGTCCACATGGCCCTGCATCATCCTTGACTCTACATGACAGTTAACCTGGGGAGAAACAGCTACACCTTTTGTTCAAACAGTGTTTATTTTTACCTACAGAAGCTCACTATGATCAGCTTTTCATGTTTAATGAATCACATTTAAACTCCTTGTCCTGCCTTATGGGAGGGGAGTAATGTGGAGTGGGAGATGTAGAGAAATAGGGATCATGCAAAGACCACAAAATGCTGCTGCAACAGACTTCCACAAAATATCTAGGGCATTAGAGAATAGAAATTCATCCATCCATGTCATAAAAAAATCTATCTAGATACAAAGAAATGTCATCTTTCTGACCAAATGCAAACATTAAAGACACCTTTCTTAACAGAATGAAGCTAACACATCCTTTACAACCCAGATACTACATCATGGAGTGAGATGATGAAACATGGAAGGTACAGAAACATTTCATCAGCATTCTTTATAGCAATGTTCAAAAAGGAAAATTTCATTCTGGAATTCCATTAAAAAGCCCCAAACTTCCATATAGTCCATACATCTGATGAATGGAAGCATAATGCATGTTTTATGCCAGGTAAAACTGAGATGTAGTACACATTTTATGCAAGATAAACTCTGTTCATCTTTTAAGTGTCAAATAATCTATATTCTTGATAACCAGTGCATTAGGACAGTGCCAAAACTGTAATTTCAGATCACACAACTGCACATTTTAAGTTAAACAAAGAAAAAAAGTATACATTTTACTCTTTAAAAAAAATGTGCTGACCCCTTTCATCCTAAACTTGTGAAAACTCATAATGTTAAATGCAAATCATATGCTTTTCTGTTGACTACTTTTTCCTAAGTCACTTAGAGTGGAAAAGGCAGTAGAAGGAATGAAAACAAAAAGGTGGTAGGAAGAGAATGCAAAAGGAATCCAATCAGGAGACTATTAAATGAAAAATAAGCTACCCAAAGCTCCAGTTGAACTCTGTGGTAGTGAGAGAACTGAGACAGGTTTAAAAGGGAAGAAAATTCACTCAGTTTCCTTTCAATTAAAAAACAAACACTTTTTAGAAGTACTATTATTTACAAGTGCTGGGAAATTGTTTTTAAAAAGATAAAGTAATTTGTGAAGCAGGCTGCTGGAATGTGGGAAGAAGTCTGCATAGCTGGGCATCTGCTTTTAGCTCCATGGCTCAAAGATACTGATTTTTCTTTGTGGCTTCTATCAGGTTCTGGTTCTGGAACTTCCTACTAAAGGAAGCAAGTAAACAACTCCTCCATGTTGTTGTTTCATCAGATGACAAATACGTTTTCATTCTGGAAGATCTCTGACAGCTGGCCTCACTCTTGTTTTAAACTGGCCTGTGTTTTTTTATTATTATATATAATTGTGATTTTAAAATTTTGTATGCTTTTATTTACTTTAAGTGTGTCTGTGTGCGTGTGTGTGCCTTCAAATTGCCTGTCAATTTATGGCAAGCCATAAATTTTTTAGGGTTTTCTTAGGCAAGGAATATTCACATTTGGTTTTCCAGTGCCTTCCTCTCAAATATAGCTTATGGCGAACCTATGGCATGCGTGCCAGAGGTGACACTCAGAGCCCTCTCTGTGGACACATGTGCCGTCTCCCCAGCAGAGAGTTTGCCAGCGTTTGTTACTAGAAAGCCAGAGGGACGTGGCACTTTGCAATAAATAAGTGGGTTTTGGGTTACAGTTTGGGTGCTCGGCCTATAAAAGGTTCACCATCACTGGCTTATAGCACCTGGTATTCATTGGTAGTTTCTCATCCAAGTACTAACCAGGGCTGATCCTGCTTAGCTTCCAAGGTAAGTCAGGACCAGGGGTATTTAGGCCATGCTTTAATTGTACATGTATTATCTCACTGTAAGTTGAATTCAGTTCCATTTTTGGTAGAAAAGCAAGATAGCCATCAAATCAATAACCAACTCATCTCCCAAATGCTTAAGTCCTGGACATATTTACCTGGTAGGAGGTGGCATGATGGAGTCAATATGCCATTCAGCTCCAAAGTATAGCAGGGAACTTCCCTCACAGATGTCCTGAAATACAATGCTTCAAATTTTGGAGATTTCATTTTGGAAGATTAAGATGGCATCCATTCACTTCAGCTTGAAGCCAAGAGCCAGCTCAACTGCTGTCCCTTACATCATATCAGTACCACATAGTGATAAATGCATCCTCTACCTCTTCCTACAAGCTTATCCTCCCAACTCCCTGTAGTGAAAGTATTCCCCTATTGACTATGTTGTATATATAACCTTCAATTTTAATATTGTTGAATTGCATGTTTTAGATAATTATGCTGGATTGAAAATTGTATTACTGTTCTTAATTTGCTTTTATTGTATCATGACATTGGTCATATTTTATCTGCTGTTCACCGCTTTGATCTACAAGGAAAAGCGGTATATAAATAAACAATTTATTATTATTATTTATTATCCAGGCAGAGGAAATAGAAGTGACTAGCACCACCATCAAATATTTCTGTAGGGATTTATCATATGTATTTTTATGTGCAGAAATATGAATTCTTAAATGCATGTTGGTACATTTTTTGAGACAAGATCTATACTGCAAAATTCAGAAAGCATGAAACCTGTCACCTTGCTCAAAAATTTGGGCAGAATGAAATCCTCTAGAATCTCTAATGCCAAGGCAATACTAGAACAAAACCGATGTGTGCAAACTATAGAAAGTGATCTCTCTCTGAAGCCACATTTCACCCCATTATTCCTTATCATCTGCCTATAGAATATGAGCTTTAAAGAAATAAAACCACAATTTCCCCAGTTAATCCAGAATTTGCTTATGTATATCTAGACTTCAAAACAATATTTTACACTATGATTTAAATGGCTTCTTTAAAATGAGTAATTTCCCCCCTTTAAATAGCATATCTTTACTTTTTCAACTATTTTGTAAGCCACTCTAGGAGCCTTTTGGGCTGATTTCATGTTTTGCGGTATAAATGATCTAAATAAACATAATAAATCCCTAAATGTGTTAATACTCTAGAAGCTTTGTACTCATAGGATAAGTGTTTACATGCTATGTATCACATATCAGGAAATCAAAACGATTTCTCCATTTCAGGGGCAGCAGCTGTGTCATACGATAAAGCAGGAGAGTAATTAATAATGAATAATTTAGCCAATGATTTCCACCTCATTTCATGTTTTCACAAAGCAACTGCTCAGATTATTGAATTTTGTCAAAAACTATTTTTTGACAGACTCCCTATAAACCACACTACTTCTGCAAACAGCTTAAAATAACAGATTTTGGTGCTGCTTCTTTAAAAGGTGAACGGCACTGTATTATTAAAAATAGAAACTCACATGGTATTCTCCTGCCTGGATGAGAATAAGGGTTAGATATCAGCTCCTTAGAACTCAAAGGAAAATACAAGGAGGAAGATAGGATCTATGATGCCCAAGGTTTATTAAATGCTGTTCTCTCCACTTTCCCATACAACACTGGCAGTCTTTCCAAATTGTTTTCAAATTAATATTGGTATGCCTGTTATCATTACCAGTGGGAAATTTTCAATGGAAAGTTATATCTAAGAAAATTATTTGGGAGCTCTTTATTGATTATTTAATTATTATTAATATTATTAATATTAATATTGATAATTTAACTTTTGTTTCCTTATAAAGCTTATCATCCAGGTGCTTCGGTGGTAAGATGTAAGATGGTAACGTTTCTGTGAATATGGACCCTGTGCACACACTTTTGTGTACTAAAAACAAACTTGTTTTCTGTGACTTAGGTCAACAAAACTATTTCCAGGAATCAGCCTTCATTTACTGCTCAGACCTGCAACAGGAGTATCACAGTATTAACCTGTTATGGCAAGGATTTTTTTTTTTTGCTCTGTGCATTGGAACGGAGTGAAGTTCATTTTCTGGCAGAAAGAAAAAAAAAAACAGAGATAGATGTGAGTAACAGCTGCCACGGGTCTCTTGGGCTTCAGAGGTACAGCATAAAAGAGTGAACTAGCTGGGAAATTTATTGGCAACATCAGGGGGCAAGATTCACAGGTGGATGCAGGACAACAAAGCTATTTAAACTTCAGCAGATCCCTTGAGTAATTCCAAAGTGCTGCTTATATTCTCCAAGCTGGGCTGTTGGCAAGTAAGATTTACTTCAAGGCAAAGAAAATCTTGTGGAATTTGATTCCTCTTTTATGACTAGACAGGCAGAGCTAATGTATTTTTACATGTAGGCAATTAATTTCAGTAGACTTAATTCCAGAGCTAGAATAGAAGACTTCTAGGTTGTGGATTATGAAATGTTGAGCTGGATCATTTTAGAAGGGAGAGGAATCTTTGGATCCAGTTGAATACCATAACCCTTGCTATCTCTTTGTTTTGATTTGATTAAACATTGCAATCAGAGTTAGGATGCATTACAATTTTGAATTACAGTGTCTAGAATCTTCCAGCCATCTTATCAACCTTACTAGGAAGCCTTGTTGGTAAGAAGATTCTGGGAGATGTAATCCAAAAAGTACTTTTAAAAATCTCTGATTAGAATTTTATTTTAAAACTGTGTTTTGCTTTTGAAAAAGATGAATAATATTTGGAAAGTACAGAGTATTTTTTCAACATGATTTTTTTTAATATGCTCTGTCTTTTCATATAGGTGCTTCCTTAAGCCCTTCAAAAATTAAATTTTATATGTAAGTTAGTCTGCAGAAGATTGCCAGCTGAGGTTTTCCTGGAGAAATTACTTACTCTGCTAACTTTCTTTTCATTAATGCCAATTTCTTTCCAGGAAAGTGTTTCAAGATCTAAAATTTATGCCCTACTACTATTAAAAATGTTGCTTGCATTAAAACATTTTTATTTAATTTAACACTTTCTAGAATTAGCCTTTCCTTCTGTGGTTGACAAATTAGATAAGTATGCTATAAAATATCCAGTAAAAATTAATTTTTTGCAAGTGTCACAATTAGATTCAAGTGTTTCAAATTACTCTCTATCTACAGGATGGAGCATGTTCACAACAGACTGCTTTGGTTACCTCCAAGCTGCTTACTGTTACTGTATGTCTATTATATACTCCATACTAAGCTGTAGTTGTTGTTGTTGTGCCTTCTTATGGTGACCCTAGGGCAAACCTATCACATGGATTTCTTGGCAAGATTTATTCAGAGGGGTTTTTGCCCTTGCCTTCCCCTGAAGCTGAGAGTGTGTGATTTTCCTAAGGTCACCCAATGGATTTCCATGGATAAAAAGGGATTTGAATCTGGCCTCCAGAATCATAGTCCAAATGCTCAAACTAGTAAACCACACTGGTTTTGAAGAATAGTGGAGGATAGGAAGTCTTGGAGATATCTCATCCACAGGGTTGCCATGAGTTGAGATTGACTCAAGGGTGGTTAACAACAACAACAAAAGGTCAAAATGCCTGAGTTCAGGAGCAAGGGTTTCTCAGTGGTGGCAGCAAACTGCAAATATCCATGTAAGGAAACAGAGGTGGGGAACCACTCCTGTTTCACCCTCTCTGAAATTTCTTCCTCAAAGAACCATTTGTAGGATATAATGGCTGCTATTTTAATACAAATGTTATTAGACAGGAGTGTTTAGTTATTAGAAAGGAGTGTTTTATTTATTTATTTACAATTATGTTTCTGTGTTACAGTTTAATTACTTATTATTTTTGAATGTGACTTTATTAGCTATTCTAATGGTAGAACATAATCTGAAATAACTAAACAAAATTAATAAAACAGACAAAACAGTGTATAATGTTGTTTGATATGATGTATTTATACTAACAGAAATGTCCATTTCAAAATTATTTTAGAGGGGACTGACAAGATGGAAGACAGGGAAAAGAATCAGCCAAAGGCAAGAATGGCTGCATCTGCACCGCGGAAACAATCCAGTGTGACACCACTTCAATTGCCATGGCTGAACACTATGGAATTCTGGTAACTGGACTTTGTTGCAGCACTGGAGATCTCTGACAGAGGAGGCTAAATGTCTCACAAAACTACAGTTCCCAGAGTTCAATAGCATTGAGCCATGACAGTTAAAGTAGTGGATTAAACTGGTTATTTCTGCAGTGCAGATGCAGCCAATGACTGCTTTACCAGCAGCATACATTATTTACCATAACACTATACTGTATCCTGGATACTTCTCTGCATGTAACATATTCCCCACATGTGAAGTCAAAGACTTTCATGGCTGGCATCCATAGTTTTTTGTGGGGTTTTTTTTGGGCTATGTGGCTATGTTCTAGAAGAGTTTATTCCCGATCTTTCACCAGCATCTGTGGCTGGCATCTTTAGAGAATGTACTCTCCTAGAACATGGCCACAGAGCCCAAAAAACCCACAAAAAACTATAATATTCCCCACACTTTCTTCCTAAACACACACACGCACATACACACAACTGGTGGCCTTTTGCAGTTTCATTCATCTAGCCCTACAAGATTTTATCCTTTCTCCCCACATTAAGAAAATGATACAGTATTCCAAATCTAAACCCTGACATTATGATACTTAAGAAGAACTCACCAAGATCCCAACCTGCTATTGCTTTCAATTCTGACTGTTGAAGAGTGATTGAATTTTACAGGAATTTACTAGGCCCCCTTTCTACTTTATAATCCATCTTCTCTCCAAGGTGCTGAAAAAGAGGAGCCAAAGAGAACATTGCCTTACTTTACCTCCTGAAAATTCAAGCAATCCTGTTCAAAGGATTGTCTTGAATTTTTCCAACAGAAACTTTTATTCTAAGCTACTGACAGCATGCTTTGAGTAGAGTGAAAAGAATCATGTTTGTAGTTCTTGTTGCTGCAGTCATTACTATCATCACTACCACCACCACCGTTGACTATAGACAATACAATATATGAGAACATATTCATATGGCCCAGTCTCAATCTGATTTTCAGAGCTCCAAGGCTATTGGAATTATTCCAGACGTCTGCCTACCTAGAAGGACAGAACCTAAGCACAACCATTATGTAACTGGCCTACTCTAACCACTAGCATCACCACCCACTGGCAGCTCAGTATTACAGATATGTCAACAGAGATGTGAGAGCTGCTGAAAAGCTTCATATTCTCACATTCTTCCCAAATTACAGTACCATGGATGCCATCTACATTGCAAAGGGAAAATAGGGCAGTAATTGTCAGCATGCTTAATGCAAACAACTAAGTTGAAAATGAAGTGGCCAGAAGAAATACACTGGTGTCATTTGCATTTTATCCATGTCCACTACATTTTTTATTTGTACTTATAAGATCGATTGACATTAATTGACCCATTACAATGTATCAGTCTAAAAAAACTGCTTCATAAAAGTCAAGCTGTTGGTCCACCTAGCCCAGTATGATGTGAACAGAATCCAGGTCTCAAGCAGGAGACACTTTCCCACATCTTTTCAAACTGGAAATAATGGGTTATGGGATCTCTTGCATACAAAACATATGCACTGCCACCAAACAGTTGCACAATCTGACCCTACCAGAGAGAGTGAGAGAAAAATATCAAGATTGTAGGTAGAAAAAAGGCAGCTCAGACTGTGGAATAAAACTATACTGTTAGAAATAAGATCAAATAGTCGCTTCATGAAATAGCATGATTAGAGCAATGTTACCCAAAAATGAAACTAACAGAAATAAATTGTATTTTGTATGATAATAGAGATTGTACAAGAAGAGATGGGGGCTTTGCGTGTTTCCCACCCTTGATCTAAAAGAAGGTCTTCACACTACAGACTAAGCACTTCTTTAAAATTATTCTGTTTCCCCATTTATTTTTTATTCTTCCACCTAGACACAGCAATTACTGTCTGTGTCATTTAATTACATGCCACTGATGTATATTAATATGATAATTATGAGTAGTTTTTTAAAAACAATCTTTGAAAGTTGTCCTTGGAGATAATAGTGCAATTAAGAAGTGTTACTAAAGAAACAGAATGCTGCTGTTTTGATACTAGCACTTCCGCACAGTTTCAATTTGGAAATGCCCACACTCTGGACTGGATCCAGATTCAGTCATGCTTTACAGCAGACTTCTTTAAATCAATGGTACTTATGTCACTTATCACCAACTTAACTCCCACTAATTTCAGTAAGTCCATGAATGAATATGAATCCAACTTTATGGACATAAATGTGGGCATCGGAGAAATCAGAAAGGATAATTAAGGAATCTCTTGTAGAGAAAAATATTCAGGAATGTTTACTCTTTAATTTCATGCCTTTTATCACAAGCTGTCATATTAGCATCTGTTTCCTAAAGGATCTTTTAATATAGTGAAAAATAAGTAAAGATTATGTATCATAACAGTGTGTATTATGTCTCAATAATGTGTATCTCACACTTACTCAACCAGAGTACTGCTAGTATACTGAAATCTATTGCTTTGAATATTTATAAATAATTTTCTCACTCTTATGGTCAGCAATATGAGCTTCAAAGTGTATCTCCCAGAATTAAAAAAAAATAAATTGCAAAGAAAAAGATCTGTAAAGTGACAGTATTTCAAACGTAATAGTCTTAGACAAACTGAGGCTGAAATTCTATGCCCTTTTACTAGGGATTAAGGGCCTTTATAGACAGGCTGCTAAACGCCGTCCCTTTGAGGCCTGGAGGGAGGCTGTGGCAACCACACACCATGGCCTCTGGAAGGAGCAAAAAGAAGCCCCAAAAAGGGGCTTCTTTTTGCATCCCCAAAAGAGCGTCATAAGCACTGCGGTGTGGCATCATGATGCCTCTTCCATGCAGTGCCATTTGGGCAGTGCACCCGATGTGTGTCATCATGGGACGTGCCATGTGGAGAGGCGTGTGCCATGTTGGCAGCCAGTTGATGCGGTAAGGGCTTTGAGCATGCGAACGCTCAGCCCTAATCGCGCATACAGGCCGGCACAAAGTGCCAGTCTGTACAGCCCCTAAGCTCCCATGAACTCAGAAGAACTTTGCAGAGAAATGAGAAGCAACTAAATCAGTGTTTCTCTCAATCCATCTGATTGAAAGGTCCTAATTGCCAATAGGAGGTTTGTCAAAATATCAGAATCATTTCTTGATATTTGAAAGGCTTCACAAAAAGTGTTGTTGTGTACCTCCAAGTCATTTCCGATTTACAGAGACCCTAAGACAAACCTATCATGGATTTTCTTAGCAAGATTTGTTGAGAAGGAATCCTTGCCTTGCCTTCCTCTGAGGCTGAGAGAATGTGACTTACCTAAGGTCCCTCAGTGTTTTCCATGGCCTAGCAGAGATTCAAACCTTAGTCTCCCAAGTCATAGGCCAATGCTCAAACCACTACATCATGCTGGCTCTTGTGAAAAAGTGTTCTGGAAGTAATTACTCTTTTTATCAGTATAAATGTTACAAGTAAAGAACCACATAGTAGTAGCTAAAGCACCAAACAATAAACCAATCCAGTCAAGCATTTATCATGTGCACAGATGTTACATCATCCTCATCAACTGCATCTATTATGTTTACCTTAACATGTAGCAAGCTTCAGCTAAAATCACCTTGTGCATTTGCCCTGTACCATCAAAACATAGGCTTTATGGCCCATGGGGTAGTCCATACTGGCAAAAAAAAGTGCCTTCTAACCACTTCGAAAGCAAGGTATTTAAACAATGCAAGAGGGAAAACCAGGGGGGAAGTGAAACAAAGCTGTGCTTTGGGGCTAAAAACTGGAACAAAAAGACGTCAGGATACTCCAACTCAAAGTGAAAAATGGGTTTCATCACACTAGCCCTGAACCAGCACAGTAGTACGGCAAAGCAAAATGGTGATCGCCAATAATGCCATGGATGTAATTACAACATACACAAACCAGATAGTCCAATAGGAGGCATGGGGTGAAGAGGGATGAAGGGGCATGTATGAGGGGCCTCCATGATTCTGCTTTGCCAGTGTATCACTGGGCACTGATGGTACATCATATGTGCAACTTGTTTGGCCAATCATACAGGAGGGTGTCCAATGGAATGGCATCTGGGCAGGAAGAGGAAGGTAATTGGAGGTCACAGGTGGTGTATTTTTGTGATGGTGCACATACATGGTGGGGAGGTAACAAAAAAAAAAATAACCATGCAGCACATGGGTGTTCAGCTTATCTTGGGAGCAAGCCGAATGGACAGGGGGGTTTGATTCACTTTCAGAAAACCCAGGATCAAGCCATTTTTTTCCTGCCCACCTGTTCTGGCCTCTAATTACAAATACATTTGTAGACCATTATTACAATGATCTGAATGAAGAAATCAATGATTCATATAACTGGAAAAATCCAAAGTGGTTTGCAGGGAGTTGTGGTCTTGGAGCATGGGCAGTATTATTCACCTCTTTCACTGCTTTTCAAATGTAGATAGGCAGTGGTATAATAGATGTGTACTCAGAATTCTATTGTAATAATCTGTTCTATTACAATGCCCTATCTTCCTAGCGTTTTCAACAAGGGTGGGGAAATTACTCCTTGAGGGGCACATGAGCCTCTAGTCCCTTGTTTGCAGGTCTGAAGCCCCCAGACATTCCAAAAGCCTTCACACAGACACACAGACAACACACTTTTAGAGGATTCTTCACCCTAAACCACTAAGCAACAGTGGTTCCCTGACCCTCTCCCAAAACAAAACAACAGGAAATTATCCCCAAATAAAATTGGAAATGGCATCATGTCACTTCCACTTTTGCCACTGCAATGCACTCCACCAGGGATACAGGGAATGAAAAAATAGTTCATTTCCAGTGTAAGTATCCACTCCTCCTGAAAGTGTTGATTTCAAAGAAATGTATTTTATCTCTTTTTGTATCCTCGCTGAATGTATCTACATTCTTGGGGTTGGTGAAGATGTGGGGAGAAAAGTAATAGGGGGAAATGGGGCAACCAATATGTAGAATCTATAAAGAGGTAGCTGTGGGAAGGCCAATGACCCTTTCCCCATTACCAACAAGCATTTTAATTTGAACAGTCCCAAGAAGGACCTCTCTGTCACAATAATTTGCCACAGAGATTTCATTCTTCATAAGCTGTCACCCTTCTCCTTAAGAACAGCAGCTTAGTATGCAAAGGTTTACTTTGAATTCCAGTAACAATATTGGCAGCAGTAGTTGTCTCATGTAGGGCAAGTGATGTCCCAGCAAAGCTTGTGGACTCCAGTTTTATAACACCCAAGAGAGGGAATATCCTTTCACCTGTCAATTAGCATTGACAAATCCACCTCTTTATGAACTGAGCTACATCTGTTATGACCTTTGAAAAGCTCTGTTCCTTTCCTACACAGACAGCGCACAGTGGGTGTGAAGGTTACTGGATGCATACGCCCAATACTTCTACTACAGTAGACTATACATCTCAAATTATTGCTGGCCCCTATCCTGGATGCTTGTGATGCATTGCTTAGTTCCTGTTGAAAAATTCAAGACCCATCTTCATCCTTCTAGGTGGCCTGTAATACTTAACAAGTGCATTAGGAAAAATTGCTATCATTCAGTTCCATAAGGCTGATGGAAGGACAAATTAAATAAGGCAAGAATAATATATTGTCCATATTATAAACAAGTATAGGAGGATTCTTAAATGATTTAATTGTTTAATTATGAATTGCAAATTAATTAAACAGAAATTCAACATTAGTGTCCCATACAGTCACAAAGGTATCTGACCACAGCCTGCTTGCTGGTTTATTTGTTTTTGTCCATTTGACAAAATTATTTCGATTCAAAGGAACTGAGCTTCTGCTGCCTTTGATAAAATAGTTGGTAATAACTGCCTTTTCACACCTGTGTACACCATCTTTGTTGCTTCATACACTCAAGATTGTACACTTTTGAAAGCTTCACCCTCTATTGTTCTAAAGCCGTAGAAATATTCAGTCCTGCCTAGTTCAACATGTGAAAAAAGGAAAAAAAAAATTGTCAGTCGCCCTTCTGTTTTCATGGGAGATCCTCATTCCGGACCCCACCCCCCACCTCCCACCAAGAAAACAAAACGTTGCAAGTATTCATGTCTCACTTGGCTTCAATGGCCATGCACATGGCCCACGGGCGCCTGCACCATTTTGTCCCCTGGCATTTGCCATTCATGAAGCCAAGGGACGCAAATGGTTAGACCATAAACACTGAGGGACAAATGTACATACAAGTATTGGCTAATGAGCAGTTTGAAAAAAAAACGCATTTAAAGAGGAATTCTGGTTAGAGTTCCAAAGTAACTGTTAGTTGCAGTTATGATTTTGGAGTAATTTCCCCACTTCTCTAAAGCAACTAGTTACTTTTAGTTACTTTTAAAACACTAGAATATATGTTGTTAGTTTGTGGGACAAAGCACATATCCATTTTGGTGTTGCCTCAGTACCCATAACAGAATATGTGGCTGCAGCACAAGGCACAGCATGAGCCAATACTTGAACCATGCTATGGATGCAAGCTACAGGAAAAGAGATTCCACCTAAACATTAGGAACTTAGAGCTGTCCGACTGTGGAACATACTCCCTCAGACTGTGGTGGAGTCTCCATCTTTGAGAGTTTTTAAACAAAGGCTGGATGGTCATCTGTCAGGCATGCTTTGATTGTGAGTTCCTGTATGGCAGGGGATTGGACTGGATGGTCCTTGTGGTATCTTCTAATTCTATGATTCCATGATTCTTCAGCATTTAGTGAAGGTACACTGTCATAATTGTAAAAGTAAGTTACACTCATAAATAATGTAACTTAGCTAGCCCTTGGAAAAATATTTTACTCCAAGTAACCAGTTACTGCCAAATATATTTAATTTCAAGTAACCAGTTACTTCCACGTTAGAAGGTACAGCGGAAAGAATGTTATACTAAGATATGTGAAATCCAGATTCCAATCCCAATGAGGAATGAAACTCACTGAGTGATCTTGGGTCAGTCATTTTTTTCTCAATGTCATCTGGGGAGCAGGAGACCCATGTATGCTGTCTTGAGCTCAATGGAGGAAAGGCAGAAATATTTATTTTAAAAGGACTTCTTTTTTTACAGACTTTTAATAAGACACAGACACGAACTTTGGTTTTTTACCCCTCTAAAAGAGACTCACCATGCAAATCCATGGTGTACATTATGGTTCTTACAGAACTTTTACAGTCTGGAGCTTATCACATGAAGGCTGGAGTCGGGATGTGGGATGGAGGTGGGGATTATTACATGCTAAATCGCTGCCTAATCACCATCCACCATCAGCCCGGGTTCAAGGCGGGTCCCAGCCATGCTCCGCCAGCACTTTTTTGAAGTCAGAAGTTTTCTGGATCCAGGCTGATGGCAGCTGGCAATGAGGCAGCAATTTAGCATGCGATAATTCCCACCTCATCCCATGTCCCGGCTCCAGCCTGGGAGGCTTGAGACGGTTTTAAAGTTCATGAGATAAGCTCCTCTGTTACTTCCACCAGATTAGGAACAAAATCTTATTGCTTTCTTTGGTTTTCAGTGAGTCACTGTACAGACAGCTGTATTTTATTTGGTCTACAAGAATGTAGTGTTAAACAAATTGTACATATTCCCAATTTAACCAAACAGCAAGTGGATGGCATGACTGTGATACAGGTTGGAGTCCTGAGAGTGTTTGATTTCTGGGAAGGAATGCGTTTCACCATGATTTCCTAGGGTATCAATTGACAAGCCTCTGCCCCAGACTTGTTTAACATAACAAGGCATAAAGAAATCCAGTAGAATCTTTGAGACTAACTGATTTATTCTAGCATAGGTTTTCATGGACTTCTGTCCCTTTCATCAGATGCATGGAGTCATGAGTGTCGTATTAATAGCTGACTGATTACTGTTTACACTTATCAATTATTATTTCTGCAATAACCAAGCCAATGAAAATGTCCTGAGCTATCAGAAGTTTCTAGTATGAACCTGGCAGAGCTGAATGGGCTCAGATGGTAAATGATACAAGACAGCAGGAGTAAATATTCTTGCAGAACGAAATCTAACAGGTAGTACAAATCAGATAACTCACAGATCTTTGAACACTGTAGTTCCTAATTAGCTAAAGGAACAAGAGTGTTGATTATATATGATGCAGAAATATGTGATGGTGATGAGATATGATGCAGAAAGAAATTCAATATGAAAATAATTATTTGTTGATCGTGTGTGTGTGTGTGTGTGTTAACAAACCCAAAGATGAGGGAAACTTTATTAAGTATGCATTTGTCCTTCTATCTTGTTTTCAAAGAGATCTTTTGGGGGGGAAACATTAGGTCATAAAACTTCACAAAAATATATTCATGCTATAATTCAGTCTACAAAACCAACATCTCTCAGCAAGAATACTGTTTCTTTTTAACTTGACAGACACTATGTATAACTGAAGCAGCTAAAAAGTACACGTGCCCTTCTCGAATGGTAAATTTAATGGCATAATTTCCAAAATCATTCAATTTCTGTTTGATTATGAAGCAAAGTTTTTGACTGTTCTACTCATTACTACCAGCCACAACAGAAGTCTCTTCTATTACGTGGCACGTTCTTAATGTTAGTACTACAAGTGAAAGTTGGGAGGGAAGGTGATGGACAACAGCCTAGGCAGTGAGAGAACACAAGTCCTTGTAAGTATATAAAAACCTTGACAATTAAGGGAAACG
This sequence comes from Sceloporus undulatus, assembly GCF_019175285.1. Classification (NCBI taxonomy): domain Eukaryota; kingdom Metazoa; phylum Chordata; class Lepidosauria; order Squamata; family Phrynosomatidae; genus Sceloporus; species Sceloporus undulatus. The sequence goes on along the minus strand of NC_056522.1, from coordinate 178,193,242 downwards.
GCTTGTTGTATGCCTTCAAGTCATTTCCGATTTATAACAACCCTAAGGTAAACCTGTCACAGGGTTTGTTTGCTTGATTTTTAGTAAGATTTGTTCACAGGGGGTCCTGTCTTTGTCTTCCTGTGAGGCTGTGTTTGTGTGATTTGCCCAAGGTCACCCAGTGGGTTACCAAAGCTGACTGGGGACTTGAACCCTGGTCTCCCAAGTCATAGTCCAGTGCTGAAGCCACTACACCACCATGGCTCTCGTATACATGATAAAAGTATACATGAGCGAAAAACTAAATGACATCAACTTTAATCATGGAGGAAATTTCCTCAACCTTTGTCATTTGGGCTGGCAAATGCGTAGATATTGGGGGCAGGCAGTTAAATCCCATTTCACTCTACATGCCGATTGAGGAAAGTGTAAATTAATGCTGGAGCTGCAACCATGGCATTGCGATTGCCTGAAAGTTATTGTTCTGCTGTTCTATTCAAGTAAGATACTACCAAGTACTATTCCACAAAGCTGCTGGCATTTGGTTGTACAGAAATGCCCATTGAAAAGCTAAGGTAACAATCTGTAAGCCATTCTGGGAACCTTTGTGGCTGAACAGTGGGGCATAAATACTCTAAATAAATAAGGTAGAGTAAGATAGAGTAAATAATATGTTTTATTTTAAACGAGAAGGTGCTACGAAAAGGGAGCGACGAAGTTCCCACAAGAAACAGAACATTTATTCTAATTAGTGGTCAGCTTGTTGGTTATGAAAGCTGCCACAAGTATAACTGCTGGCTCTTGTTCACATTCCCAAACAATGTGCATGTCTGATGCTTAGCTATAGCTCTCAGGTTTTGGTGGCCACTGATAACTTTTTCTTCCATTAATTTGTCTCATCCACTCTTAAGACTGCTCAAGCTGATGGCTTTCTGTTTAGTTAACTCCCCAACCTCACTCCAGTTCAGTAGACGACCATGGATTCCAGTACTGGGTGAAAGAGGGAAACATTTCTCTGTCCATATTCTCAATATAAGGCACTGTCTGCCCTTATTCACACTTTTCTCAGCTAAGCATCCCCAAATGTTTAGAATCTTTTCTCACAGAGGGGTTCCATTAGTTCTTTGATTTTTTTTCTCCAACATCCTTTCTGATTAATGTAATGCTCAAAAATGAATGCAGTATTCTAACTGTGATCATAAGGGCAATATTATAAGATCATAAACACTTGTCAAGTATATTTTTGATTCCTCTTATATTAATGTTCAGTGCAGAATGCAGCCATACATTGCATCAATCTCTGTTATCTACCAGGAATTTTTAAATTTTATTTTATTTTATTTTTTGGATAATCACCAACAGTTCAGAACCTATCAGTGTATATTTCAAGTAGGATTTTTGCCTCAATGTTCATCATTTTATAGTTGCTATTTCAAAACTTATTTACTCAGATTTGGAGAAATCCCCTTGGAGCTCTTTTTTTTTCTGTTCTAATCTGTTTTAATCACCCTAAATGATTTTGTATCATCAGCAAATGAGACCACCTCACTGCTCAGCCCTAACTTCAAAACAAGCTGGCTGGCCCCAAGTCTCCACTATGAGAACGGATAATTTGTTCCTACTTTTTTCTGCCTGTTCTTTAACCAATTTCCAATCTAGAAGAAGACTTCTCCTCTTAACTCATGACAGCTTAATTTGCTCAGGAATCTTTTGAAAGTCCATGTAAACAACATTTGTCAGACCAGTCCTGTCTACATGTTTTTGATGCCCTCAAATAATTCTAAACATTTAGTGAGAAAGGACTTACCTTTCCCCAAGCCATGTGGATGGGGAGGGGGTCAACAGAGCCCTTTTAAATTCTTGAGCATTAAATGTGTGCAATACTTTCCACAAATTCACCCATAAAAGACATTGAGGTGAACAGTTTGAAATTTCCTGGAATCCCCCTCCCCATCCCTTTTTGAAAATAAAAATCAATTTTATAGTGCTATTTCCATTCACAGGGTAGAACATCATATAAGGCTCACATTTGGAGTCTTTAACAACTCTTAGATGATGCCGTCTTAGATGATGCTATGCGATTTCTTTTTTAAAATCCTCATTAAGGTCTAGAACATTTTCTTTTGTCACTTCTGTTTGCCAAAAATTTCTCAGACCACTCCTACAAGTATCAGATCTTGCTTATATATCTGCCCTACATCTTCTGTAGTAAAACATTCAGTTTTTCTGCAGTCTCTTTGTGCACTTTCAACTCTATATTCATTCAGTAGTCCAACTGCTTTATTAGCAGTCTTGCTTCAACTGATGTATGGAAAGAATTCTTTATTTTTGGTCATGATGCTCAACATCTCTCCTTTCATTCTGTATTCTCTGTTCATGTTTCCTTTCTGCCAGCTTGTATTCCAATGAGTTCTCCTGATATGGACAAGAATTTTCATTCCTCAAGGAAACCTTTTCATCTCTAATGTGTTCTTGGACATTATATGTTAATCATGCTGCTGATCGTTTTGACTTTTTAATCTCTTTTCTGACCTCTGGTATACATTCTAACTGAGCCTTTATTACTGTGGTTTGAGTGACCTATACATATTACGAGTTCTTTGTTACCCCCAAACAAAAGTAGAAATGTCTATTAACTATTTCTCCATTTTTAAAGTATTTTTTTCTCTGTCTCCCTCTTTCTTCCTCTCTTTAGCAAGATATACAAAATGCAAAGACTCTCAAAGATGTTTGACCATATTCTACATATGCTCAAATGCATATGCAGGAAGTCTTCTTGTTTTCTACCACAACTATGACATTTTCCACCCATGCTTTATTTCACATATGTGATCTGGAGTTCACTTACTGTTAGATGTTGGAACAGCCATGCCCTCATGATATTTGTGGCTACCTTGGGAAAGATGCCACGCTTTTTATGTCGCTTTTTGTCCTTATCTGGATCATCATCATCACCTGTGCTGGGAGAAGCTACACTGTTGTCCAAGCCGTCACCTGTAAATATAGTGAATCAAATTTTTGACTTTTGCTATCTTGAGGTACCTTCAACTGAAGACTGATTGGTGTAGGTGTTTTATAATTTAAATGTGTAACTGGCAATTAAAATATGAGAACTGAACATTACTTCACACTGTATTTCATGGGTGGAAATAATGGTGTCAGTTTGTTTCTGGTTTATAATGCAAAAACACACATAGATAAGTGCACTGGCCATTTCTCTGTTTAATTAGATGCTCACGTTAAACCTACTTTTTTCTTCTACATGGACACAGATTTTAAAAGCAGAATAAAAATGCACTGCTTTATGTGTGATTTCACAACCACCTTGTTTGTGAGCAAATCAAAATCTGAATCCATAGTCTGTTTCCCCACCCCCTATAAAACAAAAGCAAAAAAACCAAAACCCAGATAGTTCAAAGTCTGTATCAGTACATTAACAATATTCCAATTAATCCATCCAAATCACCTGATACCTCTAAAGACATTTGGCTACTCAGCCTACAGTTTTGAGGACATTACTCTTCTTGCCTACTGCCCTTATAAATAATTTTCAACAGTTCTAATATTCAGAATCCAAATTTGAAGTATAAATAACTGTTTCAATAAAGACATTGCATGAGACACTCTGAATATATGTGATCGCCTAATGCAAGTTGCTATCCTTGGTCTCACCAGTTTGGTATCATCCACTCTGGCTGGCAACAGCTCTACAAATGTCTTTCTTAGCCATATCTGGAGATGCTGGGGAATAAACCTGGACAGCATCTTCTCTGCCACTAAAATATAGCCCCTGCATAAGATGTGTATGATCTTACGCACCTCCAATTCTCCTTCATTTCAAAAATGTAACTAGTCAATTACCTTTTGCAGATGAAAATACCACCACCACCACCCTGAAAGCACAACTACATCTATTTCTACATTATATTTATGTACAATCATTCTAATCATGGTCTCAAATACTGCTTAGTAGGATGAATCATGAGAGATGTCTGAGGAAATTATTCTTTGCAAATTTCAATGTACACTGTCTCTCAGACTAATGTAATGATCTTGCACTCCTCTGAATCCTATGGCACAGGTCTGGGGCCAAAAAGGTACCAAAGTACAATAAAAAGGATCACTCTAACATAAATATGGTAAAAATGAAAATTTTAGATTAAAAAAAATCATAAATGTGTATTTCAGAAGAAAATAGGGCTAAATAATATTTAAATACTATTTTTTCTGCTGATTCTAAATTAATGCAGAAACAGGGCAGAATAGACTGCGAATTAAGGCATTTAGAATTGAAAAAGAGAAATGGACTGATCTAGCCATCCCCAATCAGGGTTGGACTTTGATGTATATTTGTTAAGGGCTTATTTCAGGATAACCAAATTAAGTCTGTGAATGTTTTTAATTCTACGAGGTTCTGTAAAGGTCAAGTGAAGCAGTTTATTTCCTTTATAAAAGTAGCAAGCAGTTTTGTTTACAGTATAAGCCTGGCCTATTGTTAACATTGCAACCAGCATTGCAGGAAGAGACTTCAGTTGAAGTGTGTCAAGTAGTTTAGAAGTTTGTACAATGATTGGTTTTATCCTTTCGTTATTGTCCTATGGATAGAGTGCCATCTTGGAGCTTCATTTTTCAGGAGGTCATTTTTAAGAGTGTATTATTTTTTGACGTAATCAAGTAAGCATTATCTTTAATTTCAAAACAAAAAATGATTTTAAATTATCTGTAGGAAAGTAGGGGTTGTTTTTTTTTAAAAAAAAGATGCAATGCAATCATTTAAAATAATGAACACTGACTTGGAAAAAAAACCATTAAAAGAACAGTTGTGACTGCCTTCATAAAGAGCTCTATATTTAATGAAAGGCTCAACTCCAATGTTCGTTTTTCTAAAACAGGCCCTTTATAGAAAAGACCTTAGATGTCTTAGGCTGATAAAGTCTTTGAAAGCTTTTTTATTCAGAGAAGCAATTCGCCATATAAAATAATGATTCATAAAATAAACATGAGCAAACAACTCAACAGCATTTAAATTTTCCATGTACTAATCCACTTTCTCGAGTTGAGAGGAGACCAAAGAGGGGCGGAGAAGGAGAAATCTATTAGACAGTCACTGATTAAAAATAAGGGGCTCCGAACCTAATGACATTGTCCTTTCCCCATTGCTTTTGTGCCCTATTCTTTAAAAACAAACAAATAAACAAAACTCGTTCTGTGCCCGTTTCTGCCCACGCCTACAGATTATTTTAGCAAGTGATGCCTTGTGCCTGGCTAGAAGAGAATTCATTGATAATTTATGGAAATATCTACTATAATCCAACAGAGATGACTTTTTCCAGCTTTGTGCATCAATAGATAATCAAGGCCTTAAAGCAGCCTTAGCTCCCCATTACCTCAGGCAAAAGAATTCCTGAAAGCATGCCTTCAGGGCACCTGAATTATATACTCCATTAGGAAGGGGAAAGCTTTCTGCATTCCATGTCTAACACTCCCCAGAACCTTTCCTGTTTATTTCTGCTGTATGAAAGCAGAAACATTAGGAACAGAATCTCAAACACCCCCCCCCCTTTTTTTTTTAAAGTGAAGACTTATGTAGATACAATGGAGAAACCTTTCAACCAAGAGCCAGATCACCACCACCACCCCCTTCAATCCCAGGCAGTGACCTATCCCAAATAAAAGGTTTCTGTTACATCATTAGCTCAAGCCAAAAACAGCCTTGGCTTAATGCACAGTTTGTTCTTCCTACTGTTTTTAGGCAAATACAGCTACTTTACTCCCATCTGGGAGGGAAATTACACTGCTGGGCTGTAATCTAAGACAAGGTTTTCATTGGAAGCAAATGCTTTCAATCCCATGTAAAATACTTGTGTGTGTTCAGAGAAGCTTAAAACAATAAACTCTAGTCCTGTCCAACAGCAGATAAGAGAAGGATAAGAGAGAGAGAAAAAGCATATTAATGAAATAGAGTCCTTTACAAGAAATCACTTTCATAGATTTTAATACATCACTTAACCATTTCCACTTAAAAAAGCAACAACAATTTGAAACTTGATTCGTTGGAAAGGAAAATCTCAGCTAAAAGTCTAAATAGCCTTTCCATTCACTCTGCAATTTGATATAGCCACCTCTGTAAGGTCTCTGGAGAATGCTTTTCCTCTCCTGCTTTCCCCTAGCCTACTTTTTTTTTTTTCCTTTTAAGATCATGAAGCAAAACTTGAAGAACCACTGACCAGCCACATGGTAGCAGCTATGAACCACGTTTGTGAAATGTCAGCAGTGACTTCATTCTTGAAGTTGACTTCTCCTGCCGCCAATGAAGGCAAGCTGAAAAGGTGGAAATAATCATAAAAATGATGCTAGTCCATAAACAAGCTTACAGCCTCATTAGTATAGCAGTAGGCTCCACTGGGTGATTTATGCTCGTTTTGCTGATGCCATGAGGAAATGCCATAGGGCAACTTTAGCCAACTGCTAATGGCTTTTGACAGCTTCTTAGCAACTAGTGCAAGCAACGCTGTGGCGTTTGCTAGTGACAGAAACTGAAAATGTCATATTATCTGTCCATGTGTCATGAAGTCCGTGTGGCAATTAACTAGTAGGCCAGTGACCGAGGGGCCAGAGGCTCTTAAAAATGGCCCTTGGCTATTCAAGGGCATTGCTTGAATTTGCACTGCACACATATGCACACATTTTAATGCAGAAACCTGGACTCTCACTATCATCTGCATCATGGTCACTGATAAGTTGGGCCAACACAATATCCTTTTCATCTGATGTGGAACTCCTATTTACTGTCTGTTTTAAAAACAATATAATATTATCAGAGTCGTTTTAAAATAAAGCTACCTGGATAGGATGGCTTGTAAAATACCTGGGCCCCTGTTTTTGAATACTGGGGGGAAGGGGTGCTAGCTATTTTTCTGCTCTTTCACAAATTAAGTCTAAAAGGATTTGAGATCACTGAAGCAGACTCATTGCTTGTCAAATTGCTAGGAGCATAGAAGTCTGCACAGCAACTATACACTACCTATAGGCATGTGCGCATGCACACACACACACACACACACCAGAAACCTTGTAACAAGCAAAATGAGTAAGGCTTTGCATTTCTGTTTCTATAGATCAACTCATCAAAACATTTCAGCATGACCATTTGCATTTTAAAATAATATTTAAGAATGGTTTTACAATGTTTTACCAGTTGTGATCTAGAGAAAGTGAGGAAATGAACAAATGTATTTTGTGTAACAATTCAGCCATGGGCTGTGCCTTGTGAATCTTGGGCCTATCCCCATGGAGCTGGGCAGATGACCCCTGGCAACTCCCAGACTGTCAGGCAGCTCCGATTTCAAACATACTCACCTCAAATACCTCACAGTTGCCTATTTACGCACACCCAGGCATTTAGGCTGTGCTATCTTGTTCCTTTCAAGGAAGGATAAAGCAGCATTTATTGTATTCAGGTCATTCAATGAGTCAGACTGGCCAGATCAGCAGGGGTTCCTCTCATTCAGGTCAAACCTCCACCCCTTCTCTTCCTACAACTTCCCCTCTGCTTCCCCTGGATCACCCCTTTTCTAACCTCCCTCCCTCCCTTCAAAGTCCCATATACAGAAAATGGTTTTTTTTTAAAGCTCATTGTGATTCTATTGCTCACCAACAACAAATCTTATCTTTTACCACTCATACTACCTAGCTAACGAAAGAACTGAGGAACTGTGAAGAGTAACTTATACAGTATGTGTCCCGAAATGCTTAATACAAGGGCAATATTCACAAGGAATTTTTTAAAGTAGTTTGTCTTTTTTTTTAATGCCAGTTCTCATGAATGAAATTGATAAGTAAAACCAACAGAATTTGGAATATTCTGTGTAAAAGTGACTCACTTCCATATTTGATCCTGCAATAATAATTTCCACAATTTCAGGCTTCAATATATTCTTAGCATTAAATACAACACTAATTACAACAGTAACTAGACCCAAGATCCAAACTATGTTAAATAGTAGAAGATCACTTTACAGGAAAAGAACTGTATCTTGGTCCGGGTCTCTGATGTACCATGGGACACTAACATTAGAAAACAGAACCTACTTATGTTTGATGAAGAGTTTATCTACAACTCACACATTTGGATGTTTCTGTATTTCGCCATATCCATTGGTGTTAAGCACCAGTTCTAAACAGATGATTTAGAGGGTGAATAGATGGCCCCTTTCAGCTCTGGATTGGGGCCACAGCAATTGCACACCTTTCTGGCTTTCTGCAGTGCAAAAAGGAGCCACCAAAAGCAGCTCCTTTTTGCGCCACGGAAAGGGCACCATAGCTGCCGGCGTCATGGCTTTTCAGTGCTCCTTCTGGTGTGTCATCTGGACATAGTGCCAAAGGAGCGCCATGATGCCACTCGCCATACAGTTAGGCTCACCAGCATCATGGGCGTAGGTCATGCAGATGCCATACCTCCACTCTGCCCCCAGGCTGGCGTTCAGTGCAGGTCTGTCAAGGGCTCTTACTGTTTCAAATGTCATCAAGTGGTGTTTTTTTTCCCCATTCTATATATATTTCCAGTAATCTGTGGTCACTTCTGATATAAAAACGGATGTATAAAAGGTGTATCTGGTGTAATATGATATGGTATTCAGAAAGTTAGAATACAAAGGAAGGACTCCTTCACAAAGAATGCTACAATGTTCAGGTAAAAGAAATGATGTAGCATATCACCTCATACTGTGTTGCATTAACAAATCCATGTTTTGTGTTGCATCAAGAAATCCATTTATATAATTTACATTAATTCATAGAACAACATGTTATGCACCCTATCTGTAATATTTATAAGGTATATGCAGTGAGAAAACCAGAACTATAAGAGAGAATGTTGGTGGAGGTTTTTTTAGGTGTTAATAAAGCTAGGGGCATTCTAACTACAACAGAAAGAAAGGTAAGGATAGAGAAGTAAATGTTAAGGAACCATTATCAAAACTGTTTATCATGCATAAACCTTCCTTTTTAAAAAATCACCTTTCCAATTATGCTTTCAAGCCACAGACATCCACTAAAATGTTATCTGCTCCCACACTGTGCAATTTTGTTCTCTACACAAATACATGCTTTTGATATAACTCATTTTTGAAAACACTTCATGTTCCCCATAGTTTGTTCATAAGCTGATCATTTATAACATTTGAAAGATATCCTGTATGAGTAGATAATGTGATAAATTAGATTGAAGCTTTTGGAGAAAATTCAGCTTTACAACAGGCCAGAAATTGACAAAGCACTGGAATTCACAGAGCCAAGGCACACAAGGCACAAAAGACTACATTCCAAACTCTGGCTTCTAATGATCCATTTTAAGATAAGAGTCTATATCCACCACTTTAAAGCCTTTTGTTAGAAAATATGTGAAGAAATGAGCATTAGGAAAATACCTACAGAAACTCTTAAAATGCACCCTAGACTGTAATGTGCCATTGTCATGGGAGCCTGCCAAAGTCCTTTAAGCTCCCTTCCATTTAAGCTGGTTCCTCCTCCCCCCCCCCCCCCCTCCTTCTTCTCCCAATTTTTCACACTAAAGGTCATTTTAGCCCCTTAGAAGAAGACATTTCAGTAGCACATTCTTCTGCTCAAGAATCTAATACAATAAAAGTATCTGCTCTGGTCAGAGACTATTGGATTTTAGAGTGTTGTGCTCACTTTCAGCCAAACAATAAAAAGCACATACAGACACAGTTTATGGCCCTTTAAGGTGATGCATTTTTTATTTCATTTATTTCTTTTGCATTCAACAGTGTATTTTTAAAAATGCATGGCCACATGGTTCTTCTGGTTCTTTTTCAAAAATGATAAATTTCATTTCCTCTTCCAAGAAAAATACTTTTGACTCAAAATTTTAACAATTTAGGAAAGAAGAACTTTAAATGTACAGAGACCTCTTAAGTGCTTGCAGCAGCAGGTCAACACAAGATTGGTGTTTAATTAACATATGTGACTCTGAATTACCTGCCCATTAGTTCAGATCCAGATGTCTCTTTCTTTTGCATACTAACAAAGTCTCAGATTTTTCAGGCAGCCAATGCTGTTTTTTTAAAACGCAGAGGCTGGTTTTGTTCACGACAAACCAATGAGTGTATGATTGAGGTAACTTCATGTAAAACTAATTTTAAAGTCAAATCTTAAAAATAAAAATAAAAAATCAGGACTGTCATTTCCAAAGTTGTACTTTGTTTTTGTTATCCAGACTTATCCAGATTTAGACTGTGAAAAGCAAATTTTATTTATTAATTAATTTTGTTTTGTACTCTATTGAGTATTCAACAATGAATTGGTTAAGATATGCCACATACTGCAATAGCAACTTGATGTCTTGACGAGCAATTCTGCTCAACATATTACCATGAAGACAGAGATTCTTCACACACATGCACACACACACACACACAAATCTAAACTCTGCTCTTCAAAGTTAAATTGACATTAAATGGGGGACCAAAAAGAGAGCATTCTAGAATACTGTCTTGGTACCTAAAATTTCTCACCACACTGCTAATCTCTTCCCTGCTCACCTCCAATTATACCCTAATCTACTTCTCTGTTCCCTACAAACTTACTCCAGAACGTCTGGGGTGAGGGATCTCCAGTGTTTCTTTTCAGAGTGCTCTAGGCAATACTTTAGGAGAGCACCCTTTAAGTCAAAGAATGGAAGCAAAAGGAATTTGACCAGACAACAGAAAGAGAAAATATTCGTTTTTGCATATCCATTTAATATAGTGCAGTATTCCAGAAATACTTTGGATACTGTCAATCTTTTCTTCATATTTCTTAGCATATGTAATTGGAACAATTTTTCCTTGAATTTTACAGATGCATAAAAACAGAACTTTCTAAAAGCTGACAAGTGGCTGTAAGGGTTGTGCACATCACCAAAAATTTCCCGTCACTTGTTGATTTGCAGAGGAACATGTCAACCAAGTCCATTGAAAAGCCTGGTGCCAAAGGTAATACTGTATGTAAAGTGCTCTCTGTGGCTGATGGTCTCATGAGTGCTCATTTGTGCAGGCAAGTCAGCAACAACAAACTGGGTATGTAATGACAACCAGGATCTCACATACCAACTCATTCCTTCTGGTCACTGTCAGAGACCTTGCCTCTGAAGTTGGCTTTGATTCCCCCTTTTCTGCGGGGTGGGCAAGTCACACTCTCTCTGCCTCAGAAGAAGTGAAGGGCGAACCCTTTCCAAACAAATCTTGCAAAAACACACGCGCACACACACACCATGATAGGGTCACCATAAGTCAGAAAGTGAAGTCATTTAAAATGATTTGAAATGACAACAACAGTATGTACAGCTAGGAAAAATGTACTGTGGGTCACACTGGGGCAATATTATCTCTTAGTCCAATCTGCAGAACAGGGTAGGGACTTGATGTAATTTTATGAGTCTGAATCTCATTGCATATATTGGGGGGGAGGTTTATGGGTGCTGCCATATTACAAATTAACTGAAGAGGCCCAATATTAGGGGGGGCTCATGGCAAACAGCAGAGTGAGCTCCCCCTCCTGTCCCAGACTACAAGTCACTAATATAAATAGCATATGGTTCTCTATTACCTTGTTTTGGCAACATGGGAAATACCTGTGTCAAACCTGCTGCTGTGAATGATCGGGGAAAGGGGGTGATTGGCACAGAACTGCCTATTGTATGCTCCTGTTTGCAGTAGTTAAAACATAATCACAATATCAATTATGCCAATTCCACCAAGTCAGTGGCTAGTGAGGGAATGCTTTGATCAGCATTAGAGATGTTTCAGTGAGCCCTTGTCAGTCCATTTCTTTTGACTTTAAGCAACTACACAAATCAAGTGTAGCACAAACCAATTTAAACCTTCAAGATGTTTCTCATTTCAGGGAGAAAGGGAAGGACACTGGCCAGCATGAACCCAGAACCCAGGTAGGATCTATTTTCTATCAGGAAAAGGAAGAAGGGAAGGGGAGGCATGAAGCACCACCTGGCACACTTTTAGCATGTCAACAAATATTTTAATGGAATTAGTGTAAATGGAAGACTAAACAAAAGGTGTGTGTGTTATTTGACAATGAGCATCACATTTGATTTAAGTCTTATATGATAGCTGAGATAGGCTCTTATAGCATCTTTATCACCAGGGGCTAGCCATTAAAAAAAAAATCAGAAAACCCTGTGAATCAAAAAGCCTAAGTCACCATAACACAACTTGGAGGATATTAACTTTCCAATGCACATGGCCACATTTTCCATGATGTCAATTATCAAATAACGTCTAATTAAAAATGGGCAAAATAAAAAAAAATGCTAGTAAAGAACATAAATGAATAGCTGCTGCCCAAGGATAAATTGGCACATACTGTATTTTATATTCCTTGTTTTAGAGGAGGGGAGGTTGTTTGTTTGGACTCTGGAGGGTATCTATTGTTTGCTACCCTTCTGCATATTTCCATCTTTGTAGCTTAATAAAGTTGGTTTTTTTAATTAAACTGAAGTTGTGACTATGGACAAGTATCATGCCTCATCTACTTTTCACTTAACTATGCTGGCCATCCTCATTATACCCATGCCATGCCAAAGGGGAAAAAAATCTTGTTATGGGCCTGCCATGTGATGATGCAGCCATTGTGCATGTACAAAGAGTCCTTTGTTAAGAAAATGTTAGATGCCTGGTAAAACATTATTCACCAAAATCCATGGGCAATGATCTGTCGTGTAGATCTAAAGAGAAAATGCAGAAATTACAACTAGCTGTAAGAGGTGTGTGACAGCCAGCGTAGTGTAGTGGTTTGAGCACTGGACTAGGACTCTGGAGACCAGGGTTCAAATCTTGATTTAGCCATGTAAATCCACTTGGTGATCTTGGGCAAGCCATACCTTCTCATTGTCATAGGATGGCAATTACAATCCTCCTCTGAAGAAACCTGCCAAGCAAACCCATGATAGGTTTGCCTTAGGATCACCATAAGTTGGAAAGGACTTAAAGATATGCAACAAGAATTGATACATTAACTGAAGGAGATCAAGGAAGCAAACTTTTCAATTTCTATGTGGAGTCTTCAAAAAGGCAATGTGTTTGGACTTTCTGCGTGCATTCAACATGACATCTATGAGAGTACCATATGTGGTGTTAATTATTCCCAAAGTAAGGGCCAAATGCATCTCTTGCTCTAAAGCTCTGCTAAGATATATCAAAGAGGCTCTTACACACAAGGCTGGCTTATTGATAAAAACAAGAAATCAAAGCAAATGTGCTTCCATTATATACCCCAATACTGTGCTACAAATAAACTCGCACAAATCCTGAAAAATCCCTCATATTAAATAAAGTTGAATAAAATACCCTGGTTTAGTAATAATGCACAGTCAGTGAGTATCAAATGTCTTAATTGCTGGATGGTATGCCTGGTAGTCATATTTTCTGTTCCACCTTTGTTATGGACAAATTTGAGTGAATCAGGAAAACTACCTCTATGCTGAAAGTTGCAGTTCTAACCAGTGGAGTCACTAAGGTTGGCATCATCCAGTGCAGTAATTCATGGTGTCACTTCCTCATTGACCTCTTCCCATACCACACCATACAGAATCCTTAGTAATGATTTTTATTCTGATGTTACCCATAAAATTTAATTCCCATATATCACTCAATGCAATAGCAATAGTTGTGACATAAACAACTAGCAAACAAAGTTAAAATTATACCTTTAAACTACAAAACCGTATTCAAAGCCTGAATGTACATAGTTTCATATGGTTAATATGAACGTTTAGTAAGAGGTGAAGTTTTTAAAGAAAAATTTAAAAGAATTTTTTAAAAATCAATTTTTAAAAAAACCCGAAGTCTCTCCTTTCTCCTCCTTTCTCCTCCCACTGAGCCTCATCCCCATTCACCCCACCTCTTCCTCTGTGCTTCAGAGCTTTAAAGGGATGCAGGTGAATGTCACAGCCCACTTCTGCCAAAAGGCAGGTGTTTGGGGAACAATGGTGTCACTCTTCCTTCGGGTGTCACCTGGTGAGGTGTGCACCACCAAGTGATACCCCTGGTAATGAATGAAATGAATGAAAGCACTGCCAAGCACAATGAGACTTACTTCACAGAATCATAGACTTGAAAGGAGCCACAAGAGCCATCTAATTCAACCCTCTGCAATGCAGGAGTAGACAACTAATGCAAACTGAAGTGATCACCATCCAAATGGTGTTGAAAGAGAGTCCCCAACCCTCTATTCCACTGTCTATCTCACCGTCTAACAGCTTTTACTGTCAAGAGGTTCTCCTTAATATTTAAGCTTTGAACTAAACATACAAAGACTCAGAATGCAAATGAGCTGGAGTTACTTTGTGTCTCTCACCAGAGCATAGATTCAGCCATATTATATTTTACAAGTACTCAAAAAGAAAAGAACAGGAAAACCCCTAATGGAAACATGTTAAATTATTATGCGAGAAAAGCTTGATAACAGTAAGAAACAAAACTATTATTTTGGCTGGTGCAGATTTTTAAAGAAGCCTGAAATTGTTGCTACTGACAATTTTTCATCTTGCCTTGTAAGAGTGGATAAATTTAGTCATCCTTGATGTACAGTAATATGTACAGTAATACATCAGTATGTACAGTATGGTGTAGTGGTTTGAGTGTTGGACTAGGATACTGGAAGAACATGGTTGAATCCACACTCGGCCATGGATTCAGCAAGTCACACTCTCCCAAGCTCTGAGGTAGGCAAAGACAACCCCTCGCTGAACAAATCTTGCCACAAAAAAACAACAAAAACAAAACTGTTATAGGGTCACCTTACAATCACCATAAGTTGGAAACAACTTGAAAGCACACAACAACAACGACAACGCACCTTGTTTTCCGAAATAAATTTACATTTTAAAAAAAATTATGAAGCCAAATACTTGAATGAAAGTACGATCATTTTAAGATGCTCATTGTGAAAGAACACATAACAGTTGAATACATGTACTTCATGTTGCTGGACTATGAGTCATATCATTTCAGCCCGCTGTTCATATTTGTTATATCTGATGGGAGTTAGAGTCCAAAACACCTGGAAGGTCACCCTTCCTTTATGACAAGGACACTTTTTCTAGTTACCTGATCCCACTTTTTTATTATTTCTGAGGGAAGTAGTAAATGAGCTGTCTACATAAAACAAATTTAAAACAGTGGTAGATTAAAATACATATTCTATTCTGTTTCACCCATTCTGTATATTTTTAGCTTACAACCACTTAAAAAAACTAGAAAATCTAAACACAATTTTAACTTTAATTGTGTTCAGTAAACTAGTGACACTATGGGAAAGCAGTAAGATGATTTAACAATCTGTAAGAAATATTTTAAAAACCACTTGCTTTAACAAGTTTTTTCATTGGCCAAGAAAAACTTAAAGTGCATAAGGACTGACATGTTGTTCTAATCAGATGTATGTTGCTCCCTTTATATATAAAGGGTAGCCTTATACAACACATGCTGAGTATTCTTTTCAAATAGTAGCATGGGGCAGACAAAGGTGCATTTAACATGCTGTATTCTTGGAAGATGGCAAAGAGTACAATATCTTGTAGGGCGGAGAAACAACTTCTTGGGTCACATTTCCAAGATACTTTTCCTAGATCATGACACTTAACAGCTACCTCTTATTAATAACGACCCAAAAATCTGAACTAGGATAAATTCATTAACTGTATGTATGGACAGTAATGGGCACCATGATTATATATAAAGTCAATATATTGACCCTGTAATTGGCGTGTATAATTTATGTACACAGAGTACCAGAGTAAAGAGATGGAAGTCATTTATGGTAAGTATTAAGGTTAATACAGGCTGCCTTGCTGCGGGGCAGGCCTTTTTGCCGAAGAATCGGCAGAAAACTACAAGCCCCAGAATGCTCTGGGGCTTGCCCGGCCCCCTTTTGGTGCGCGGGGCGGAAAGGGCGGCCCTTCCGCCCCGCGACGCTCTGGGAGCCGGACTTTGTGGTGTGGGGCTTCCGGTCCTCCAGGGCAGCTCATTGGTTGGGCTGCCCTGGAGGAGGAGCCCCGCACTGCACGTTGGAGGAGGCGGGGCCTAGGCCTTTATTAGGCCGCGTTGTCGGCCCTGTCCCCTCAGTCGGCGATTGGCCTTCGCACGGAGCGGAGCCAAGAAGGAAGGGAGGAAGACTGGAGTAGCTTCCCCCGCCCACCCACCGCTGTCTTGTGGGTTTTTTGTCACAACTTTGGGCGGCAGCATAGACCAGGATCGGCACGGTGTAGGTACCAGGGCCATGGTGCTCTGGTCTGGGAGTCACTAGGTATCCGGGGGCGAATTGGGCAGGCGTATGGCCATTGCGGGGGCCATAACGCGGGTGCGCCTCCCGGTGACTAGGGGCTTAGTGAATATGTGAACGCATGGCATGGTTTGCGGTCAATTTGTATTCCTTAGCCCCTAGGTCATCCCAAGCGCCTGGTGGGTGCCAGGTTGGTTAATCAGACAACATCGGGTTGTTTGATTTCGCAGATCCCCTGACCTTATCTTGTGCCAACCCATAACATGGCTTGCTAATAAAAGTTGTGGCCCTTCTCCAAGTTGGGGTTGTGGGTGGTTTTTTTTTTGGGCAGAGCATCTAAGGCACAAACTTTTAAAAAAAGGTTTCACATGGACCTATGCTTTTCATAACAGCTTGGCAGGTAAATATTTAGCAGAATTGTTTTCCATCACATCTCCCTATCAGAGTACGGTTCATCTGTATAATTTCTACCTGTCAGTTACTACAAGAGCAGCAGCAGTACAAAAAACAAAGGAGCCAAAAATAGTTCTTTCAAGGGATTCTTATGAGTAAAAAGTGGAAAGCGTTTTCATAAGAAAAAAGCATCTCATATTGAATTTCTTGCATAAATCCACCATACAGGGCTCCCTATAAATCTAGTCACAATCCATGGCATTATAAGAAAGAAGCTGCTGCTAGGGCTTGCGCAAAATGTTCTCCAACCTGTAGGAAACAACATGATGACACCTCTCACAACCTACCCCACATGTTTTCATGTACAGCAATTGGCCTGACTGGCAGTGGATTATTTCCTACTGACAGTGGGATGGCATCCTCAGGGCAGAATGAAAGATTAGGAGTTTAGGAGGCATAGAGCTACAGATACAAAATTTTCATTTACTTCATCCTCCCATGAAAAAATAAATGGTTTCCACTTGTTTCTTCTTCTTCTTCTAAATTTACAAAAATACAGGGAGACCTATGCAGTTCTCAATGTTATTTTCACTCTAAGATTACTTTCATGGTAAACCTTTTGTGCAGAAATAGCATGTGTTTTTTTCTTCACAGGAAACAATACTTTCCATGAAGAATATAAGTTTCTCCCCTACCCACAGAAATCCCATTTCCTTCAGAGAAAAAATATGTGCTATTTCTGCACAAATTGTTCCCAAAGATGTGCTGAACTGCAAAGAATCTCATGGCTTTCTCCCTTTTTACTCAGTGGGGTTTCCCAAGTGTCAGGACATGACATCAGGGACATAAAAAGTAATATTCTTCATACCCTATGCAAAGCAGGCCATAAATAAGATGTTGCTGTAGGTATTCTGTGTCCTTCTGCATCTGCCACGTGAGGGGGTGGCCTCACTATACCTAATGGTGAGGCCAGCCCTGCTGTCCCTTTAAAAAGTTTTGGGAAGATAAATAATTACAATGAAAAAAAATAATGTACAGAATATGCTTTCACATCCTTATTAGTCTGCACAATGAACAATCAGTCTGGATCCTCAAGGAGAAGAATGTTATTCTTCCTATGATTACAACTGTTTGAAGGAGAGCATGGGAAGAGAGTGGGTCCACACACACACACATCCCATCAGTTTACTGCTTGGGAGATTTTAAGAAGAGCCTGTTCTGTGAGCATAGGCTTACTCTGTGACAAACAATCCTCATGAACATCCTGCATCATGGTAACATTAAGCAAGATTGATTGATTGATTGATTGATCATTCATATCCCACCTTTCTCCAGATGCAGGGACTCAAGATGTCTCACAGCAAATTTAAAACCACTCAAATTAGAAACAATACAAATGTGTGTGTGTGTATTCAAAAATGTTAAACAATTTATAAAAATAAAAACAATAAACATTAAAATAGTAAAATAGTAAAATCTATTATTAAATTTTTATATCTAAATAGTGTGTCTCTTTAGATGTCCCACCATGTGTGGACAGCAAGGGTGAATGTGCCACAGGAATGGCTTAAATATTAAGTGCTTGCAAAACCTTTGGTAACTGTGAACCCAATCCTCTTATTGTTGATGTTTTAAAATGAATCAGACACCAGCAGTCACTGTTAAGCAGAAGTGAAAAATCTATAAATTCAGTCAATAAACCACTTTCTGAAGAGCAACCCAACTTACTTTACTAGGACTAGTTAGAGTTACAACTCCTAATTGCAATATTAGGCCTAGTCAAACTTACTGGAGCTCCTAGAACTCTTAACCAACATAGCCAAGAATGAAGAGTAATGGGAGCTGCAGTTAACATCTCGTGGGTGGCACAACTCTCACTCCTGAACTAAATCAATAGCAAACACACCTTTTGGGGAAGGGGTGTTATAACACTGATACAATACAGCCAAAGCTTTAAGTCTCTTATACAATATATTATTGTTTATCCAAATAATCTGAATGATATTTAAAATGTTTTGGTTTTAATGGGATGATAACAAGTAATAGTATTCTGAAAAACAGCAGATAAGAAAAACAAACAGATAATGGGAATATAAACAGCTGATCTCTAGGTGCCCATCTATAAAACTACATAAACAGGGTATGAGAAAAATGAATGCATTAACACACAGTTAACATTAAAATAATCTGAACAGCAATTAGAAACCGGATGTTTTAATATGCCCAAACAAGAAAAATGGTAGGAAGCAGAGAAAAACTAGCTGAAAAGAACAAGTTTCAGCACATTCTCTGCTATGGCGTGTTTGTTTTTCTAAATCTGAGAAAATTAGGTGTGCAAGTCAAATCAGCCCCTAGGCAGCTTTAACTCCAGCGACCTGCCCTCTTCCGCAGAACACCACAAGTCTTGCTGACCTTGCCAGTAACACAGAGGTCATATTTTCACATGGATGAACTGATCTTGAACAATTTCTCCAATGTATTAAGCACAAAACAGGCTTTTCTTCAACATCAAGCATGCATGACTTACTCATACACCTCTCCTCGACATAATACACATTTGGGGAAGTAAGGGGTCAAGGAAACCCCACACTAGCCACTAGGACAGTCCTCTTCTGCACTCTGCCAAGATGTGGATACTGAATGAGGTTGTTCTACATTCAGTTTTATTTGTTTTTATTAGGTGTCACCTTCAACAAGCCAGGGTCAAAGTGTCATGTAAAGGTTGTTTGTTTCTATTTGCAGTAATTGATATGAGAAACTTGTGGCTGTGATAATTTATGTTTCATAGCAGGATAGGAAGGAAAAGCCATTGGGGTGACACAATATTGACTTGTCTCCATTTTCAGTGGGCAAAAATGAAAAAGAGTAAATTGTAGGCTACTTGTGAAAGGAGCTTTCATTTTTAATAACCTTGATAAGAGATGCAAAATCAGAATTCCTTCAGGAGGATTTGTATGTGAAATAACATTTGGAAGGTTAATATGGAAGCTTTCAAGAGTGAAAAGGTAACTTGAAAGTAAGTAAGCCAACTATAATATTTATTGGGTAGTGCAACATTTAGATTTGTTTAACCAGCCACTATTGTTTCCTCCTCCAAAGCATTCTATAGGTTGAGTATGTTGCCAACAGAGCTCATG
This sequence comes from Sceloporus undulatus, assembly GCF_019175285.1. NCBI lineage: Eukaryota > Metazoa > Chordata > Lepidosauria > Squamata > Phrynosomatidae > Sceloporus > Sceloporus undulatus. The sequence continues at coordinate 178,173,434 of NC_056522.1, read as the reverse complement.
CACTGACCCAAGGTAAGCGAAGAAAGCACAAGTGCCACAAGTGAACAAAAACAGGTTTGGCCCTCCCATTAGGCAGAGTGACACTGCCAATTCAGGAAGCAGATACAAGGAAGAGGGAGCACAAAAAAGTGTCAGGAAAGGTAAAACTCTTGCATTCTGTTAAAGGTAGAGCCATGCAACCTGCCTGCAACATGTAAGCTAGCCTTTTGCCTTCAGATATAGGACAGGGTGTGGTACACAGTCAACACTGTTGGGGAAAAAGCCAACTACCAAACAATAATTTTATCCATGAGTAACTGAAAAGGAGAAGCATCTTGTACTTTGCCTTGGACACCAAAATATTGAAGGCTAGCCCTAACAAATCAATTATATTTTGCTCTTAACAGTTGTATGAAGCCATCAATAAACCACGGTCACAATGTCCAGCTTGCATTGCTCTTGGATCACATGAGGTTATTCTGGTCCTGCCAGTACAATTCAGTTACCAGATCAGAAGGTTTTGTTTATTTATTTAACATATTGTTGTTGTTATTTCTTTCTCACATCTCCCCATTGATCAAGGCAGGAGAAAACACAGTCCAACAACATAAGTTAAAAGCACAATATCAGTTAAAACACACACGTTAAAATTAAAATAACAAAAAAGAGATATATGTATTAAAATAATCAACATTTAAAATCCATCATTTAAAATTTCAATTAAAAATAACCTGGATAGGCCTGATGCAAAAGACTGATCTTGAACACTTTTTTAAATTCAGACAGTGTATTCAGTTGTCCAATCTCTTCCGGCAAACCAACCCACAGTCTAGGGGCAGCTGAAGAAAAAGACCTCTGACTGATTGTTGCCAACCTAGTCCTATCTGACTGAAGTAAATGTCCCCCAGAGGACCTGAGTGTATGGGGCAGACCATATGGGAGGAAGCCATCCCACAAATAACCTGGATCTAAAACATGTAGGCCTTTAAAGGTAAGAACCAAAACTTTGTACTGTGCCTGGAAACTAATTGGCAGCAGTAAAGTGATTTTAATATTGGTATAATACGATCACTCTTGGATGTCCCAGTAACCAATCTGGCTGCTGTGTTTTGAATTGACTGAAGTTTCTGAGTTTGATACAGAGGTGGCTCAATGTACAGCACATTGCAAAAGTTCAGCCTTGAGATTACCAGCATGTGCACTACCATCTCTAGAGTCCCCAACTCTAGGTAGGGGAGCAGCTTTCATAAACAGCCATAGATGACAGTAAACACTCTTGGCTGTCACATCTATCTGAGCTGTCATTTGGAGCAATGGTTCCAGAAGCACAGCCAAATTGCAAACACAATCTTCCAGGAGGAGTGTAACCCCATTCAGGACTGGTTGACCCAAGACCAAACACAGGTTAAGTCCTTTGACAATAAGTACCTCCATCTTGTCTGGATTCAGCCTCAATTTATTTTTCCTCATTCTGCCCATTACCTCCTGCAGGCATTCATTCAGAGGAGACACACTATCCTAACCTGATGCTGTAATTGAAGACACCCAATATATTTGAGTGTCATCAGCTTACTGATAGCACCCTGAGCCATACCTCCAAATGATCTCACCCAGACATTTCATGTAGAGGTTGACTAGCATTGAGGATAGGATGGCACCTTGTGGTACACTATAGGAAAGCTCTTTTTTGTGGTAGACCTATCCCCAAGCACCACCATCTGAAACCTGCCTGAGTGATAGGACTGGAGCCACTGAAGCACTGAAGCCTCCGATTCCCAAATCCCCCAGGCATTCCAGAAGCATACCAATGGTCAATGGTACTGAATGCTGCTGAGAAATCCAGAAAGGACACACTTCCCCTGTCAATGCTCAGGTGAAGACCATCTACGAAGGCAACCATAGCAGTCTCACAATACGGGATTCAAGGCAGCTTACAGCTATTTAAAAGCACAGCACAACTTTAAAAAACTATTAACACAAAAGTTAAAACAATTAAACCTGATTTCTAGTTTAAGGAATAAGTTAAAAATACAACATCCAGATCAAAGCTGGCTGCAATGGATGCTGACATTAGTGCTCCAGTTACCTTTCTTTTCAGTGCCCTAATCTGCCTTTTCATTGTATGTTTTTATATTTGTTTGTGCCCCAACATGCTGCTGCTTCAATTTCTCTTTACAGTGATCCCAAACAGGCAGGGATCCCATAGTGAATAGAATGTCATGCTGCAATGCAACCATATTCTATTGAACGAAACTGCTGAAGGAAAACAAAACCCTTGCACTATGGTCATTCTGAATTTGCAGAGGGAAAATTACTGCTATTGGCCATGCAAGTAGGTGAGATTCCCTTACATTGCTATGCTTGTTACATTGTTTAGTAGCATTGCATGGCATATTTTAAAAACTCATATGCAATTATACATGATGACCTGTGACTAAATTCCTATGGGAAGGCACCAGTTTCAGTTATAGAGTGGCTCCTTGGTATCCTCTGGGGTTTGGTTCCAGGACCCCTCATGGATATGCTAATTTGTGGATGCTCAAGGCCCATTATATACAAAGGTGTAGTAAAATGGTGTGCTCTGTACAAAATGTCAACATCAAGATTTACTTTTTGGAATATTCATTGTTAAATATTTTCAAGCCATGGATGGTTGAATTTGTGGATGCAGAATCCATAGATATGGAGAGCCAACTGTACAAAGGCAAGCAACCTCTTCTAACCCTGCACAACTCATGGTATCACCCCCCATAGTGACTTCCTCTCATACCACACCATACAGAATCCTTAATAATATTTTTGTACTAATGTTATTCATTAATCATAATTCCCATATATCACTGCATGTAATGGTAATAGTTGTGACATAAGCAACCAGCAAAATTAAAATTATCTCTTTAAATTACAATATCATTCACACAGTCTAAATGTATTTTTATATACATAGTATAATGTGTTTAATGTGATTTGGTAAGACATAATGTTTTAAAAGAAATTTTTAAAAATAATTTTAAAATTTTAATTAAAAATTTAATTAAAAAATCTGGGGTCTTTCCTTTCTTCCCTCACTGAGCCTCACCCCACTCACATCATCTCTTCAGCATTTTAAAGGGATGATATTTGGGGAATGGTGGTGTCACCTGCCCTTAAAGTGTCGCCTGCTGTGGTCCACACACTCCAATGATGCCCTTGCAAAAAAGAGAGAGGCAGGGTGTGAACATGAAACATGTCTTCCCATTTTGGTTGAGCAGTAGCAATAATGTCTTTGTGGCAGACCCATGGGATCAGTAGTTTCAAACGTTATTATGGCAATGTGAAACCACCTTATGCTAACATGGCAACAGGGAGCTAAATTTCCATATGATAATAAGGGCAAAAAGCAATTGACATAGCAGCATTACATAATACTGTATTAGAGTACCTTCATCAATGAGCATCACTGCCAAAACAAGGAAGAACCTATGAAACTGGTTATGAGATGAGGGAGTTTGATTTTACTGTGAAATATCTATACAAATTCCTGGTGCTTTCCTATTGTCAAAGATAAATGAATTACATGTAGAACACAGACAGTTGGACTACTTCCTTGTATGAAAATTTATAGATAGAAGACACAAATTGCCATACTGTAATAGCAATATACAGGTATTTTTAAAAATCCAAAACTAATTTCTGGATGCTTATAGTAAGTTTGGGAAGGGAAGTCTTCTCTTTCCTCTTTCAGGATAGTTCTGCTCTGTAGAAGATATTATGCTGAGATACCTCCATAAGCTTTTGAGCAGTGCTAGAAGAACCCATGAAGCTGCCACTTCCATACCAATAAAATTATTATTCAGCAGTAAAGTAGCTACTCTTACTTAGTTTTTTTGAAACATCAAAATGATACAAAATACTATGGTGTTTTGTACCATAGTCAGGCTGGTTGTAGTCTTGCAGTGTTTTAGAAAAGTTATTGAAAATGTTTTTTTGTAGTTTTTTCGGACTATGTGGCCATGTTCTGGAAGAATTTATTCCTGATGTTTCATCTGCATTTGTGGCTGGCATCTTCAGAGAGTGGTGGCATGGAGGTGTGTGGGATATATATACTGGGTGATCCTTGGTTGAGAGGAAGTGAGGAAAGAATCTCCATGTTGGTCTGTTGGTGAATGGCAAGGCCTCAGGGTGGGAGGATATGCGAGATTTGTGTCTAATTAGTGATTCATAAAATGCTGTTTGAAAATACTGAAATTTTGGACCATGCCAACAACTATCAGGTCAGAATGCACAGGGAAGCCACTGAAATCCACAAACACCTGTACATCTTAAATAGGAAAGAAGATATTTTGGAAAGGCGGTATATAAATACATTTTATTATTATTATTATTATTATTATTGTTATTATTATTATTATTATGAAACCCTGAAAGTAAATAAAGTTTGACTACCAGTCCTGAAAAACACCAAACACCAAAATCAGGACTGGTCAGGGGGATTCCCAGCAGACAATGGATCACTAATTAAATACAGTCGGCCCTTCTTATACACGGATTTTTTATACATGGATTCAAGCATACACGGTTTGAAAATGTTCCAAAAAAGTATAAATTTACCTTGATTTTCCATTTTTTATAAGGGACACCATTTTGCTATGTCATTATATTTAATGGGACTTGAGCATACACGGATTTTGTTATACACGGGGGATCTTGAAACCAAACCCCAGCGTATAACAAGGGTCCACTGTAAACACAAATCCTCCTCATATATCCTCCTACCCTGAGGCCTTGCCATTCACCAACAGACCAACACACAGATTAACATGTAAATCATTCCTTGTCAACCAAGGTATACACAGTATATATACTGCACACACCTCCATGCCACCATTCTCTGAAGATGCCAGCCACAGATGCTGGCGAAACATCAGGAATAAATCTCTCCAGAACATGGCCACATAGCCCCAAAAACCCACAAAAAAACTATGGATGCTGACCATGAAAGCCTTTGACTTCACATTATTGAAAATGGTTACTTAGTATAAAGTTAAGTCAGAATAATGAGAAACTAGTGAGTTTAAAATGTAATTGTAACAACAACAACAAAAATATGAACTCACTTTTTTAAAAAATTCTGATTCCTAGCTCTGCTCCACTGGCAATCACAGGGCAAAAGCATTTTACCAAGGAGAGCTGTGAAAGTCGTTCAGAACCTTTTTAAATACCACATTGAAAAGTAAGACAAATGGCTAGTCTTTTGCCTAGTAAATTTTAAAGAGAACACTGTGAGAGGAGCTCTCTCTGTCAAAAGCACAATGGCAAAATCCCTTCTATCAGCCTTTTTTTACTGTCCTTCACCTTGAAAGGGTTCAGAACATCACACATAGGGATGAAGCTCTACCACAACTTTTATTTATGTAGACAAAGATATATAACATCACAGACTTTTCTAAGATTTAAATTCAGGGTTTTTCAAAGGAGACATTTTAAATTTTGAATGCCAACTAAATACATACTAGAACCATTGTTTATAATATGTAAAAGCAGCATGCATGGGCCGGTGGAGAGGAAATTTAACTTTCACTCAGAATACAAAATAAAATCACTTCATCAAAGAGAGCAGTATAGAAAAATCTGTATATATACCTGAACAATTCAGGTGTTAAGCCTTAGCCTCTCACTCTTTGCAGCCTTTTCAGTGAGTTATAGTGAGCTGTTTTTCCATTGCATGGATTTTAACATATATATCCACGAAAGGAAGAGATGAAAGGAACTATGCTCAAATGCAAATGACCATGAAGTAAAGTTTAATTCAGAATGGAAACCATTTGAAATTATTATTTTACACTTAACAAAAGTTGTTCCAAAAAAATGAACTATCAACAAGTTGCAAATAAACTGACAAGATATACCCAGTGAAAGTTAACCACTTTTAAGGCCCACTGGAATAAAAGGGTCTTTAAAAATCATTTAAATTTGCTTGGATCGTGCCAAGCAAATTGAAAGAAAAGTTGGCACAAACAGGTGGTGAGTGAAGTAATGCTATTGTGTTTAATGGAGTTAACAGATTTCACACCAGCATCTCTGGGCCACTTCACAATGCCTTAAAACTACTCATCCTTTAAAAACATTAGTTAATTAAAACCCATCTGTGGAGTGCTGCAGATTGACCATTAAATGTCTTGTTCAAAATTTCACATCTGATCAATAGGCGAATTGGGAATAGACTCCCACGCAGTTCCACAAGCAAACAATAGTAATATTTATGCTACTTATAAAAGGAATGAAAAGAATATAAATCCCGTTCAGTAATAATCACAAAGGGTTTTGGACTCCCAGTTAGGAGCAGCAAACAACAAACCTGGAGTGAAAAATCAGAAGTAGATTTTGGTGCGACAGTACCATGAATTCGGTTCTGGTACAAAAACAAATTCCTGTTCAGAGCATGGAGTCAGAGGTAACTTTATCCTGATTTCTATGAATATTATTAACATTTATTATTAATATTTATTTTTACAGCCCTTTAAAATTTATATATTTATTCTAATTCCTGAGGCACAATATTATACCTGCCTCTAGCTGATAGGCCTTGGCGTGTTGGGGGGGGGGGGAATACGATATTCAATAAGCTTCATTTATGCCCATCCTAATTTATAACAGTGCACTATTTATATATAAAAAGCAAAGCAATGAATATGTACACAGTTAAGTACCTCACATATAATGAAACATGCAATCAAAAAAGAAACACTGCCATAGTCACAAAATACAAGAATAAATAACAAGCCCAGACTTGTTATCTCTAAATTTATAGTGCCTAGGCCATGATGTGTGATAGTTCACCCAATTTGGAAAGAAAACATCCTCCCACCACTTTTACAATGGAAAGCAAGGGAATGGTTTTCTCCATCATCATCTCATTGAAAGACCTTCTTTGTAGATAACTAGTGGTTGGTGCTGGAAGCAGATACTAAACTAAAATTAGCAGCAAGGAACAGGAACCTTTTAACTGGGAAAGTTGAGGTTTAAGTGTTCTTTGTGGCAAGCAATGAAGTAGAGAGATAAAGATGCAATGGGAGTTGTTTGGAATAGACACAAGAAGCTTCCTGCCAAAGGTGACGTGACAGAGCATGTGTGCGCCTGCGATACAAACGAATCCTGCCATTATGCTCTTATTTTCTTAAATGCATTTGTTCATGCAAAAACCACTAAGAAAAACAACTTGTAAGAACAGTGAATAAAAGATTTGACATCTCTTGTTGCCAGGTTTTTTATTTTATTTTATCAAACACTTTAATCAGGGCAGTTTTAAAGTGTTTATTCACCTCTTTTGTAAGCTGCAAGCTGTATCACATTACACCACTGAGCAACAGATCATTTTAGAGTACACCTTCTACACCACTATCTAAAACCAAAATGATTATTTTATGTCAATTCTGCAATCAGGCTTGAGTTAGTCATGCTGCAAAGCTTCACTATTCTACTAATTGTCTTGCCAAATATTTTAATAAAAATCACAAGCTCAACAGAGCTTACTTTGTTCTCCTCCACTTTTATCTTGGTTGCCCCTACTAAGCAGGTATCCATGTCAAAACAGCACTCTTCAGTTGGGGGTTTGTTTGACCTAGGTCACTTAACGGTCAAGCTTTTCACCAGTTGTTAACACAAAGCTTCCACCCAGCCCTCCAAAGCCTGCAACTCAGCTTGTGCCATCTACAAACACTCTCCCCACAGTGGGAAGATCTGCCAGCCTCTTCAATGTGAAATGCTATCTATGACAACTAGATAAACACTCATTAGGTAGAAACTGTGGTTTTACAAAATTAAAGTGTATTCTCCCGCCTTTATTTTAAAAACCAGAATTAAAATTTCCAAGCACAACAGGCTTTTAAGGCTGCAGTTCAGTACACATTTACCTGGAAGTAAGTCCTTTCAATCTAGTAGTATCTAAACACAAGTTTCCCTGTCAGTCTACCTTTTAACCTCCATTGTGATCAATATGTCATTGTAGAGGTGGGCTCAAAAATGGGAATCTTGTATACAGTCTTAAAAAGGGCAGAGTTTTCACCTTGATCTCCCTTGAAGAGATCCATTTTTTTCCAATTTAATTTTAAGATTTACATACAAGAGGGATAGCATTGGGCCATATGTATGGACCCAAACAAAATTTTGGTTCCCAGGGAAGTTAATGAAGTCCAGATTAAATTGAGCAGATTTCATCTACCAGCTTTTGAGACTTCTTTTACTATATTATTTCATATATATACTGCCAGAATAAATGTTTAACTTTTTCCCAGTTTTCTGTTACTTGAAACAATAAAACTTCATGGAATATTTTATATGTTAGCATTATCACCAAGAGAACATATGGCAAACCAATAGCAGACACTTTGTCTTTATCTTCTTTGCAAGCTAAAATTAGTACAATGATTTTGCAATAGTTTCTGCTGTATTCAGACCACCATAATAACCTAAATAAAATTCTAATATTGCCTAGTCTGAAAAAATAAACAAATAAAATATGAAAAGTAGTTTGTTTATTGTTTTTATAAATCTCCTCTTTGTTTTTGTTTTTTAAATACACCCAAGTAATAAAAAAATTGGAAGGCAATTCACACTGCAAACAAAACAATAATGCAGGATTGAAAATTTACTGCAAAAAGATCTAATAGACTCCAAAGCATTTCACAGAGAAAAGAAAGTTGTAAATTCAAACATAATTGCATTAAAAAGTAAAGATCACATTAGAGAATGTGTACACAGCCCATATACAGCCTTAGAGCTGGAGCATGGCTTTAGCACAGCTTCCAGCCTCTTAGGATGCATGTATCATTTAAACAGCATACCTCCAAAGTGACCTGAAGCAACTTTATTTTGGCCTGTCTGTTTGGGCCCAGTTTCCAGTTAAAAATAATATTTCATTTTTTCCAACCAGTTCTACTCAAAGGTTAGTTGTTGATGTGTGCCTTCAAGTCATTTCTGACCTATGATGAACCTATCAAAAGGTTTTCTAGGCAAGATTTTGTTCAGCGAGTGTTTGCCTTTGCCTTCCTCGGAAGCTGAGTGTGTGTGACTTGCCCAAGGGATTCAAACCTTGGGCTCCTGAGTCATGGTCCAATGTTCAAAGCACTACACCACCAGTCTCTCTGGCCCGTTCCGGATGGGTGTATAGTACATCCCCAGGATGTACTAGGGTTAGGAAGGGGCGTCACTTCCTGACACCCCTAACCCTAGTACGTACTGGGTACGTACAAAATGGCAGTGCCCATCCACACGGGCGCCGCCATCTTGACGTTGTGGACGCATAACGTCTGGACGTCATGCAGAGCATAGAGTCCAGACGTCGCGCAGCACTAATGATGTCGCAAGTGCACCATTGGCGCCTTGTGGCGTCATTAGTGCGCCGCAAAAAGAAGCGCCATTTTTGGGCTTCTTTTTGCTCCGCGAGGGAGCCGTGCGGTTTGGCCGCTGCGGCTCCTTCGTGGAGCAACTGGCAGTGCCGGCAGACCACCGCTTTTAGGCAGTCTGTAACGTGCCTCAGACAACTAAAAAGTTAGCCCTAGCAACAAAAAGTGTCATATTAGCTTATAAAATAAATAAAGCTCCTCGTGGCTTGACTGAGGATACTATTCAATAGAAGCTAAACCTTTTCAATTCCCTCTACAACTCATGTTCCTCTGTTCCTTTTTTAATTTGACGGTATCCACACTGCACAAATATAGCACTTTGATAGTTCTTTAACTTCCATGTTCTCTCCCATCTAATCCTAGTATTTGTAATTTTATGAGATACAGCATGTCCACGCCGTATGCGGGCTCGCCATACGCAGACTTGAAATCATGTGTATGGCCAGCCCTTAATATGGTGGATGGGGTGTGTGCCTGTGGTGCTTGCCGTGCCACACCCCATGGGGATGCACCCCATTCAATGGGGTTTGAACTTATGTGAAATTTGCCTTAGGCAGGGTGTCCGAAATGGATCCCCTGCATAAGGCAAAGGTGTACTGTATTTAGCATTCTCTGCCAGATATCTCTAGTGCTGTAGTTCACTGGCGAATTCAGAATACAAAATAACAAAGACAGTTCATATGACAGCAAGAAGGCTGGTGGGATGGTTGCCTGATCAACTGAGAGGTGGATCGCCCAATCTCAGTATCTGTGCCCCATGCCAAGCCAACATTTCTCAACTGTAATCAATAAAAGCTGTGTCCTGTTTAATCCAAGTTCATTGTGTTGGTCTTTTGGAATGCTTGATCCTCCATTGCCACTGAGTGCCTGATACAGATTTTGTTTTATTGAACAGCTATCATTTGCATAAACAATCATAAAAAGGAGGAGAAGGAGGAGGAAATGTGGCAGTAGAGTACCTTTAAGGTTCCTCCTTCCTCCTTTCTTTTTTATGCTGCAATAGACTATCACAGCTACTTCTTTGAAAGGAACAATAATCTATTTTTTACTTAGTAACTTGCCATATATGCACAAACACCCATATGCAGCATATAATAGGTCAGGGATGACATTCCCTATCCAAGCCAAGTTCAGTTTGCCTATTAACCATCTATGACACTTACTTACTTACTTGTGCCCCACCCTGCATCTCTCATCCAACAACTCAGACTAACTGTTTTATTACTGGATTTCACACGGGCTCAATCTGCAGTGTCTTGTTCAGATGTCTTTTGATATTGTAAGCCATGGATCAGTTTTCCAAGTCCACTTCATGCTTACAAATTGTCAGTATTCAAAATAGAGTATTAAAACTACACTGGCAACCAATAATTACCGTTGTGGTGTTTCTGATCTTTCTGCAGAAACATGAACTTGGTTCTCTAGAGAAACTAATCATAACATCAAGGCAAATTTTCTCATCAAAGGAAGGTGAAGACAATGAATGGAAGGATAGGGCAATATCTAGATACTTTTGTATCCTACTTTTCCTTTAGTGTCCTGTTGCTCCAAATTGCAGGTGGCTCTTTTTGTAGCACTTGTTCTAAAACTTTATCTATCTTTGTCTACTACCATTCTATTTGGATCAAATGTTTCAAAGACACTAATAGTGCAAGACTGACAAAATGAATATATGTGTGCAGGGAATAGCTGTGGGGAGAAATAGAAGTGGAAAAGGTGTCCTTTTGGTATCTCAAATTTAAGCAGAAAGTGGGATAAAAGTATTCAAAGAATAAAAATTAGCACCTGTACTATGAAAAATAAAGACATATGAGTACCAAAATAAATGTCTGCATTTCTACCATATCACTATGTCAAGTCAATGCACTGTTAAATGTTAGTCAATATGAAAGCATGTAGTTATATAATCACAACAGTAATGTCCCTTAATCCCATAGACATTCACCAAAAGAGAAATTAAATTCATCAAGAGGCCCCATAACACCCTGAGACTAGTTTTCAAAGAATGTGTGAGAGAAAGGGAAGTGGGAAATGTGTCAAATTGGACATTTCAGATTTAAACACAAAAGTGAGGTAAAAGTATGCATAATAAGGAGAAAAGGTGGGGGAGAAGCTGAAGAAATAGGTCTATCCCTGTATTTATATCCATGTTCACTGTCTTCAGCTCCTCCATGAAGGAGAGCCATGTATGCTATCTTGAGTTTACTGGAGAAAACTGTGAAAGCAGATGATCTAGATTTTTAAGAAAAGTATGTCATATTTGAGTGATTTAATGGGGGACAAATACAGATTTAACCACAGAAGCATAAACAAGCATGGTTTGTAATACTGACACAGTAATTTTCAGATATGCATGCATTTCTGTCATTGTACATGGGACTGAGAGCCTAAGTTTAAAAATCTCTATCTATCTATCTATCTATATGGAAAATCGGCTAGACTTAGAGATAAGGGGCCTGTTCACAGTAGAAATTTATAGCACTATTGCAATGGTCCCTGCACATTCTCTGGGGTTAGGAGTGAAGGACCCTCATGACGAAGGGTCGCAGTTTAGGCTACCTTTGTACCAAGTTCGGAAGCTTCAATTGACTCAAAATGCTGCAGCCAGATTGGTCACGGGAACATCTAGATCAGACCATATTATTACAATATTAAAATTTTTACATTGACTGCTGATCAGTTTCCGGGCGCAATACAAAGTGTTGGTCATTACTTTTAAAGCCTACATGGCTTGGGCCCAAGTTACTTAAGGGAACGCCTCTCCCTACACAATCCACCCCGCACTCTTACAACATCAGGGAACAAACTATTGGAATACAGGAAAACCAGACTAGTTACAACTTCCCATAAACACTAGAAGCTTTTAAGAAGACACTTAAGATGGATCTCTTCCGGTGGGCATATCCATCTAATCTGCTATAACTGATTGTAAACAACACCCCCACTTCTGATTCAATAGCATGGGAAACAGACAATGATTTGGATATTTTAATGATTGGTAGCAGTATTGCTGACCGTTTCATTGTTTGCATTTTTAGATAATGTTGTATTTGTATTTTGTGTTGTTGATGTTTCTTGTTGCAGTCCCACCTCGGTCTGCAGGAAGAGGCAGGAAATATAAATTATTATTATTATTATTATTATTATTATTATTATTATTATTATTATGAAGAAGAATATGGAAAAACTGCAAATAAAAAAACACTGTTCTTTTCATCTAAGAGAACACCTCTCCAGGAATCTCCAGGTCCTCCTGTGCATCTCTATGATGAACTTGTGTCAGACGTTGATCCTATGATCATACAATCATAGAATCATAGAGTTGGAAGAGACCACAAGGGCCATCCATTCCAACCCCTTGCCATGCAGGAAATCACAATCAAAGCATCCCTCATGCTGGAGGACATACAAATGCCTAAAGAAGTGAAGTCAAAGGCTTTCATGATCGACATCCATAGTTTTGTGTGGGGTTTTCGGGTTATATGGCTGTGTTCTGGAAGAGTTTATTCCTGACATTTCACCTACATCTGTGGCTGGCAATTATCTGTAGGTGCCAGCCACAAATGCAGACAAAATATCACATAGCCCAAAACCCCACAAAAAAATCCAGATAAGTGTTTTCTCTAGGAACTTCTAGGTTCTCCAGCACAACTCTATAGTCAACGTCTGACAGAGTTGCACTGGATGACCTAGAGATTCCTAGAGAGAACATATTAATCAAATTCACAAAAGTCAAAGTCGCACATGTAGAGTACTTTAGCTACTATGTTTCCATTCTGGTCTGGTCAGAGGCGCAGGAGGTCCTTAACTGAGACTTCTAAGTGCCTCACTCTAAATTGCCAGTGCTGTGATTCCACAGGACAAAACCATGGCAGACAATGTAGAATAACAACACTATTATTCTGTAAGGTGAATGGGCCCAAAGCTTTATCCAGACTCAATCATTCTTAAAGTAAACTACACACTGTGCTGGTACAGGGAAGGGGGAGAATTTTCCACCTTGTAAACTCTTGTCCATAGGTTCTTTTGCAAACAAATTGAATGTGCGTAAGTTTCACACTGAAGAAGAGTAAAAATGTTTTAAAAGTTTATAAAACTGTGCGTAGTAGCTAGAGTGTTGTATTGGTACTTGATAGATGCATGCACACAGTGCTGGCCTTTGCTAAGCTAAAGCAGGTTCTGTTCTTGGGTGCATCTACACTGTAGAAGTTTAACAATTCTTTAAATACTGTATCGCTGTCCTATGGACTCTCAGGATTTGTAGTCTTTGGCCTTCTCTGTCAAAGAATCCTGGTGCTTCACAACAATGTAAACCCCAAGATTCTGTAGGATGAAGCCATGGCAGTTAAAGTGGTATCAAATGGCATTATTTGTGCAAATGCACCCTTTGACACAGTCAAACATGCCTATCTTTCAGATCCATGGAACAATGGAAGAAGCTGCCTTGAAATCTCCAGATTTGAATGTTTCTGTGCTCCAGGTTGGATAGCAACAACATGCACAGTTAGTAATTTCACTAGAATTTACAACTTAACACAACGTGGTTTGAAATCCCACATTATACAAGTCACACTCTGTGGCCTGACACAGCTTTTCAGAGTTGCGGAACGAATATGTTACAGAAGAGAGGAGCCTTGAACCCTTTGGACAAAACACTGGATATAAATATAAATAATAAAATGACATCATTAAGGCCCACCCTTAAGGCATCATCAGGTGTCCTTCCAAGGTCTCAGGGCCTGGGAGGTTCCTAACTTATCATCCTACTGTAGTTAGAATGCCTTCATTTAAGTTTGAAGTCTGCCCATGCCTCTGAGAAAACATACAGCCCAGTCTTAAAAGCTATTTAACAGAAGGAAATCAGCAGATCCAACAGACATTTCCAAAACCTTAGGATCAAAATAGAAGAAAACTTGTGCCACAATATTCCAGTTAACATGGAATAAACATATATGAGCTATCAGAGTCACTTTTAAAAAAATTAAATTAATTTCAAATTTAAACTTTATTATTAACTTCAAATTTAAACTTATTAATTTCAAATTTAAAATAGATTAATATTTTTATTAAATCATTACTCTTTTATATTTCATGCTAAAAGTGTACTATTTTACAATGTCATGAGACCACTATGGCCTTTACATGTATGTATAAGTGTGTCTCACTGTGTATTCACACAGATCTGTCCCAGCTTACAAGAGATATCCTGTGGGAGGCATACGTATTAGTAGGGTGGAGAAGGTTTCAAGGAAGGCTTTACCAGATGAAAAAACCTCAAAAGAGATGCCTTGCATAAGGCAGAGATTTGTTAGACCAGGTGTCCTACATTATGCAACCAGTGTGCCAATGAGAAGGTTCGTGATCCCCGACTTGTTAATCCCTTGAAGATGAACCATTCCATCTGGCAAGGCTTGCAAACCCCACCTTCATACATTCCAGATCCCCAACTCACCATAAAATAAGCTCTACAAGTTCTTCCCCATCTGCCTCTGAGATAAACCAGGCAGCTGCACTTGACCAGAGCATGGAAGTGTTTTGGATGACCACTACAGATACTGGCCAAACTAGCGTAGAGATGAGGATGAGTTATGGGAACTGTCATCCAAAAACATTTTCCTAGGTCTTACATTCCCAGCTATAGGAATTAGTAAGCTCAAACCTAACTGCAATCAAGGACATGATTTCTGTTACTCAAATAGCTTACCTATGTTTATGTGCACTTATTGCAATCTCCTAAGGTTTAGAGAGATTGTTTCCTCATTAATCACAATTTAAGGAACAACTTCTCTCTGTTCATCTGCTATTGAAACAAATGAGGAAGACTCAGAAATATTTTATTTACAGCATATCATAAAACAGCAAAGGCCTCTTCCTGGTTTTTATTTTTGGATTACATATAATCTGCAAAGCAAAACAGGAATTCATGTTTGCAGAGATATGAAAGTCATAAAGAGGGAGATGTCTTTTCTCTTTTTCCCACAGCATAAATGAAGGTGAACTACATAAATTATAGGATACCAACCAGCTGCTGTTTCCCACAGCAATGTGGTATTTTCTCCTGGGAATAAAACCTTTCCTTAAAACTATCATTTATAACCCTTATCAGTTCAATGGCAATAGAGCCATCAAGTCCTATTCTGTGTTGCGGGTGGGGGGAAGAGTCAAGGTCAACAAGTACTGGCATTTTTGTTTATCTTTAACTGCAATTGTTACTGACATTCAGCTGGGTAATAAACATGAAGACTGTCAAATGCTCTCAGCAAACAGGTGATCCAAAAGCTATCAGAGAGAAAGAAGCTGCTGCCAGGTAATCAAACAATTCTGTTGCAACTATTACGATCTGAGCACATTCATTTATGGAAAAATCACCTGTCAAATTTGAATGAATATTATCAAATGATTCCCAGCACTGGGATAATAGGAGTGAGAAGGGAAGTGCGATCTGTTCTCAGCTTTCTCTCCCACCCTCCCACCACACTCTACACACACACACACACACACACACACTCACTCACACAAAGCGAAAACACATCTAATTCTTGGTTTTGAGAGACACTCAAACTGGATAGTCAGTGGAAAATTGTATTACCAGGGATGTAGCCAGGATTTGGGAAGGGGGGGGTCCAGACTAAGTGCCACCATTATAATGGGGCTTGGGTGCAGCGGCACGGCAGCACACACCATTCATTTTATCTAACAGAAGGGGGGGGGGGCCAGACCACAAAAAACCCCCCCCTTGGCTATGTCCCTGGTATTACTAACTACAGGGATTTAAGATGAAACGACACTGAAGCTCTACTGGTGCATATTTATTCTTAATTATGCGATGAAATATATATTTTGCTATTCCAAAAGAAAAGTATATCTTACATTTCTGTCCCATCTGCCCTCATAGAGCTCAAGGAGACATTCACAATTTTATTTGAATTCTCCAACAACCTTGTAAGGACCAAGTGCCTGTCTGCTGGGATCACAACTAGAGTGACAGTGCTCTTGATCAATCTCTCTGGTCAGCCAATCAAAGAAGACCCCCCAAAAAATCTGTCTATGGAGTTTATCACATGGGAACTATATGTACCTCCATCCTGATAATGATTAAAACATCCGTATCCCGCAAAAGCATGCAAAAGCACTAAAAAATTTCACATGCAGAACACAATAAGGCTTTAAAGGCCCATTACTAAAGGAAGAAAGAGGGTAGAACGTGCATTTGTTTTTCACACAGATGTGTGTAAATCCCATTGATGGTTTGGGAATTGTGTTTCTACACATGCGCACAGAAATATTAGTTGCATCACCAGAAGTCACCAGATCACACATGGCAGCAAACAAAACCATCCAGAGAAATAAACAATTTTATTTACACAATTGTCTTTATAAAAAATATACTGTACTGTCCCTAAATTTACCAGAAATGTTATTCAACCTAAGTAAAAAAGAACAAAATATTACCCAAAAGATAGGAAAGATTTTAAAAAGCATAAAAGGCTCTTGGCAACCAAAGCAGCACCAGAAGTAAACTTTCTCCAAAGAACCATGGGAAATCTGGCAAGAAGTACAAAAACTGAGAATCCCATGAATAAATAGCAAATAGCTTTCATATTAGAGCAATTGCACAAAAAAGTGATATAATGAATGGAATGGAAATGAATTCATGATATTTCCCCCAAAATGACATGTCTCTTTCTGGTCAGATTCTTAGCAGTTTGAACAGAATGTTGTGTGAAAACCAATCACACAATCGCATCTAATATGCTGGATAATCATATGTTCTTACCCTTTTAAACTTCCAGTTTTCCCTGTGTGATAAACTCCTATCTGGTGTGGACAAAAGGGCACAAGCCATACTCTCCACAGCCAGAACCTGAGGGGCCATTCATACTACCCTTTACACCAGTTTTGAAATCGATTCTTCCACATGAAGTTCATATTGGGCCCGATTCTGTCACAATCCATGTCGAGGCTTGCACAAGGAAATGCCCCTTAGCGCGGGGTATCGAGATTCAGGCTAAAATCCATCTTTTCTGAAAAGACCCAGGTTCCACAAAATATGAACTTGCCCTCGATCATGATCAGGGCAAATTCAGGGAGGGATTAAGGTCTGAGGGTGGGCAGAGGTCAAAGCATTCCCTTCCCTCATCCGAGGGGAGGAGGAGGAGGAGGAAAGAGCCGAAGGGAAAGGGGGAATCTGGAGGCAAAGGGTGACAGGAGGGTAAAAGGGGAAATCAGGGTGACTGACGGGGGCTGCCAAGGGCTGTCAGAGGGAGGGAGGGAGGGAGGGGGGTAGTGGAGAAAGTGATGGAGAAGGAGGAGGAAGAAGCCGAGGAAAGAAGGGAGCCATGGAGGGCATGGAGCAGGAGGAGGAGGATGAACGAGCCAGGGCAGCTCCCAGAGGGAGGGGAGGGGAAGGTCAGAAGGAAAGAGGAGGCGGATTGCCAAGGGAAATTGGGCTGTGGGGCCAAGCCAGAGGAGGGAAGTAGGGAAATCAGGCTGCAAAATCAGGCTTTCATTTTTGACAATTTATGTGCATGATTTTTAGGGTGACATGTCTGTGTGCTTGCTTGTGCTTTATTTCCTCTTGCTCCTGGATTATTATTAATTATTATTATTATGCAGATGCTACAGTCAGAATGCCTGTGCTGCATTTCACTTTTATTCCCAATTGATTCCATGAGTCAGTTGGAACTGACAGGTCACTCTCTCTCAGCCTCAGTGGAAGGCAATGGCAAAGGTCCTCTGAAGAGAATGTAGCAGGAGGAAAGGGGTCAGTTCAGTTCAGGTCACAGGCAGGGCATGAACGGCGCTCCCATCAGGCACCTTCCCCCACTTTTTATATTTTTTAAAATTATTTTTGACAAACTATGCACATGTTTGTTTTTTTGCTTGAGGCAGATAGATTAGATAGATAGATAGAACGTGAGTAGCTGCTGCTGGCTCACTTTCCCTTTCAATTGCTGGCTCCCAGCAAAGGGGAAATGTTACAATGGGCAAGACTTGCGAATGGAATGCTACAATTCAAATGTTACATTTGTTGCTCTTGTTAATTTGGCCAATTGGCAAAATGATACATGCTTTTGCTACTGTCTCTAAGGAATTCAGGGGTAGCCCTGAATTGCTTATAAGAGCAAAAAAAAAAAAAAAAGACATGGCAATCACATCCTTTTCTGGCATTTCCGAGGTGAGGAATTTATTATTATTATTATTATTATTATTACATATGTAAGAGGCATTCTGGGGTGGCAAGGAGGGAGGGATACAGGATGCATTAGCTTGCATTTTGGGGTTGAAAATGCCCACAACACACACACACACACACACACACAAAATGAGGTTTTTAAATCTGACAAAAGGTGCGCATTTTGGTGCAATTTGTGCCTGGCTCTTTAAAAAAAGGAGAGGGAAAAGCACACTTCCAATGCCCCAATGAGTGCTGCAAACGTCACCTATGATGATCGCTTGATTGACATCAGGCGCCTTCATGGTAAACCCCAATTTCTGAAGAAGACATTTGGGTTAAAATGCCCCTCTTCTTGTAGTGGGCACTAACGGAGAGATTCGGGAGGGCCCCCTCCCTCTTCCCAGTTCCTTCAGGATCAAACCCACCAGTGGGAATGGGGCCTCAGTATTTGGTGCACATCAAAATGGCCTCAAATCATTTAAATGTTGTTGTGGGGGGAGTACGTCTGTTGGGAGCATAGTATGGCTACATAAGGCCCACCTGAAATGTCATGAGAGGACAGCCTCTTTGCAAGATTTCAAGCTCCTTTAAAAGCTCACAACGACCTCCTCTTAAGAGATTTGAGATAGGCTTTAACAACAACACAACTTCTTACCCACATTTCCTTATGGATTGAGGCACAGAACAACAAATCAACAATGCACAGCATCAATTAAAAACACATTAATTAAAACATGGAGCAGTTTAAAAGGACAAATAAGATGCACACATTTTAAAACATTCCACATTTAAAATTCATCATTTAAATACACAACTTAAAAGATAAGCCTGCTGGAAGAGACTACCCTTCAATGCTGTTTTAAATTTGGACAGTGTATTCAGCTGTGAAATCTCCTCTGGCAGGTCATTCCACAGTCTGGGGACAGCTAAAGAAAAAGTGCTCTGGCAAACAGATGCCAACCTAGTCCTGGCTGACTAAAGTAAATATCCTGCAGAGGACTTGAGTGTATGGGACAGATATTATATGGGAGGAGGCAATCCTGTAGGTAACCTGGACCCAAACCATGTAAGCCTTTAAAGGTAAAAACCTACACTTTGTACCTTGCCTGGAAACTAATTGGCAGCCACTGGAGTTATTTTAATATTGGTGTAATATGAACACTTTAAATAGGCCTGCCTCATGTGTACTGGCCAGCCATGAGATGGCCTGGCAACAGATGGCACTGTCCTATATTGTTGTTTGCAAAACTAGGAAATCCTAGTCCAAGGTTCCCTACAAATCTTAAATGGCCATTTGAAACACGTTTAAACCTAAATTTCCTTACCCCCACCCGATATTCAAACTCAGTGGTTCCTAACATTGGGCTCTACATATTTTGGATTACAAAACCCCCATAATCCGACTGCTGATAACTGTTGGCAATTAGGGAGTTGTATTGCCCCCACTAAGGGCCTATGGAGGACTGTACCCCTGAACAAAAATATCCTTTTGCTCCCCAAATATCAATCACAGACAATCTTTCCACATTTTGACCCTCTCTGGGCCATTTTAGGACCAGGATAGCCCTTTGGGGGGGGGCAGGGGAAACAAGAGAAAGTCACCCCAAAGTCAACTTCCCGGTCACTTCCAGTGAAGGAAAAAACCTCTTGGAGCCTAAAATGGCAACCGAGATGAATAAAACATGCGGAAATTGTTTCCACATCCCAAAGAGCATTTGGGGGCAACAATGAATTTTGTTTTAAAAGGGGGGGGGGAGGAACAAAAATGGCTCTTAGGCTCTCTATAACTGTAATTACACCAGTGCAACTAGCATAATTTTAAAAATAGATTTCTCATATTTATTTACAAATACATTAAAGAATTACGTTGCAACCTGCTATTGGAAAGTCACTTGAATGTTTTACAGATTTCCATGGGGCTCATGCATAAAGGGTGAGTATAAGTTTACTGCCTGAAAATCAAGTGACAAAGGTATCACTTTGAAAAGAGTTTTCAATGTATGTTGATAGAAAAGATAGCATCAAATTATCTGATGTGGAATAGATCTCTTTCATCTTCTGTTTTGACAAAACAGACTTTTCTGAATCTATACCTGGACTAGCTTGCATTTATCCTACTTTATCCTGCTTATGGCACATATGCTAGTCTTTATCTTACTTATGACACATATACATTTGGTGGCTTCCTTGTCCTAATCACATTGTTGTTTTGTGTGCTGGAAATTCTACTTGGACTCACATAACTTGGCAACACTGGCATAGTGGTGGCACTGATTAAAATAAAGTAAGTAAGTAAGCAAGCACGTTGTTTTTGCTATCCGAGGGAAAACTGGGCCTAAAAAATGAGTCAAGGGTGACAGATATTTTCTTTCAAACACCATTCAAATATAAAGCTAGGCAGGGAACCAGGGCTTGCAAAAAAGCAACACACGCACACACACTTAAAAAAATGCACAAGCATGGTCTTCCCTGCATTCCCTTCCTTCAGTGCAGGTTCAATTACCTTTCTTTCTATCCTCATTTCACTTCTTTTACTGGAGCCAGTAAGAGATAAAACTGCCCGAAGCAACTGAGAGTAGGGAAGAGGTTTCAGATGCCCAATCCCACATGCTCTATTTTCTGTTAAAATTAAATGGGGAATGCCTGTCAAAGCCACTTGCATGCACGCACACACACACACAATCTTATGTCACAAGAGACAAACACGTGTATTATTACTTGTGGCTTGGTCTATAGTAAACTACAGTTTTATTTTTGTTATTATTTACTAAACGTATATGTTGCTCTTTGCACCAAATCCCAGAACATTTTAGAGTATTAGTAAAGACCTTTGAAAACATTAAACCCAACCAGCAGCAAAATAACACACAGCACAGAATTTTCATGAAAACAGAAATGCAAAGACCTCAGAGACCAAAAGGCCTGGGTGATGAAGTGCATGATAAACAATCAGCAACACAAAACTTTTGAAGACACCTGAAAGATCTCCAAAGGCAAAGAACGTTCCACAACCCTGAGGCTAAACGGCTAAACTAGTATATAGTGAGAGAAGCAATCCATCAAAACCTTGAACTTCAAGCCATTTAGGGCATTATTAGCCAGCATCAGTAGTTCAGAACAGAATTGGTAACCTGTGTAAATCCTAGAAGAGAAGTGTTATCTTGCTTACGTTTCACATCACTCAATAACAAAACAGTGGCGTGCTGCACCAGCTGAAGGCTCCAACCCATCTTCAAAGGCAGTTCAAACAAAGAAGGTCATACAGCTGACCAGACTTTCTTAGCCTAGACAACCACACAGCTGAAGGAGTTACTGGCCATCACAGGTACTTGGGACTCCAGCAACAAAAGAAGATACAGGAATAACTGGAAGCTGTTGCTTCAACAAGAATGCACCCCTAGCTAGAAGCGGTCATCTGACTATTACCTAGCTCCAGGAACTGCTCTCAGGTGCCATCAATGTACTGAATGGCAACTTGCACCACTTCTTTAAATGACCCCATCCAGTGGTTTCATATAAATGTTAACAGTCATTTCAGTTTAGTCATCAACACATCATAGTCCATCTACACATACATGCCACAGTGGACGTTTTAGTGTGAGCCGCTCTGATTGTCTTGCAACAGAAGAGCAGTATATAAATAAAAGTTTTATTTGTTATATTATTATTACAATGGATTATATATCGTTTACTTTTTGCTAGACATTAAAATTTTACCTGATTATAGATGTACATTCATAAAGATATTTGATTATAAATACTTTTGTGCTGCTTTTTGTAGTAAAAAAAATAATCCAACAATCCTTTGAAGCAGGTGATGCTAAAAAGAATGGTGACCAGGATAAACCAGAAAAATGCCTACCGGGAGAATTGAACCTATGGTTCCAACTTGTAGTCCAACATTCTTCATTCAGAAGGTAGGTTGTATCTAAGCCAGAGGGAGTAATATGTGACAAATGTTGTTGAATTGCTTTTCCTATGATTCTTCACCACCGGCCATGGTGATAAAGACTGGTGGGAGTTTCACTCCAACAACATCTTGAGGGTCACAAGTTACAAACCCTAATTTAAGCTTCTTATGTTTGTTTGTTTGTTGTTGTGTGCCTTCCTAAACATAAATGAATGCATTTCTGCCAAAGAATGGCAAAATATTTCTCCCACAAGCAAGACTCCCATTCTGGACCTAAGCAAATTCAAGGACATTTTGAGAGAGTTTGTGTTATGGAGATAATAGAGAAAGCCTGAGGGCCGTTCTTATGCAACTGTAATATCCAGGTCAAAAATATGAACGTAATTATTTGCTTTCCTCTTTAATAAACACATTAGCAAGGGCCCAGTTCTCTCCTACTTGGTACACATATTTAATGCTTCATTACACCAGGAGCCACAAGACATATCCTTTATACTCATCTGACTGACCTAATCCAAGCCCTGTTCTCTCTACTACCACATCAGACATTTTTACAACCTAGAAGATTATTGCATGGGCAAATAACCCGACTGCTCACTAATGGGATGCAGCAAGGGTGCAGGATGCAGGCGGGTATTATCACTCATAACTTGTTCTTGATTCCGCTGGGCGGCTGCATCCTGCATCCCTGGCGCATGTTGTAGGCTGCTTTTCAATGCCAGGAGGTTTCTGTCTTTGATAAGCAGCCTCTGAAGTGCACCTGAAACCCAGGATGCAGCCACCTGGTGGAACTGGCAGTGAATTATGAGCAATAATACCTGCCTGCATCCTGCACCCCATCTGCATCCCGTTAGAGAGCAGTTGGGTTATTTGTCCATGTAATAAACTCCCTAGTCTTTCTCTGTCCCCAGTAAGAATGAACCCGCACAGCCCTGAACTCCCATGTTCATCCCTTACGTGTGTGGCTCTGCCTTCTTTTGTGCAGTAGCAAAGTGAGGTATCCCTACAGGCTGATGGGATAGGCAAAAAAATCTGTGAGCCTTTCTCCAAGGAACATCCCACCTTCAGAAAATTCTTTTTATACATGACCAAAGAATATACTATTAAATGCTTAAGCAATGCTGAAAACCTGTCACATTGTTAAGTACTATTCATACAGTTATTGGGGCTGATTATAAATTTAATGACTGGGTACATGTGCGAATACTGAATGGTTAGAAACAAGTGCTCTGACCTGTTAATATGCTTTCAATTAACCAATGAGTTATTTCTCTAATACAAGAGTACATTACCAATGGTCTACTAAAGCCTTAAGTGCAGCCCCCTTCACATGCTCCCTGATTTCTCCCCACCACCACCTACCTCCCCACTCACTTTCCTGATTATATATAGTCTGCTCTTTCCCAACTGCTGCCAGAAATGATCTGTCTGAGGGTCTCTGAGAGAGAGAATGGAAGTCCTTTCTTCAGCTCCTGTGTCAAGATCTTGATTTAGATCACAGGGAGAGGAAAGGTTCTCCACTCTTCCTCAGCAATTTAAGAGACACTGGAATGTTGGTGCATGCAGGACTGCAAGTGTGCAATCCCACCAACAGAGTAACATCACATGCTCCCCTAGGGACAAGTAAGTTGCATTCCTACTCTTATACCAGATGTTTTAATAATGTGGTTTAAAGATTAATAAACATAATCTGATGTACTACAGTCCAGTTTCCTCTTCTTCCCCTCCAGGACCTATAGAAGTTTGCAATTAATGCTACTTATTTTACTGCTGCTAATGGGGCTTAAATTTTACCATCCCTTGTCTCGGTCCCCAATAGCCAAGAGAGGAGTGGCTTCTGCCTGCACTGAGATTCCCTCCAAACCAACTGAATTACAGCAGAGTTAACATCTGATACAAAACATAGGTCTGTGACTCCAATGCTGCCACCGTTTTTCTCTCCTATATGATTTTTAAACATCTTTTGCCTGATGAAGTCAGTGAAGTTTTGAAAGTTTTGATGATGTATTTTGTGCATTCTGGTTGGCCCATAAAGGTATTGCTCTTTTGCAGATTTTGTTTTATAGTGCTAAAGTAATTTTCCTAGTATTACTAGGAAAATTTCCTACTATAGTTCCATTCAATGTCAGTAGTATTTCCATTGAATGGAACTATATTTATCTAGAGATACTGTCTAAGACATACTATTGGGCCTACATGTATGTGAGACCAACGTGACTGATCAGCGATTTCCAATTTTTTCTTTTACAAAAGCTATTACATCACCATCAGAGTCTGTTATTGCCTACAGCATAAGCTCACGCAAGGGATTTGACTGGATGGCCCTTGTGGCCTCTTCCAACTCTATGATTCTATGATTCTACGATTCTATGTTTAGAGCACAGATGAAGGAAATCAATCTTTTATATGAATGCATGTTTGGAAGACCCTATCAACCTGCTTTGTGTGTTTTAATATCAGTAAGTATTTTAATAATACCATCTGGCATTTAATACCAGATCTCTTTCAGCAAACAAGGTGTAATCCAAAGTGTGACCTTTTTAATGCATGTTCACTCCCTCCCCCAATCTGTAACTGGCTCATTACTTTCACTACTCCCTGCAGAAAAGGAATTCATTTAAGATATAATATGAGGACCTCACTGATCAGTCAGTGCAGTCTTCCTACAGACCATCTAGAGCACCCTCAGAGAACATCAGTGGTCCCTGAACCACAGGTCAGGAACCACTGCAGTAGGCAACAATAAATTGCAAAAAAAAACAAAAACCTATTTTTGCCTGTTTGATTTAATTGGTGCTCATAAGTCTATTTTACACATACTGTATATGTCATCAGTGTATACTTGTAGGACCATTCTTGATGCTCAGAAGGCAAACTATTGCTGTTGGTGTGTGCCTTAAAGTCATTTCTGACTTACAGCAATCATGGAGTTTCTGAGGCTGAGAGTGTGTGACTCATGCAAGGTCACCCAGAGGGTTTCCATGGCTGAGTGAGGAATCAAATCCTGATCTCCAGAGTCATAGTCCAATACTCAGACCACAACCCCACACTGGGAAACAGAAGTATATAAACAAACCATTTGAAAGACAAGATTCCATCCAAATTGTTCCGTTTTTGTTTTTTAACTTTGGGGCAAATTATGTATAAAGATGAAATTTTACTTCCGGATTATGTGAAACACCTTTTACATTTAATAATAATGATAGTAATAATAATAAGTTTTATTTATATTCCGCCTATCCAAAGGGATCGAGGTGGGTTACAACAATAAAAGGTGCATAAATGAAATACGTAGGTACATACATAAATAAAATTACATAATCCCCTTATCCCCTCCCTTAAAACTAAGCAACAACATTATAAAATGCAGTAAAATAACTTAAAATTAGACATAATTGGACCAATTAATACAGGACAAGTTAAATGTATTTAACTACAGTACCATAAAAATTAATCTCCTTTCGGTGTGTCAACAGAGATAGTCATGTATTGCAAGATAACCTCTCTAATCCAAACAAGCATCTGAGGAAGTACGCTGAAGTCTATGAAAGCTCTTGCTACCAACTTATTTTGTTCAGTTAGTCTCAACGGTGCTACAAGTTCCCTTTGCATACTGATTTTCCACACAGCTATACCTTTGAATTCTGTTAGTTCTTTTTACTCTGTTTTGAAAGAAGCCTAAGAAGGGGCACGAGGAGTCCTGAAGGGATCAACAGTTAGCACCTGAACATATAGACACAGCATGTACAGAGGTCATCCAGATAGAGTTTCCTCCAGTACAAGGAAAATGTTAAGGTATTGCTTGATAGTAATAGGAGTCTGGTAATGGAACTAATTATTGAGGTGTGTTGGGGGGGGGGGTTGTCTTTTTCTCTAGATTTCTTCAAAATGAGGCTGGATTTCCTTCACTGACTGGAGAGTGGATTGGGGAGGGTTGGACTTGATGCCCGATGGGGCCATTTCCAACTCTGTGATTCTACAGGAAAAGGTACGGCATTTCAAATTAAAGTATTTATTTTGAAGGAGAGCCAGTGTGGTGTAGTGGTTTGAGTGTTGGGCTATGTCTTTGGAGACCAGGGTTCAAATCCCCGCTCAGCCACAGAAAACCACTTTGGGAAAGTCATATTTTCTCAGTCTCGGAGGAAGGCAAAGGCAAATACCCTCTGAACAAATCTTGCCAAGAAAATCCTGTGAGAGGGCCACCATAAATCAGAAATTACTTGAAGGCACACAACAACTTATTTTTGCATTTCTATCTATAAATATAAATTAGAATATGCAAATTCTTTGGAAACCTGGGTGCCTTTTGGACTCTGCATTTCCCCTTTTTTGGCAATCTGTAAGTGGCCATATTGTATCTTTCCTTACTTGTACCTACTCTACGTCCACAGCCTTTTTTTCAGTGATGCAGAATCCACCTCCAGGGATAATTAATTCTGGAAGGAATTTTCACTTCAGTAATGGTTTGAAAATCTATAAGGACTGATCTGAGCCACTGTAGTGTAGTAGTTCTCTAGAGACCAGGATTCAAATCCCCACTCAGTCATGGAAACCCATTGGATGACCTTTGGCAAATTGCACTCCCTCAGCCTCTGACGGAAGCAAAACAAATCCCTTCTGAAGAGATCTTGCCAAGTAAACCTATGATGCTCCCTTTAGGATCACCATCAGTCAAAAATGACTGGAAGCCAAACAACAAAGAACTGACCTGAAAACAAGCCATTTGCTGTGTGTGAATGTGCATTCAAGTCATCTGTCGACCCCTTGAATTTCATAGGGTTTTCTTAGGCAAAGCATACTCAGGTGGTTTTGCCAGTCACAGTTGGAAATTCAGTTAAGCCATAAAAGGGTGATGGAAGAAAGGGAAGGTTTTATAGGGATACTAATTAGTTTATGGCTATGCTGCCCACAACTGAAGAGAAAGGAATTAAGTTAGCAAGTGTTTACTTGTTACAGTTTTTGTGAAGTCAAAACAGTAATTTTGAAACATTAGGGGTAAAGATATCACTTTTTGGTCTGAATAAATAACAGAATATGCCTATGGCAAACAAAACATTGAAAAGATGGTATAGTGCTGTGCATAGATGCATGAGAATAATACAGCACAATATACAGGATATTTCAGCATTAAGGGGGCAAAATCAGAGAGAACTATAATTAGTTTTTTGTGGCTATGTAGCCATGTTCTAGAAGAGTTTATTCTAGTAGAGTTTTAACTTTTCCAGAACATGGCCACAGAGTATGAAAAACTCAGAAAAAACTATGGATGCCGGCCATGAAAGCCTAGACCTATAATTATTTGTAATATCTACGCTGAATAGCAAATTATTGTAATATGCTTAAGAACCTGATTTTTTTACTGTTCTTCAACCATGTGCACATAAAAATAAATAATCTTTGTGAAAATTATGCATGACGATGCAGATCGGGTCAATTACATCAAACTTTAGAAACTTCTTCCTGATAAAAAGGAAAATAAAAACAGCTTTTGCCATGAAACCACTATATCTGCTGCTTAGTGAGTTTTAAATAAAAAATACCCAATGGTTTTGTAAAAAAGGAATGCAGTTTTTAGAAAAAAGAAAGGGATTTGTTTTGAAATAAAAAATGACTCAAATGCAGATGCAGAACCACACTATAAACATAATCATCAAAACAGAACAAGCCACTGCTGACTGCTGCCCTGTCTTTTTCAACTGAGGGTCACATCTAGTCAAGCCAGTCGTATGATAATGGAATCAGTAAAGGTCAGTCAAAGACAAGCTGAAGCTTCCACTCTCTGGCTGACCTTCGGAGCTTGTGACAAATTGCTATCAGTCAATGTCAACTAATGACAGAAGCTCTTTGGCTAATCAATTGTTCTAAAAATGATCAAGAAAACTACTCACAGGACAGCTCATTTTCACATCAATGCCTATGAAGTATGAAAAGCTCATTTTTTTGAGTTTTTAATAAGCTCATAAGTAAAGCAGTTACTTGGTAACAGGGGTCACCTTACTGAAAAGACAGTACCTTTGTCTGGCTTTTACATATCTTTTTATTACCATATTATAGTAAAAAATATGCCATGCTATTACGGTGCCAGAGGGCTACATAATAAAGTAGGTAACACTTCGTACATTCTGAGATAAATACTTCGGTTTCTTAAAGACCTTTGTTTGGATGCAACTGGCTGTATATATTTCCAAGGATTTCAAAACCAGGCATTACTTTCTTAAAATGAATAGTCTTGTCCAATTGCTATTCAAGTGGGCTTTCACTTGGCAGCCTTTAGAATTAAATCATTCACGCAGGTGCTTGAACTGTTGCAACCCTGGCTTTTGATTTTAAGATACACCTATTTGCATTAATTATGATTATGCACACAAACGTGTGTCGAAATGAAAATTCAAACCAGAGCAAGCCACAAAACAAAAGGACACAGGCATGTGCCTAACTTGTGCACTGAAACTAGCCTTAATCTCCCTTAAAATGCAGAATGCCTTCTAAGAGATTCCATAATATGGAAAGCAAGGCCTGTTACAGACTGCCAAAATAAAGCTGCTTCGAGTCTCTTTGGAGGTATGCTATTTAAATGATGCATGCATCCTAAGAATCCGGAAGCTGCACCAAAAGCTGCAATCTGGTGCTTAGGAATGGAGTGTGGCTTTGGTGCAACCTCCGGACTCTTAGGACCCATGCATCATTTAAATAGCGTACCTCCAAAAAGACCCAAAGCAGCTTTATTTTGGCAGTTTGTAACAGGCCAAAGATCAGGCACAGACTAAGGAAGCCCTTCTCCTAGTATTCTTCAATGCTCAGTCAAATGCCATCATCTTTATTCTTCCCTCAACAGAAACAGGCTTTTAATTTCCATTTACGCATTAAATATTGCCAAAACAACAATGATATCTAAGGAGCTGAGAACAGTAGCAACAATTACGTTTTGCTCCCCCCCGATCTCTGAAGAGTGTTAAGTCAAAATACATTTTAGGGCATCATGCTGCAAAAGTCTCTTGAGAAATAGCTGAGTGTGAACAAATACATATCATGCAAACTACTTGAATCTGAAAGTATCAGTTTTGTAAAGAGAGAGAGGGATGCAGTTGTGAGCTTTTACATCTTTACGTTCCAATATTCGACAAACTTCTTACCATTTTTAACTGTGAAAGAGAAAGAAACCCAAGGGGGGAAACGGCAAAATGACAGCAGTTTCAGATTACATCCTAAAAACTGGACGGCTAAGGTGGTTTGCTCAAATTAAAATATCTTCTGCGGCCTCCACCGCTCTCCAGTTGTCCATAGGAAAGAAATAAAGGAGGGAGGGCAACACTTAAGCTGAGCCATAATTGGAAGTATGTGAAAAATGAAGTGTCAGTTCGGTCAATAAAGGGCAAAGGTCAAGGGGAACTGCAGCCCAAACTCTGTGCGAAATGTGCTCATTAAGGCATCCAATCCGAGGGCTCCTTCCCACCTCTCCCATTAGTCATCAGACATCTGACTGCTTCAAATGCCGGGCCCTGGGTGCTGTTATTACTTTTCTTCGTCTTCATGTAAAAAGGCGAGCTGGTGTATAAATCGTCGCTCAGTCATCTGGAACATAATGTGGCCCCCATTTTCCCCCCTTCGCCCAGCTCTGCTGGCTAGCTTTGCAGGCTGGAAACAACTGCCTTGAGATTCTCTTCAATAATAAATGGGATTGCCTTTTGCCAATAGGTTGCCTGAACTCTGATACAAAAAAAAGCATTGAAGTGCTGATACTTCTTTCTCTGAGAAGGAAACCTCAGTTCCTACCTTTAAAAGAACAACAATTTTGTCCATGAAAGCCTGAACCCCAAGACACAAGCACGCGGCAATTAAAACGGAGCCCTGGACACAGAAAGG
>NC_056522.1:178110513-178140388 GCF_019175285.1 Sceloporus undulatus | reverse complement strand
GAAATGTCGGGTTCCAGATTTGGAAAAGAACAAGTTCACAGTGGCAAAAAAAGGGGGAGCATACTCAAGGGTTTTGGTTTTGTTTCTTTTGATGGGCTATTGGATTATTTATTATTATTATTATATTATTTTATTATTATTATCTTCTATTTATATAGCGCTTTAGATTTACACAGCGCTCTACATACAAACACTAAAATCGATAAAAATGAAACCTGCCAATGGCATACTTCTACAAAATTATATAAACAATAGATAATAATAAGAGTTCTCAGGCTACATCTCATGATAAACAAAACATTGATAGAAATATCTGGTTTATTTTGCCCCTTTCCCTTTTTCCGGAGGAACTGAACATCAGGGACCAGGCAACAAGCACAATCTAGGATTTGCCTTGTTTGAATTATGCTTTAATAAGACACAAAAATGTAATGACGTTGTTGATGGAAGAAAATGTGCTTATCTTCTGAACCAGATCTTTGGATCTGGAACAGAGGCCAGTTTTCCTGATTGTAGCCTGGTTACTTGAACAGAATTTTTAGAGACAACCCATCTCCTTTCCAAAGGAAGAATGCCACGAGTGAATTTCATTTGCAGGTATTCAAGAAAATGCTATACATTAGCTTGGTCACAATCACAGCAGAAGGCATCAAAGATGAACTTCAGCTAAATATGACGGCAAGTGAAATATTAAGTCAGACATTCTCAGAAGTACCAAAAGAGATTTAGAGTACCTACTGTTTCTATTTCATTTGGACAAATCTAAAATAATAATAATAATAATAATAATAATAATAATAATAATCAGGCACTACCTAAGAAGCCAGCTAAAAAATGTGGGAGAACATTTTCTTTCTTTTGATATCCTATAATACTACTGCCAGAACAATGAAATTTCTAAGCTACCTTTCCACATCTAACATCATTCTCATCTCAGAAAACAATATTCAGATTTGTAGTTGTCAAGCCAAACGAGGAGACTGTGTTGTGTTCCTATGCATAAGGAGTTTATTGTTTTGCAGTAGTATGTTTAGACAGAATTTAAAATTTAATGTTAAAATTAGGCGGAATACTGCAAAAGTGTCAACACTACCTTAACTTCTGTGAACTGCAACACATATATGAAGAAATACTTGAAAGAAAAAAGGCCCCTTAAATTTATGTTGCGTATCATTTACCAGTAAAAGTCAGGGGTCAAAAGGTTGCCAGTTTCTGCTTCAGCTCTTCGACAGTTCACCATTCCAGGCCCCATTTTTACTAGGTTTTATTTGTGATGAAGTCAGCAACTTTTATTCAAACAATAAAGTGGCACAAATACTTAAAATTCCTTGTGAAGATGTTAGCAACTATTGTAGCTTGAGTCCTTGTACATGGACCAAAAATGGTATACTACTTCAGTTTAAAACGAATATAGTTAAATGTAGAGCTTGGCAATTCTAAAGAGCTTTTTTCCTTTCCATTCTTTCCATTCTTTTCTCTCCTCCCCCCACTTTTTTTTTTTGAACACACAATTCCTTTGTTGTCCAACAGCACTTGAATCAAACAGGATCATAAAACTACTTTTAAAAGTTTATCTCTATTGTAGATTCAGAGTCTACTTCAATAAAAATAACTCTCTTTATATTCAGATTATGGGTCCTTTTAACATTTTAATTGCATTTAATTAACATTAAATTTATTGCAGTTGGTCTTTGCGGAAGTTTCAAAAACCACTTTTTTGGCTGGTCCAAACATTGATACTTCAAAATACAGACACGCGCACAGTTAATGAAGTATAGGATATGTGAGATCAAACACTCATAATAAGCAAACTAGCTCCTTTTCTTTAGCTGTCGGTATTAGCCTGACTCTAAAACAAAGTAACATGTAAGTAAAGCATTTTAGTGACTTGATGAATATGGGAAGGATTAAGTTTTGGAACGTTGTGATAAATGAGGTCAAATTATGACATTTCCATGTACTTTCCCTATAGAAGCCTGTTAAATTGCTATATTCACCTCTGCTCCACTCAATCTATACAGAGGTGGAAACTACACTGCCCCAGGGAACCTTGAAGGCCACTCATTCCCACTACACCCAGCCCCCCAAAATTTGATATCCCAATGTCCCACCATGTTTTTGGCCCTCTCCGGGTGATTTTAGGTCAAAATAAGGACTTTTTTCAATAGGAAGTGCCTGGGAAATTTGGTCCTGGGCTCACAGGAAACCATCTCATCATGTTTTCCCCACCCCTGCTCTACTAGAAACTCTGTAATGTCCTTTGATGAAAATATGCCCTCCATATCAGTGCTTCGAAAAACTGAACCCATGGACTGCTGCCAAACCCCAAACCACTGGCTGTCAGTCTCCAGCATGTTTCCATGAAAAACACAAACAACTGTAGCCAGTGGGCATACTGCTGGACCCTGGCACACAGGGGGTGAGGGGTGAAATTACCAGTCTTCCACATCAGAAAGTATGATAGCTCAAGCTAAAATGAACGCCACAACTGGTGGGTGATCTCCAGTCCAAACTGGATCACTAGAAGCATTACCATCATTTTCTGTATCTTCTGTTTAGGGATGGTTTTAAGAGAGAGGGAAAAGAGGGGAAGCAAAATGAAAGAAAATAGGAGAAATAGGGAGTACAAAATGAGAATTCACTGAAATACACACACATATGTATCATTTATTAGTAATCAGTGTACTAATCAATACTAAAATATAGTCAGCCATATGTATCTGGGGGGGGGGTCCATACGCCAAAACCCACAGGACTTCAGGACCTGTTGGTTTTAACAGTGGTGCAGCTGCATGCATGCACTGTCATTGGGGTGAATAGGGTGGGGCAATCCAAGGATGGCAAATCTGAGGCTGGGGCAGGCATTACTTATTTATTTGACTGGAAGGTGAAAGCAAAGCATATGAGTAAAGCAAAAATATGTGCTCAATGGTAAAATTTCATTCCCTGATTTGAAAAGAATATAGACTCTAAATTTTGCTGTAGAATTGGATTCAATGGCTAATAAGGATGGGTCTCATCCTGTATTATGCCCCCCTTTTATTATTATTATTTTTCTCGATATATAGAACTAGAAACAACACCTAGAAGCTACATTGTACAGACATCTAGTTATCAAGGTCCATTGGAAGAGATGACCATTCATCCCGCAGAAGTCAAACAAGGCTTGCTATATGCTGCCACATCGGGATCTACTCCCAGTATTAATATTAAAACATTTATTTAGCACCTGTATGCTAGGTATTTAACCCAAAAGATGACCACAATTCAAAACAAAGCCCCTACCTTGCTCACTGCTGTTGTCCCCACTGTGTGATGTGTGCCCCCCACTGGAGGGCCCCGGTGTTCCTCCTGAACGTGTTGATGCTGTGTCATCATGGTCTCTGTTCCAGGAAGGCTGTCAGGTGGGAATTAAGCAAATGATTAAGAACAAAACAAGCCATACTCTACACACATAAAAAATATGACAGTTCCTATAAGTTAATGGAAGACCACCACAGGAAACTGGATGTTATGCAGACTGAAAATTGGATACTATATAGAAAACAGACCTTGTATATTTTTAAGAAAAACATGCATCATCGTCATCATCATTATATTTATTTGTATCCTGCTCTTTTCCCAGAACTGGGACTCAGAGCAGTTTCACAATGTTAAAAAACAACACAAGTTGCTTTGTAACTATAAAAAGCATCATCATCATCATCATCATCATCATCATCATCATCCTTCTTTCTTTGGCTCTTTATCTTAAACCAGATTTGAATGAACCAGCCTTCCAACAGAGGATGCCTTCTGTACTATGTAAAGAAGACACATGACCATCCTATATGTAACAGGCTCCAAAGCATAGATGGAAAAGCTTAAAGACCTCATTCACAATCAGGCCTAGGGTCCCAATAGCCAATATGGGTCAGCTACTTGCCAGATGGTATATGGGCAAATGGACCAAGCATCAGGATAAACAAAGAAATTAGAAAATACAATGGCTTCATGTGGACTGTGTGCACTCAGCTCCATGCAGAGCACTCTTGTACTACCGAATGGAAAACAGATGTTGTTTCTTATCACTGGGTGTGTTTGAAAGTAACATTGAGATAGGAAAAACTGACTGTAAATTAAATTCTTAAGAAAAACAATCACGGCAACAAGCCTCCCATGTCTCCCTTTATCACCAGAAACGATTTTAATAAGCTTTTAGTACTAAGCTTTTGAAAACATCATAGGGACTCAGTGGTCATCTAAGACATTTGTCCGTGTGTGTGTGTGTAAAAACAGAATAGGTTTACTGTCTTGCAATACAGCCAAGAAAATTGGGGACATCATGATCAATAACTGCAGCGTGTAAACAAATCAAAACAGAGGACATTGAATTAAGGCATGGATGGGCAGAATCTAGACCAGGATCACCTGGTTGATTTCTGCATGACTTACAATAGAGTAACATGGATTTCTGCCCTCAGTTGTTTAACCATTGCAGGAAATAAATGATTCTCTTCACCCTTACAGTCCTTAATTATACAGTCGAAATTAAGAAAACCTGGATAACCAGAAATGCATTTTAGTGTGTAAAGAGGGTATCTTCTGATATTTGGGCAGCGGGGGGGAGGGGGGTGTTTTGCAGTTAGCTCTGTTTGATGGATTCCACTATAAGCAATGTAGATCCTAAAAACTTGATGTTTGACACACCTAAACTAATGCCCTATATTTTAAAATGTGGTACATCTGATGAACATCTGTGTAAAATCTAAAGGACCCAATTAGATGTAGCAATTACATTTGTTTAAATGCATCACATACTAAGTGCAAAATCAAGCTTTTTTAGTATCCAAGGGGGCACACCCCCTGTTCTGTCACAGTAGGCATTTTTCTCCCTGTTGGCTAAAGTGTATCTTTATCATGAGGCAGCTGCTTCAAGCATCACGTTTTGGCTGTTATAAAAGGATAAAAATTTTTTTATTTAATTTGTCGTTGGTGGCAGTAGTGTATTTTTATGGCCAGGGAAAGGGATTTTCTCTTTCATGATCCAAAATCAAGACAGATGAATTCAGTATTATATTCAGAATTGTGCCCTTTTAATCGGGAAGGGGGCACCATTTCCTGATCTGCTTCATCCAGAAAAATATCTTGGGTTGCCCCTAACTGTCCAACACTAGTACTGGAAGTGAATCAGCTGGAAAGAAAAGTGTCTGGAGTACAAAAGCTTGGGGAAGTTAAGTAGGAGATTATTTTTGCCACATTCACCTATCCATTTTTAATATTTAACACAAACACCCAACATATCCAACTCCCTCTCCCTATGCACTATAGATAAATAGAGAAAGTGTATAAAAATGTGTTTGCCTTGCATCATACTTAGGTTGGCCCCTAGAGCATGGATTTCAAATAACATGTTCATATTCACGCACTTATAATGTAATGGCATTTGGAAAAATTCAGTCTACAGATAACAACTTGATTTAAGATTTTAAAAAAGGCTAAAACGGTATAAAATGTCTTCCTGGTTGATTAAAATATACCACTCCCACGTCCCACTTTCTGAACTCCTGAGTATACTAGCCAAAATTTAATATAGGTAAGACATGAGGAAACCACACATCGTATTTTAATGCTATTCTTTCACAGACTCTGGAAACAAAACATGCTAACTGATCCTGTAATTGAAAGACTGATGTGTGAATTGTGAAAAGAAATGCTCTTTTACAAATGCACATTTTTTTTTGCAGCATACCAGAAGAATGCTGTAAGAGGTAATCTGGAACACATGCTCAGAATGCAAACAGTTAATGCATAAATTTTCAGTTTGTTCAACTGCAGCTTTAAAAGGGGGACTTGTTTATTCAGAGCTCTGCAGAAAGAATGGTACAGCACCCAGGGGACAGACAATGCCAGGCACAAAGCCCCGGTGCCTCGACATGTAAAAGGATGTTTTTCTATGTGCTACAAATCCCACTTGAAAATATAATTAGAAAGAGAAAATGGCAAACTATTGCATTAACTGTAATTGAAGAAAAGGCTAGCAAGGCATGTGGGAGGTTGCAAGAGCCCATGGGAGTTCCAGCACGCATCAGATCCTCAGAGTTACATCTCCAGGGTGCACTCATGCTATTTATGTTGCTCCGGACTACTATTGTTGACTAGTGATCTGACTTGTAATTAATAGAAAAGCCACAGATAACAAGGTAAAATATTGAACCACCACGATAACCTCAGCAGAAATGTTCATTAATCTGATTAGAAGTATGACTCTGTGTAAAGTAAAGGGTGGCTGAGAGCTAAGGAATTATATGCTACACTGTATGCAGTGGGCAGACTGTCCCCCTTTATGTGACAACAGACCTGAAATATTCACTATCTTTTAATGAGCTCCACTGATTTATTCAGCTCCATTCGGTTTACTCCCCCACTTTTCCACTGTGCGGGATGTAGATTAATTCAATGCTTAATTGTTTAGTAAATTCAATTTTCCACATTCTATTCTGCATAGCTTTAGCTGAGGTTCTTAAATCTTCAGCAGTGAGCCTTGAGCCCAGTGTTTCTGATCTGTGCCTACCTTTTTTTTCAATCATCATTTTTCTTCCTCCACCACTTAATTCACCATGAAAAGATTTTCCTTGCTGGAAATTCTGATTCCGCTATGATCTGTGAGGCATTCCGATTCATTGCATTTCCATTGTGTTGGGTCTTAGATGCTGGGCTCTTCTTTTCTCACAGCTATCGCCACATTATACAGTCAGTCATGCAAGAAATGTTGGATTCCACCTCAGTTTATCAAAATTTTGTGCATCCCTTGTGTTTACATTTATGTATTCAAAGGCAATAGTTAATTTTTATGCCTATTCATATTCTTATTGACCTGATTTTTGTGACCTGTTGAAAATTAATAGACTTTTAAAAGTTAGGAATGTTTAAACTGCTGCTGCTGCATTTTAAAGAATACTTCTTTTAATAAACAGTGTTCCTCAAGAGAAAAAAGCTAAGAATCCTCTTTTTACACTAAAGGCCAGTTGCAATTTTTAAAATGAAGACACAGACTGATATATTTGCAGAATGGCAAATCACATACAACAAACCAGAAGTAACACTGTTCATTAGCAAAGATTCCTCATGGCTCTGTTTCAACACATATATATACCCCATACATACTAGTGTACTGCACGTATATACCCCATATATACGTAGTGTACTACAAGGACACCTTTAATTCAAAAACCATAATACTATGAGATAATTCTATATTTTTCTAATCAGTTAAGATACATTCGAATATTTGTGAAAGTAGTAAGAACCAAGAACTCACTTAAAACTACAAGAAGTCACTCAAAACTACAGCCAACAAAAGTCCAAAACACACTGCAGAAATAATCCAGTTTGATACCTCTCTAATTGCCCTGGCTCAGTGTTAGGGAATCGTGGGAATTGTAGTCTGTTGTTTATTCTCTCTGACAGAGAAGGCAAAATGTCTCACAAAACAAGTGCCCAGAGTTACCTTGCACTGAGCCAGAGTTGTTAAAGTGGTCACAAACTGGATTATTTCTACAATGTGTTTTGGACCAAAATTCTCTCTTGCATAAGTGTTCTAGCCTTTGCAAAAACCATGTGGCCCGTGTTTTCACTATGTTCTTGTGCAAAATGTAAGAATCAGATTTTAATGTTACGTTTCAATCCAATAGTCTGTGTGTTTGAAGAAATATAGCATGTATTTTCCCCCACCAAACCCCACAAACAAACCATGGACTATAACAGCCCTATTTCTATAGTGAGCCTGTGCATACTAATGTCCTGAAAGAACATTTTACCATAGCTGGCAACAGGGCATCCCTGTGCTGATGTAGACAGAGAGGCATCTTGTCCTTCAAAAGCAGGCAAGTCCATCCTGCTGTGCTACAGTGCCATTATAAAAGCTTATCACAATAGGACAGGCATGTAGAGCTGCACTTGTGAAGCAGAATCTGAGGAGGCTCAAAGGACATCAGAGAAGACATTCCAGTCCCTAACCCTGCAATGCCCCATCGCAGATTATTTTTCTACCACAGAATGTCTTAATGTGATCCAGCAAATACACATCTGACCATCATGGTTGCTCCCAACACAGTAGCATCAGCACACACTGCTGCATGTATATGACATCCAGGATTGACTCACAACCCTGGTGTAACAAAAGTTTCCCTGTTATTGGTTATAACTATTATTAATGTTTTAGGGATTAAATTCTCCATCCCCCAAGAAGCTTCACAGAACTGCTAGCTACTAAGAATTATGCCAGTTCTTTTACTATCTCCATTTTCACCCACTATCTTTCAATACCTCTTATGTAAAAGGAGTGTTTTAGTAACAAGAGCTGTGTACTTCCAAAACTACAAGTTTTGTTACGGTCTGAATGTCATAAAAGATGGCTGGGGGAAGAGTTTCTTTGCTGTCAAATGCAGGTTGCATAGAACAGATGGCCCTCTGTATCCACAGATTCAACCATCCACAACTTGTGTGCATGTATAAAAAAGCAAACCTTGATTTTGCCATTTTATATAAGGGACACCATTATCCTATGCCATTGTATTTAATGGGACTTGCGCATCCATAGATTTTGGTATCCACAGGGAGTCCTAGAACCAAACCCCAGGGTATGTATACCAAGGGCCCACTGCACATATTTATTATTATTATTATTATTATTATTATTATTATTATTATTATTATTACCCCAGTTTTCAGCCAAGGCTAATGTTGAGTTCAATCACAGTTTTGTAGAAATGATGAGTAATATTCACTGAAAACATTAATTCAAAAATAAATGGAATTCTCAAGTCAGATCACTCATCCTCTCAGCTCCTTAAATTCCAACAATCAAATGTGAACTGAGTCTGTTACAGATTAAATAGTGCTATAAAAGGACTACATACAAAGTAGGCACCTGCAAGTAGGTGCATGCAAGCAGTGCCAGCAGCATTATTTTGCATTGCTGTTTGGTACATTTTAAAACCCTGGGCTAAATGTCTTCTTCTCTGCAACTAGCTGTTTACTGAAGAGCTGAGGTGGTGCAGTGACCAGATTAAAAACTCATAGTACTTATATTCTCTTGTGCAAAGCATTTCAAAAAACAGTAACATGCTAAAATCCTTTCAGCAACCCATAATTAGGTCAGATCATCCCATATTGCAGATATTAGGGACGAGATGCTACGATTTGTGCCCTTTCATATTATAAAATAATAGTGCTATGATTCCACTTTACTTGCCATGGTTTCTGTACTGTGGAATCCTGGGATTTGCAGTTAGGGAGAGGTATTTAGAATTCTCAGCTGGAGAGCTCAAGTGTTTCACCCCTTCTACAAATTCCAGGATTCCTTGGAGACAGCCATAACATTAAAGTGGAATTATAACCTATGGCCTGTTACAGACTGCCAAATAAAGCTGGTTTGAGTCCTTTGGAGGTATGCTATTTAAATGAGCATGGGTCCTAAGAGTCCAGAGGTCGCGCCAAAGCCACACTCCATTCCTACACTGAAGTGCACTTTGGTGCAGCTTCCGGATTCTTAGGAGCATGCATCATTTAAATAGCAACCTCCAAAGAGACCCGAACCAGCTTTATTTTGGCAGTCTGTAA
This sequence comes from Sceloporus undulatus, assembly GCF_019175285.1. Lineage (NCBI taxonomy): Eukaryota > Metazoa > Chordata > Lepidosauria > Squamata > Phrynosomatidae > Sceloporus > Sceloporus undulatus. The sequence continues at coordinate 178,130,785 of NC_056522.1, read as the reverse complement.
CAGGCCTATAATTGTGTGTAATGTGATAGGGCCCTAAATAAGTGGTTTGATTAAGTTATGAAATCATGGCCAAGAAGGTTTCATACCAGAGAAATGCAATTGGTAGGTGAGGATTATAGTCACTCTGCTGTGATTAAGACTATCTTCTGAAACAAGAACACATGTTAATGTGACTGTTTTGATTTACTGTACCTTACTTTAAGGAACTGAACCAAAACTCCATATAAAAAAATCTCTCCACTTCAATGTACCATAAAAGAGCCTTCAACCTGTACCCTCAGAGTTCTTTAACTGCAAAACCCAACAAGCATAGCAGTGGTCATTTTGACCATATGGGAATTGTACACAGACACTAATGGAAGGCATGGACTACATGAATGACAGAAATTATTCTAGTGATGAATTCCCACTATTGGCAACAGGTAATAAGGATATTAAAAGGTTATTACTACGCAGCTGAAATACATTTAAAGCTCAAACAAAATATAATCAATTACCTAACAACCCAGGGATGCTATACACTCTATGATATTGTAAGAATAGGAGCAGTCTTATATTTAATTTTATGTGTGTGTTTACATACATTGGGAAGATAGACAGATTCAGTGGTACCCCGGGATAAATGCGCCGCGTACGAATTTCCGGGATACGAAAAGCTCCATGAGAAAACTGTTCGGGATACAAAGGTTTTTCGGGTTACGAAATTTTTTCGGCGCGAAATTCAAACGCGACCGCTAGCCGCGCTTTGCAAAACCTTTTTCGGCTGGCAAAATGCATCGGGTTACGAACGCCGCGGCGGAACGAATTAATTTCGTAACCCGAGCACCACTGTACTGGGAAACCTTTTTAAAACATACCAAGAAAGATAGTAGTAGTTATATATGTACATAGCAGTTCAGAAATGTATATAATCACACAATGGTTTAGGCCAAAAATAAGCCATATGTTTCTGTTTCCTCCTATCCTGAATTTTAGCATTGGAAGCACAAAACCAAGAGCCAATACATATGCCTGCTGAACTGGTTTTGCTAGGGCCCCTTGCAACTTTACAAGTTTCCATCAACCCAAAACAAAAACATTGTTACTAAAAAATGATATATAACTTTCATGAGTTTATTTAAATTCGGTGAAATAACTTCCTATATAATTATAGTCATATAATTTATATTTTACAGAACCAATTTTTAAAGCAATATCTGAGATAGGCAAACAAAACAGACGATGTGAAATAAAGTAACTGAGACTAAAATAATAACAGCTCTCAAAATGAGATCCACCCCAGAGGCATATCGAGAACTAAGCAGAAGTGTGACGTTGCCACAAAAAAGAGCAATTCAAAGATATAAGGCAAGCTAGGGTCAGATGGACAAAGGAGGTGGAATCATTCAAAGACTCTTTGCTTCAACATTAAACCTTCTTGTCAGGATCCTAATCACACAGTAAGAGTTATTTCCATGGTAAAATTTCTTACAGGTGCAGTCTGTATGTCTATTTCTAGTTTAATGGTGAATACACTCAGTTTGGGTCTGACTCAAGTCCAGTTCCTAACACATAAAATGAATTTTAGCATCACCAACATATTAGACTAATGCAAATGAACAAAACGTCTTGTGTGAAGCTAACCATCAGTGATACAGACACACAATCTGTAAAGCTGAGTAGCTAATCCCCAAAGGTCTGGGATGCATTAAAAAGAGGCTGTGATAGTTCCCTTTTAGGCTTTTATCCTTGCACTAAGAAATGCAGATGCATGCTTTCCTAATGCTGCAGCCGTTCAGCAGAAAAATGTATGTTATTAAGACAAAGGGTTAGCACCAACTCTTGCCAGGCTGACAGCAAGATGTGTGAAGGGGCTAGACTAAGGAAAATGTTTTCCTCTATGCACACACTTACATAAATAATCTTTGCCTTCCACTGACACACCAGTGTCTTGCTACACCATTTCTCCACCATGCCATCATACTCAATCTGCCAGATATTGTATCTCTTTTAATTTTGACAGAGCTACAGTTGTGTACATGCAACTATTGGACAACATGGTTTGATCCTTCACTTTGAAAATTTATTTGGTAAAGTTTTTTGTGAGTTTTTCCTCAAGATGCCAGCCACAGATGTGGCGAAACATCAGAATAAACTCTTGAGAACATGGCCACATGCTTGAAAACCCACAAAAAACTATGGATGTCGGCCATGAAAGCCTCGACTTCATTCATATTGGTAATCCTTTCTCAAAAACCCAAGACAATGTACAGGCAAGTCTCGATAGGCAAAGGATTCCCTGGCACTTTGGTCGTTATCAGACAAGGGAAATTGTAAGTATAATCCATGGCAATCCGAATGCAATCATGGGGTTTAACATTATTGCGTGATGGATACCACACGCATTGGGCAATGGGAAGTCAGTCTGAACGTAATCATGGGTTTAATGTTATTGAGTGATGGACTCACATGCAATTCGGGCAATGGAAAGTCAGTCCAAACATAATCATGGGGTTTAATTTTATTGCGTGATGGACTTTCACATGCAATTCAAGCAATGGGAAGTCAGTCTGAACGTAATCATGGGGTTTAATGTTATTGCATGATGGACTAGCAATTTGGGCAGGGGAAGCAGTCCAAACGTAATCATAAAATAATAATAAATAAAATTTTATAGTATACTGCCCTTCCCATGATCAGGGCGGTGAACACAATCAAAAGTACAATACAGTGCAATACATAGATCAAACAAGGCTATCAAAACCAACAGTACAAATACAAACACCGTTAAAATCAATATTAAAACCCCATCAGCCAGCTACCCTTGTGTCAGAGGGGGGAGACTAGCTGGAATTGTAGGGGGGAAAGCAGAAGCAACAAGAGGGTTTTCAACTCCCTCTTGAACTGGGCCATGGGGTTTCACGTTATTGCTGAGAGGTGACACACACAGTTTCAGGCAATGGCAAGCTATTTTCAGGCAATGGAAAGTCATTTCGAACACAATTCGAATTCACGTAAATTCGCTGAACTCCGAATTCACGTGAATGTGTTCTGGCCCCCCACTTTCTTTTCATTGAAATTAAGAGAAATTCCTCCTATGTGATAAACCTCCCTCCTTTAGATGCGAGACAAGGCAAATCTCAGTTTACATTGGAATTATTTTACTTTATTACGGCCATTTGGCCAGCACAATTACAAAATTCCAATTTAAAACACAACATAGGTTCATGTACAGGCAGATTTTACTGGACTCAAAATACAAATTGAAACTGATGTAAATTGGGGGCTCCAGTTCCATAGGGAATTGTTGGAGACAGAGGATGTGTTCCAACATTGCTGAAAGTAGCCACAAAATTAGTGATTATATTCAGCATACTACCAGTTTTTTAAAAGTTTATAAAACATCAGAGCTTACTTTTCCCAGGTTCCCTAGGAACCAGAACAGGCAGCAAGAGGGTTTGGTTGGGGTGAGTTGGCTTGCCATTAGACAACAGTTCCTCTTCACACAGGCAGACAAAAACTGGTAAGAACTGTGTTCTTTAGCTGTGCCTTCCCTGTGAGGCTTCTCAGGTGGAAAAAGCACATCAGGAGGGAGAAGCAATACGTCGCCTGCTGTGTCCTCTCCAGCAGGCTTGCCAAGTGAAGAAAACAGACTCTAGTTGCTCACCCATCCCCACCTAAGAAGAGGTAACCCCTTCCAGCCACATTAAATTACAAGATTGTGGTTTCTTTCTCTTCCTCACACTTTCTACTGAAGCAGGCAAAATAAACCCCTTCCTCCAAACAACAAGATTCAAGTTTTTTCCTCCCTTTTTAAGCAGGCAAAGGAAACTCCTGCCTTCCAGCAATACCAAGACTGACGTTGTTTTCTCTCCTACCACCAAATCAGGCAAGCGAAGGAAAGCTAGTCCAGTCACCTTTTCTTGTTGATCAAAACTCCATGCGGAAACTCCGAACCTCACTCTCACCCTCCTTCCTCTTTCGTCTCTTCCTCTTCATTCGCCCATCTCACTCAATTGCACAAATATTCTGGAAGAGCTATGAGACTTTCATTGATTTATTTCGAGAAAAAATGTAAATTTGAAATGTTGTAAATTGCTGTAAAATTAGTTAGTGTTTGCTAAAGAGGCAGCATAGTATAGTGATCTGAGCTTTGGACTACAAGTCTGGAGACTAGGGTTTGAATCTCTGGAAACCCCATTGGGTGACCATGGGCAAGTCACACTCTCATACCTCAGAGGAAGGCAAAGGCAAACCCCATCTTAATAAATCTGACCGAGAAAACTTAGGGTTGCCATAAGTCAGAAATGACGTGAGGAATACACAGCAACAAGAGGTGTTTGCTATAGCTGGAACCATGCTAGCTTTTACACTGTAAGATACATTGTTACTGCTCTAGCATTTTCTTTGATTACTGTCATATACTTCCTGCGTGATGAAATATGTAGCAGCTGTCCTGTACTAATTCATCTACTTTCTTTCCGTGTCTTGTACTTTCAGAATGTCAGGGTCTGCTTGTAACTTTTCAAAACATTTAGCAGATGGTAAACACTCAACTAATAGAGGAAGAGGATATATTGTGAACAAACTCTTAGGGAAAACAGAAGAAAAGCAATAATATTGTTCTGTCCCAAATTCCCCTCATGCTGTACAGAGATATTTTTTAAGTATTCTCTATTGTTTTAACATTTCAACAGATCATTATTTTATCTCCATTTGTATGAAAGATATTAGTTTCCTTTTTTAAAAATTAAGATTTTAAAAACCATTTTATTAAATTTGATCATCTCACATACAAAGCATACATTCTTTCACATATAAACATAAAACATAAAACCATCTAATCTTCAAGCATACACTCTCTTACATAAAAACTCTTCTCTTCTTTCCCAGACTCCTCCTTCTTCTTTTCTTCCCTCTTCCTTCTCCTCTCCTTCACCTTCTTCCAATTTCTTTCTCTCCTCCTCTTCTCTTCACATCCTTTCTTTCCCTCCTCTTCCCCCTTACTCCTCATCTCTTCTACATACCCAAATATTTGTCCTACATACCTGTACTTGTATCCTCTATTCTCTGTCCTCTATCCTTCTACCTTTTATTCCCTTGCTTCTTTACCTACTATCTATTTAAGTCTACTTCAATATTAATTAATTTAATTTAATTTGTTTTATTTATATACTGCTATTCCAAAGATCATAGCGGTGAACAGCAAGTAAGCTAATTAGCAAGTAAGCTAATTTGCCCCCAACAGTCTGGGTACTCATTTTAGCTCCTTCCTCGGAAGGATGCAAGCCTGAGTCGAGCTTGGGCCCTTTTGCTGGTCTTGAACTCGCAACCTTGTGGTTTTGAGTGAATGGCTGCAGTACAGGCATTTAACCACTGCGCCACCAGGGCTCCATATTATTAATATTCCATACATCTTCCTTATTAGAAAGATATTAGTTTACTTTTAAGACTGAGAACTGAAAGTACAATTTGGTAGTAGAAGTAATAGAAAGCCCAACAGTGAGAATATTATTCAATCGTTTAGAAGCAAAACTTTTTGGAAGAGCCATTGGAATGCATGAACATTACTTTTTTTGGTAAAGAATCTGAATGCCAAGCTGAAGTTATAGAAGTTGTTTTCTGCACATATGTTTAACTAAAATCAAGTGAGCCCTACTTTAACTTATATTATACCTTCTCCAATATATATAGATGGATAGATATAGATATATATGCATATTATGGTTTTATTAAAACCTAGTGAAAGTATGGTTAAGAATTCAAAGTATGTCCAGCACACAGCTTAGAAAGTTAGTTGCAAAGAGTATAGTTCCAGGATGCCCAGTACAATGAATGTTACAGTTGCAGTTCTTAAAAGTAATTCATTACTTTTCAGTTTCCCAAAAGTTTTTTTTTTTTAATTTTTATTTTATTGCTCACCTTTCTCACAATACAGGATCCGCATTGTTGGATAAAATGGTTACTTTTTAATTATTTGGAACACACATAACCTAACATGAATGATAGAAGCTGCTGGCCTGTAGTACAAAATACACTCAGATAGCCTAAAACAACATTAAAAATAAACACCAACACAGAGGACAGACTCTTTCCAAATGCACAGGACTAAGGAGAGAATGGCAGAATGCAACATCCTACTCCCCAGCAAAGCACAGAACCATTTTTAAAACATGAAACATTACACTTTTAAAATACAGTGCTAGCTTGCTCAGAAGAACCAGTTGTGTGATCAGTTTATCGTGGAAGAATAAGAACATGGTTGCAAAAACAAATATCATAGAAGGGATTTCCCTCCTTCAATCCTATGCCTTTTACCCATCATTGTAAAAAAAAATGGCACATCGAAAAACTGTTCCAAAAACAACCTCTGTACTCAGGGGAAAAGTGAAAATCAATACAGGACAAAAATCCAGCTTATGCATATTTATTCAGCAGTTGGTAAAGACTGGTTTACTCAAGAGTAAGCATGGGCAACAAATTCTGAAAGTATTATATCTACTCCTTTGCTTGTAACAATGGTGATAACTGTGGTAGACTTTAGCGGCACAAAAACATTCCTTTGCAGGCACATTCTCCTGTTCAGCCCCACCTTCAGTTGAGAAAGGTGAATCAAATAAATGAGATCAGGAATGCAAAGGTTTTGGGGGGGAGATGGGCAAAGGGAGTGGTCAACACTTGTAGGACAACATTTTTCTGTTCCACCAGCTATCACCATTTGTACAAGGAGGAGTGTAAATCAAAAGCTTATCGTAGGTGCATCTCAAATCAATAAAAGCAACTGTAAAAGTAGCTTTACAAAGTTACACTTGCAGTGCAAAATGCATTCATAAGTAACAATCATGGTGTAACTTAATTACGAGAACTTGTTCCTAGCCAGTTGCTTCTAAGCACTGATGTAGCAGCTTGAACTGCTGAACATCTTTCACACTTGAGCAACTTACTGCCCTGTTTCAAAAACAGATTCCAATACAAATCTGGGAGGATGCTGCAGCTGAGCAAATAAAGCTTTCCCAAAGGTTGTGTATACAGTACAAGGCGGAATTCTAAGAGATACCTTAGGCAAACGCCAAGACCTGAGCACAAATGATGAGATCTTTTAAACCATATTTTATACACAGATATATATGCCATTTCACGGATACATTTGTAAGTTTTACAAAATTCTGCAAGCTTTGTATGTGGCCTTGTAGGTGACTTTTTAAGAGACACAGTCTTCAGCCGCAAACAGTATCCAGAAAATGTTATGTGATTCTTTGCTTCTCAGCCACAGTTGTCCCCATGTGCTTCTCAGACCATCTACAAAGAGTTCCACTCAAGGTACTGAGTTCACAAATAATGGCGCAAGACTGAGATGACTCTCTTGGGTAAGAGCTAGTTCCTCCTGGTACAGAAATAGGTAATGCAGGATCCTGAAACAAACAAATGACAGAGCCCAGACCTAGATTTTCCACCCTAAGCAGTGAAAGCTGAGATAAAAATGCTCATTACACTCTCCCTTGCTTTTATATATACTCTTTATTGGACAATAAAACATTACGTTGACCCATACTGTGCTATACGGGCGAAAAACACCCACAGCTATATGGTCTATAATTGAAAACAAAAATTTGAGATGGGTAATAACTATTACAAGGACCAAAGAAGTGTTATAGATAACAGATATTTCTGTGCATCCTGAGTTGTTTCTAATTTATGTCACCCTTAAGGTGAGCCTATCATGGGCCTCAATTTGTCCCTCAGTTCAAGTTATTAGAAGGTTATTTGATATTGTAATTGTTATTTTATATTGTTCTGTTTTATGAGTGGGATGGGGGGTAGGGAAAGGGACTTGTTTAAATTGAATTTGATACTTATTTTTATTGTATTGTATGGGTTTTGGGGGGGGGGTTATGCTGTAACCCACCTTGATTCTTTGTGAAAAGGTGGTCTATAAATATATTATTATTATTATTATTATTATTATTATTATTATTATCTTGGCAACAGTTGTTCAGTAGAAGTTTGCCATTGCCTTTCTCTGAAGCTGAGCATGCTGTGCCCATGGTCACCCAGAGTTTTTCCATGGCCAAGCAGTGATTTGAACTGCAGCCTTCTAAAGTTCTAGTCCAGCACTCAAATCACTATACCACATTGGCTCATAGATATAAGTATATACATAAACTAGTGTGTGTAGTAGTAGTAGTAGTAGTCGTAGTCGTAGTCGTAATAGTAGTCCTATATAGTAATTTCTGACAAAACAAAGCTTCAGCTGAAATAAATAGACAAGATCCTGTTATGCATCTATACCAGTGTAAGTAAGTTGCAACAGTAGCACAAAGGCATTGGGAGGAAAACGGCTGCAGATGGGATGCTGCAAAAAGAAAAAAGGAAGACAGATTCTTCATGGTGGTCATCCAGAAAAGAAAGCTGCTAGCTCATAGGAATCTATGGGCCTGAACAGACAGGCCAACATAAAAATGCTTTGGGTAACTTTTGGAGGTATGCTGTTTAAATGGCACGTGCATCTTAAGAGGCCAGAACCTGTGCCAAAGCTTTGACATGGCTTCTGGCTTCTTAGGAAGCATGCATCATTTAAACAGCATACCTCCAAAGTGATTCAAAGTAGCTTTATTTTGGCCTGTCTGTTTAGTCCCTATTTCCCCATTGGCAACCTTTGTGGGAGAGGGAGCGCCAAGAGTAGAAGGCCAGAACTGGAGGAATAGGCTCTTAGCGCTAGTAGCTTTCTTTTCTGGAGGACAACCACAAAGAACATACCTTCCTTTTTTTGCAGAGCTACACAACCCATGTGAAAGGGCACTATGCTAGCACAATGGTAGTTGCACCAGCACAGTACACTGAAAGGATGCTAACAATGTGGAAATGCATAGAATCAAATGATAAACACCACACACCCCAACTTGTCCTGACAGGTTGAATGCCCATTTTATACAGATGTTATCTGATTTATGGTGACCCTATGAATGGAAGATCTCTGTTACCAAAAGCCCTGCTCAGGCCTAGGTTTTGCTTATTTACTTAAAATCTTACTTTTTTAGACATTGGGGAATTACAAAAACACATTGGAACAAAACATTAAAAAGAAACTGGAAAAAAAACTGTTTAAGTGACTGCCCATAACATATTTATCACAAAGAAAATGAGCGGCAACTAAACCAATGGAATGTGAAGTTGTTTCTCGTTGCACAGAAAGAGTTCCTGGGTCAGATAAATCGAGAAATTAAAAGTCTACACATACCAGATAAGATATAAAACATATTTGTGATATTTCAGTTATAAATGTTTCCAGGTTTTATTTGTTCTTTTCTTTTAAAAAAAATCACATGTAAAGTTTCTTCTTCTAATTTGGCTAAGGCTTTTTTGTTTGCTTGTTTTTTGTTTTGGGTTTTTGTGCTAGTTTTGGATATGTTTAGGGCTATTTGCCAGAGACAGAGATCTGCTCTGTTCCCATAAACCCACCTCCATATACTGGACTTCAGTGTACCATATCTGCATATCAGTAGCAACTATTGCCCTATGAATATGGTCTTAATTTTTTCTGCAACCCTATACATAAAGCCACTGATTTGTAATAGTCTCTTGTTTTATGCCTTCAAGTCGTTTCTGACTTATGAGGACCCTAAGCTTAATGTATCATGTGGTTTTCGTGGCAAGATTTGTTCTGAGGGCGTTTGCTTTTGCCTTCCTCTGAAGTTTTGAGTGTGATTTGAATGTTGCATTATGAAAATCCCATTTTGGCCATGGAAACCCATTGGGTGACCGTGGGCAAGTTATACTCTCTCAGCCTCAGAGGAAGGCAAAGGCAAACCACCTCAGATCAAATCTTGCCAAGAAAACCCTGTGACAGGGCCACGTTAGGGTTGCCGTAAGTCAGAAACGACTTGTAGGCACACCACCACAACCACCTAATCATAACCACTTTATTCCACAATTATGCCCATTTTTTTCCAAATTAAAACAAAAATATTTCACCTTCTTTACAACTCTTCTTCCTAACACTTGGTAACAACAGAATAAATGGAAGCAGCTGTCTCTTCATACCATTCCATTGATATAATACTATTATTTTCCCTGTTTTGGGTGGTTACTGATTGTCACTGACAGAAGCTAAAATCATTATGAGGAGAACACACCAGTTTCTGTGTTGGTTAGCATACAACTGCAAGGGGGGCGGGATGCCTTCTACCACCACCACATACATATATCTTTCTCAGTGAAATAAGCACATCAAACACTCTCTGATATACATGTTGCAAGTATTCTATGGGAGAAGCCCTCTTAGAATTGAAAGAGAGAAACATTCCTATTTTGTTATGAAATCTACCTGTTAAATAAATGGACCGTTTGTTGTTAAACACTTACGGGCCTGAACAGACAGGCCACAATAAAGCTGCTTTGGGTCACTTTGGAGGTATGCTGCTGTGTAAATGATGCATGCATCCTAACAGGCTAAAAGCCGTGCTAAAGCCTAAGGACTGGAGTGCAGCTTTGGCGCAGCTTCTGGCCTCTTAAGATGTGCATGTCATTTAAACAGCATACCTCCAAAGTGAACCGAAGCAGCTTTGTTTTGGCCTGTCTGTTCAAGCCTTTATCAAAACCTTTTGCTGACAAAGGCAGAACCAAATCAAGGTGGATAGTACCCAAAAAAGCATAGTGTAGAATAACATCACTATCACATATTCCAGTGAGGTAGCTGTATTAGACCTTTGTAGCAAAAACAGTAAAGGATTATTCAAAAATGCTACAGATTGTGAAATAATACATCTTTACAGATTATTATATTCTCCCACATAGGACATAAAGAGAAAATATATTAGAATTCTCCTTCTCGGTTTTCTATGTGCAGAGTTATGTTCTTTGGGAAAGCTTTTGGTAGCATGATTTCCCTACCTACTTTACAACATAAAGTAGCACAGTCAAGAAAATCAAGAAAGTATTCCAGAAATTGTACTGTTCTGGGTTCATCATTTCTCCAATCTACTGCATTTAACTATTAAAAATAAACTTTTTAATAGGATCAAAATCAAAGAGAAAAACACCCAAACATGATACAGGCCTTTTCCTCACACTACTATTCCCACAAGGATGGGAAAACATGCAGGAAAGCTTGAGATCTATACCAAGTTCAGAGTTCTCCTTTAAACTAACACTTTACAGCACCCTAAATCATTATCTTGAATATAATGCTTTGGACCAAATTTGTGGAAAAAAGAATCCAAATATCCTGCCATGGAACTGTGTATTTCTAATCCCAGATGCACTAGAACTGTTATGGTTACTTGGTTGGGAAAAGGGCATTTCATTGAGGATATTAACATTATTATTTTAAACTGTATTTATTTACATTCTTCAAAATAAATCTAATGAATTTAATACAGGCTCTGAAGATAAATATGGGTGCAAAGTAAGAGTGTGAGAAATAGTACCACTCAACATAGAAGAGGACCCAAAGGAAGACAACAAAACGATACGTACTATTTCTTCTCCTCTCTGCAAACACCTTCTCAAATGCATGCTAAAAATAACTTCACAAATATATAATATACAGGCATGTTAAAATGTCAGTATAAAGGAGCAACTTCTTAACTTACGGTAACTTGCAACACTAACCAAATTTTTGGCTGACCCTCTTTGCTTCACATTTACAATACACAAGGCTTCTGCAGAAAGCAGTGCACTGATCTAGCAACTCTTCTAATGTAAAACTGACCATAATGACACACCAGTTTAGAAATCAGAAATTAGTTCATGTTGAATTCACAGCAGGTTTATCTTGTACTACCTCACATGCATTTGATAAAGGGGAAGGGAGTCATGCTATTAGGCTAGTGGAGAACCCAATTCGAGTGCCATCTAATCGGTGAAGACCGCATATGCAGCAAGGTTGGAGGAGGGACATAGTTGTCTTTTCAAAAAGACTCACTCCTATTCCCTATCTGCACAGCCCCAAATGAGTACGCTTTATTTCAAGCAGCAAAGCTCAAGGGTACTCCTTGTTAATGAAAGTGAGGAGGGCGAGGGGGCCAGAAGAAAAAGAAAAGATTTGGCAGACCTACAGGAGGGCTCTTATCCAAAAACTGATACTGATCCCGCTTATTTTGTAATGAAAGTCACTGCCGTTGGTAGCTGCCCGTTCAAGGCAACACATTGCTGCTGCTATGTAACAGATCTGCTGCCTGGAAATGCTGTTCTGAATGTTTCTATGTGACCAGACTTTTCTTGTTCATTTACTTACCTCCCCCCACCCACAGAGCATTTTGGAAGACTCACGTCGCCCAGAAACATGGATGGCAGTCATTTTAAGAAAATAATAAATAGAAGCGAACAGCACAAGGAAAGTAGCAAGGTATACATGAAGCACACACTACCTGTATTAATGTTAGGGGATCTACCATAAAAACATTATTAACCATTCCCAGTTGTGCCACTCTGGATTCTGGATGTTTCTCTCCCCTCTCCATTTCTCTCACTTATAAAAGGGGGCATTATATTAAATAATACTATAGCAACTTGTCCATTAATACATGAACAATATAGTTTAAGTGTGTAACCATCAGGATACTTGGATGTGAGGTATGCCAATTTTTTCAGAGATGCAGAATCCCAGCATATGTGCACCATTAAACTCCAATCGTAAACTGGGGACCTTTTCCAACAACTTCCAGTGACCTCTAGAATGCCACCATAATGCAAGTCTACAATGAACAGTGCCAATATAGTGGCTTAAATCCACTATTTGTTTAGGCTGTTTTCAAGCAGTGGTAAGCCATGGTGATAACAAAACACAGTTTAGCTTGTCTCTGAACTAGTTGTTTGCACTGATCCAAATAAACAAAAACCCTAGAGCAGAGAAGATCCCACAGGAGCAACCCTTAACATCTTGCCACTTCAGACTAATGCACAGTAGGAAGCCACCGATTTCAGCGCAAAGCTGAATTTTGAATCCTCTCTTTACAAAAGTCATCTTAAGACTTCCTTTATAAAAACCCAGTTCCAGTACACACACACACACACTTTTCTTTCAATCCTCTTTTTACATTTGGCCGGTGATTTTCCAGGTACGAATATACCTAGTCCAAGAGAAAGTGTGATTCACCTTTCTCCTGCAAGAAAGAAAGAAAACTAAAAGCCAGGGAAAGTCAAGCTTCATCCCCACACTGTTAATGCTTTAACACCCCCAAAACCACTTCAGCACGAACCCTTAAAGAGCTCAGTTTCTGGTTAGGAATATACTCCTACTTTGTCTGCTCAAAAAATAGCACTTACATAAATCAATAGTAATTTTTCCACTGGACTCCCAGGCAATGAAAAATGGTATTAAGTGTGAATAAACAAGGCACTGGGTAGGAACATAGCCACTTGTATGCTGTTTTATGTGAAATTCTGAAAACTGATTATTACTCACTTTAGGGAATAATAGCATCTTCTTTCTCCTAGACATGTAGTTACTGAACAAAAATATTTGATATAATTATCTTTAATTGCCATTACATCCAGTCAACTGTCACCAATTATTGCTCACATAGGCAGCTGAGCAAAGAAAGTGCTATGCTGCAAAAAAAGAGCTAAGCACACTGCCATTGACACTACAAGAAATGCCAACTTTACCTCAAGACTAAACTACTTGTGATGGCAGGAGGGCTCCACCCAGTTAATGTGTCTATACCAGATTTTGTGTATGTGTTAAAAATACACACAAAGGGACCAGAAAAAGCTGAGAACCTTACTTTCAGCCAGTAAACACACTGCATGCACATGCACCAGGATGTTTCCAGGGAGTATTTACCCATTCGTGATGCTACAAGCCCAGATGTGCAGTCCAAATTACACCAAAGAAGCACAACCTTTATAATGTGCTTTCTAACCCATCAAGTCAGCATTATTTCACACTGCTTGAAATAGAGAAGAAAATAAGCCCTCATATTCAAGTCACACCAAAACAGAGTATTGGCACATATAGAAAGCAAATGTATAAATTATTCATTAACACCACTCTCCCTTCATTAGATGCCAAGCTCAAAAAAGAAAGGCCAATTTGGTTGCTGCCCTACTTCTACACCACTGCTGCCTCAAATACATACCTAGATGGGGAATCGGGGGACGCCATAACAGAATATTTATTAATAAACATACAGGATTAGGCTTGCCCATACAATGGTAGCATAGAAATGACACCATTTCTTGGTAGTGTTTTATAATTACATGCTTTATGCTACACAGACATGTCACGTCTGAACAAGACTGCAATGAATGGACTTGGAAGCATCAAACTTAGAAGATGTCTTCTAAGCTGGTCTCAAGATAAGCCATTAGTTAGGAATCCCGTGTTTTATAAATTGCATTGGCTTCCTGAGATAAATGGCATGATGGCCAGCACAGTGGATTTTGATGTGAGGAAACCCAGTTCCAAATCCCACCTCAGTTAAATGTCCAGTAACAGGCCGACTGGACAAGCCGCACACAGGATTGTTGGGAAACTAAATACATGGGAATCACTCCTCCTTACCCAGGATCACACTATATATCTATATCTAGATATAGATATAGATATAGATATAGATATATAGATATAGATATAGATACTCTCTCTCTCTCTCTCTCTCTCTCTCTCTCTTTTCCAGGTCAGCATTCTCTGAAGATGCCAGCCACAGATGCTGGTGAAACGTCAGAAATAAACTCTTCTAGAACATGGCCACATAGCCCCCCCCAAAAAACACAAAAAACTATAAACTAAAATACTGTTGTCCTGGAAGGACACTGCCATACAAACAAATACATAGTCCAGACCTTTCATACAGTGTGTTTATGTGAAAAACACGCTCATTTATATTTTCATTTGCTTTCAGATGTAAACATGTACCAAGGAAATGTCTCTAGAAGTAAGGAAGTCCGATTCTACTCTCAACACTTTGTATTCTTAAACAGACATGAAACTGTCAGGTTTCCACACTGTCTCCCCCTAATGGCCCAGTGGATTTAGGTCACACAGAAGAAGAATATTTCACATTCTTTCCTAGGCTAAGAAACCTAGCCAGTCTGCCTCAAACGCATGAATTGCACATAAGGACTGAAAGACACATTTTTCAGTGTCTGTAATCAATGACACACACACACCGCAAGCAGCAGCTAATAGTAAAGTAAAGGCACTGTTGGAGAACAACTTCATTTCCTTCACTCCAGGCATGTAAATCAAAAGGAATATGTACCCACCACTTTGGAATTTTAATTCAGTTCTCACTAAAGAAAGTTCTTTCAAGCCACCTTACCGACTTATTGCAAGGAAATAAAGAGACCAAGATAGCAAGGTATCCTCTGCAGATAGTCTCCTGTTTCGAGGCATGACAGATTCTTCTACTTCACTTTTTATCTAAACTGACATAAGCCTGAATACACTTTCTTTGATCACAGCCCCATTGATTGAAATGGAACTCATTCACAAGTATGCAGCTTTAGGGTCTCCATCTTATACCTCATCATAAAACATTTGACAACCACCATGCTCTCCATACCCAACTTCACTTGAATAATGCCCCAAATAAATACACCTGTGTTCTACCTCTTAATGTGGTGCAACACCAAGGGTGCATCGCTGTATTTGCAGGCATTATTAGATGTCCTTGATACAATTTCAAGGTACTGGTTTTAACCACTAGCTATCATGGGATAAAGATACACAATCTCCTTCTTCACACTGCAGTCTCTATAGCTCCAGAGGTTACTTTTGGAAAGCATCTTCTGTTGGTGTGCCTATGCTTTGCATAGTCTGGACATAATTTCGAATTATTGCATACCTTTTTATTCCGTGAAGCACTAGATTATGTGTGTGTTTGAAAAATTGTGTCTTTGGGGGGAAAATATATACGTAATTTCACAATGGTTTTATCCGTTATTAAACGTCTTCTTCCATGTAAGATTTTTATGGTAAAGTAAAAGAGGGCATGCACAAGGTAACATAAGATTCAAATCTAAGTACTTTCTGTCAGTTCAACTGCCCTCATGCTAATGATCCTATTTGGTAGGATATAAAAATTCAGTGAGACGGACTTTCTTCCTCAGTTTTTAGCTTCTGCCTATAGCAGTACAATAGTAACCACAGACAATAAATGTATACCTTTGAGATATAACATTATACAACATAGTTAGGGCTGATTTTTATGGCCAGTGTTAAATGCCATTTTAATTTCCAAAGCACTGGGTGAGTAAAACTACAGACTGTTTTTACAAAGTGTAGTACCCTAATTCTTACCACTTGTGCCTTTGTGACTGCCTTTGACTCTTTGATGGTCTCGTTATTGTATTTAATTTTTAATCTGATTTTATATTGGTTGACCGTTTAATCCTGATTTGAGATTGGGAGGGAGGGAGGAGAAGAGGATCGTAATTTTGTGGTTTTATATTTATATGTATTTTATTGTTGTTGTTTATGCTGTGACCCACCTTGATCCACTGGAAAAGGTGGGCTAAAAATAAGCTAGTAGTAGTAGCAGTAGTGGTATTGACTCAAGTGTAAAAGTGCTATAATATTCAAGGAACGGCATGATCCTTCATGAGTTGGGGCACAAGTCACAACTCACAAAAAACAAGCTTGTGGTGACTCTGTCATATAAAATGTGATGTTTATATATTAATCCTTCAGTCGGCATACAATGTCATTTTTGGTATGGTTAATTGATCAGAAATTGATTTCATTGCAATTGTTTTTGAACTTTCTGGGTACACACAATCATACGAACGTAAGGAACATCAACCAAACTTTAATTTATATATATTGGTTCCAGGAATGCTGTGGATATTAATGGATAATATATCACACACACACACACATATATATATATAATATCAGTGGCCTGTTACAGACTGCCAAAATAAAGCTGCTTGGGGTCTCTTTGGAGGTATGCTATTTAAATGATGCATGGGTCCTAAGAGTCCGGAGGCCGCACCAAAGCCACACTCCATTCCTAAGCACTGGAGTGCAGCTTTTGGTGCAGCTTCTGGATTCTTAGGATGCATGCATCATTTAAACAGCATACCTCCAAAGAGACCCGAAGCAGCTTTATTTTGGCAGCCTGTAACAGGCCATAGAATCATAGAGTTGGAAGAGACCACAAGGGCCATTCAGTCCAACCCCCTGCCGTGCAGGAACTCTCAATCAAAGCATCCCCGACAGATGGCCATCTGGCCTCTGTTTAATATATATACACACACATCACACCACACCAAAAATCACAGATAAGATAGTACCAGTGACCCATAATCTGAACATAATAAATAAATAAATAAAACTTGTATTTGTATCCCGCTTTTCTGTAGTAAAAACAATCATGTTGTTGTAACCAGAACTTTCTGTGTGCAGAAAAAAGGTGGCCGCTGCTGATTAATATCGTGCCTATAAACAAATTAATAATACAATAGTAATATATGTAGTATACTTTGCTGGTATGAAATTATAATGTCCATGGTCTATAAACTGTTAATTTGCAACATTCTCTTAAACACTGTAGTATGCTTTAGTCTTTTTAATCTCTCTCTCTCTCTCAAATATAAACTCATCACAGTCTTTGAAACTTGGCCTTCGGTTTCAGACTAACCCATACTGGAGCATTCAGGAGACCACATTCTTCTGTCAAGCTCACCCAGAAAAATATCAGCTCAGGGTGATTATGCCATATTTAAAAAGTGTGCGAATGTACTAATCCTTTCGACAGAGCTATAGAAGCAGCAGTATTGAAACCACTTTACTAAAAAGAAAATAAAAAATCTCGAGCAAGGCTGCAGTCCTAAGTCAACTTCATAGGAAATAATTCCACTGCAATTCATTAGCTGTACTTCCAAGAACATGTCACCAGGACTAGGATGATCTGATCCATAACCCAGTTGCAGCTGAAGTAAAATCCACAGTGGTTTGGTTCCAGGAATGCTGTGGATATTAATGGATAATAATACCCACGTCAGCATTTAAAATTTAAATTTACCTGGGACTGATGATAGCCAAGCTGAGAGCCAGTCTCAGGGCAGACCCTTCGGGCACCTGGGGCACAGATCCAGTCCACACTGCAGAAATCATCCAGTTTGAGGCCACTTTAACTGCCCTGGCTCAGTGCTAGGGAATGCTAAGAACTGTAGTTTATTGTGGCACCAGAGCTCTCTGACAGAGAAAGCTCAATGCCTCACAAAACTACAGTTCACAGAATTCCCTAGCATTAAGCCAGGGCAGTTAAAGCGGTCTCAAACTGGATTATTCCTGCAGTGTGTTTTGGACCACTGTGCTTCTGCTGTGGTTTGGCTCCAAAGGGGCAGCTGGGGGCTCTCAAGAGGCATTGAAAGCAATCCCAAAAAGGAGTTTCAAAAAGAGCAAGAAGCAGCTAACTCACAGCAAGCTTAGTGTCAGCCATCAATTCTCAACAAAGTACATCTACTCAAGCCTATTTCCATCTTTTCTTCTTCTATTATGGGACCTTACAACTGTTACCTGCAGCCCACTTTCTTCAAAGTAAATCATCCTATCCTAGAAGGATTCCTGCTCCACTCTAAAACCCACTCTGCTCCAAAACACACTGCAGCAACAATCCGGTTTGGGACCACTTTAACTACCTTAGCTCCATGCTAGGGAATCCTGGGAATTGTAGTTTGATGTAGCGCCAGAGCTCTTCGACAGGGGAGATGAAATGTCGCACCAACACCAGAATTCCCTACCATTGAGTCAGGGGAGGTTAAATCGGTACGAAACCGGGTTATTCCTGCAATGCGTTTCAGATCTGAGTGAGCTTGGGCAAGTCACACTCTCTCAGCCTCAGGGGGAGGCAAGGGCAAACCCCCTCTGAACAAATCTTGCTAAGAAAACCCCATGGCAGGGTTTTTCCCCCATACAGTCCCCATAAATTGCAAACTCCTTGAAGGCACACAACAACAACTATAATAATTCAGTGATGTCCAAACTCTGACCCTCCAGGTGTTTTTGGACTTCAAATCCCAGCATCCCAGACCATTGGCCAAAGTGGCTGAGGCTTCTGGGAAATGAAGTCCAAACACCTAGAAGACCAGAGTTTGGACATCGCTGCTTTAATGCATTCACCTGCAAGGCTCTGCAGGTACCACAGGGCAGAGTTACATATGAAGCACCAGCATCCCTTGACATTTCTGGGGCCTTCATTTCAAGCAGCACTTGCAAGCTTGGGAATAGTTCACAAGGGTTTGAACTTCCCAGTTTGAAATTGCATTCAAGGATTGGAAACTGGCTGCTTTAGCTTCCAAAGAGAGCTATTGCTTGTTGCTGTCTGCCTCCAAGTCGTTTCTGACTTCTGGCGAGCCTAAGGCGGACCTGGCATAGGGTTTTCTTGGCCACCTTTCCTCAGAGGGGGCTTGCCATGGCCATCCTCAAGGGCTGAGAGTGTGTGACTTTTCCAGTAGGGTTTTTCTGTTCCAAGGGGGAATTGAACCCTCGTCTCTAGAGCCGCAGTCCAACACTCAAATCATCGGAGTCTTAGGTCCAAACCACATAGGGCAGAAACAGTCCAGTTTGAGGCCGCTTTCACTGCCCCGGCTCAATGCTAGGGAATCCTGGGAGCTGTAGTTTGGTGAGACATGGAGCCTTCTCTGTCAGGGAGCTCTGGTGCCACAATAAACTACAGTTCTCAGGGTTCCCTAGCACTGAGCCAAGGCAGTCCAAGAGGCCTCAACTGGGTTATTTCCGCAGCATGTTTTGGACCTTATAGCCCAGCGCTCCAGCCACTAGGCCACGCAGCCTCTCACCAAGATGGAGCTCTCCAGGGCTGCTGGGGGTGAAGGAGCCTTCAGGGCCTTCCTTTCTTCCCTCTGCGGTGCTTTCCCATCTCAGCCCTTGTCTTCCTTGGACCCCTTGGACTAAAGCTCTGCGGGAGGGCGACCCCGGCCCCCCTTCCTTGCCCTCTTTTCCCTGGGAGGAACCAAGCCTTCTCTCCCTCCTCAGGCCTCCAGGCGCCCTTCCCCGGAGAGACCCTTCCCCACTGGCCTCTCCTAGCCACCGCCAAATGGAGGGCCTTCCCAGGAAAAAATATACACAACAAAACAGGGAAGACACTGTTCTACATTATGGCTTATAGATTACTTTAAAACCAGAATTGTAATCATTGGTGGTTCAGTGGAAGAATTCTCATCTCCCGCGCAACCAAACGCAAAGCTCAAAAGGCTGCTAGAAATATATAATCTCCGTGAAGTGGAAAGCTCTCATGGCCGGCATCCATAGTTTATTTTGTGGGTTTTTCGGGCTATGTGGCCATGTTCCGTGTAACTCTTCTAGAACATGGCCACGTAGCCC
>NC_056522.1:178093375-178100513 GCF_019175285.1 Sceloporus undulatus | reverse complement strand
TGACCCCTCTCTCTCTCTCTCTCTCTCTCTCTCTCTCTCTCTCTCTCTCTCTCTCTCTCTCTCTCTCGTGTGTGTGTGTGTGTGTGTGTGTGTGAAAGAGAGAGAGAGAGAGAGACCCACCGCTAAGGGCCTGGCTTCAAACCCTTCCCAATATGTAGACCATGTTTCCATTCCAGAGCCCAACTCTTGCAAGTCCTTTCAACCCTTCACTTGCCCCCCTCCATTCCCTTTAAGGCCCTGCTGCCACCGCATCCTTGTGGCAGAAGGACGGGCTTCTGGCAACTATGGTCTCTCCCAACTCTTCTATGATTCTATCAACAGAAAGTTCTAACCAGGACACCCTCCGATTAAACACGTGGATTGAGACCCGCTTCCTTCTCCCATCCTTTAATTTTATTTGTATTTTTAATGCTTGCGAAGTTTATCCCGCTGGGCACCTGAGGACCGTCCCTGATATTTGCAGAGACCCAAGGTGCCAGGCTTAAAAATAGAAAGCGCCCATTTGGGAGGGGAAAAAACTCGCCCAAGAGCAAGGGATGGGGAAGGCTTCTTTCGGCTTGTCTTGTTGGGTTTTCCTAAATAGGGGAGCCAGAAGGGAAGGCCTTTCCCCCCCAAAAGTGATAGAAGGGGGAATAGTCGGAGAGGGGAACCCACTGGATTTGTGATCCTGCCCTGAACTCTCCTACTCCTAAGGAAGCCCTGCGCATAAATACCAAAACATCAATTGGATTGAAATGTGGTTTCAGGTTCTCCGGTAGTGTCTTTGCCAAATGCATCTGAGGAAGTAGGCTGAAGTCTAGGAAAGCTCCTGCTGCCAATTTCTTCCTTGCAGTGAGTCTCAAAGGGGCTGCAAGATCTTTGCCTCTAAAAGTCCATCTCCTCGCCTCGGCTCAGGGAAACTCAGCTCAGCTCAGCTGGTAGCCTGTTCCCTCTTTAGGAGACCAAGGATGGAGAAATCTCTTCAGGGGGAAATGGTGGGGTTATGGGGAAGTCGGGGGACCCCTTCCCATTTCAATTTATGAAGGGCAAAGAGAAGGGAATGAGGTTTGGGGGCCGATCTTGACAGCTGAGTTAATTATGAAAGTCAGAAAAAAAGTCTATAAACTTTCTTTCCCTTGCAATTGTCGCCTGAGAGAAGCACAGCACAGCCCTTAAAATATGCCAGGAAACCAATTTATAAAATTGAATTCCCTATTAAATGCTTTCTTGGCTGTGCTAAGTCTTGTAATTCTTCACAGTCTTGCTAAACTGGTGAACTGCTGGAGCGTGGAAGAGGGGCATTGAATGCAAATAAAGGAGAAACAGGTCTAGATGCACATGGCTGTTGATGTTTCTCTCTGGTCATTTTTAAGGGAAATGTCATCAAAGCAAATTATGGACTGGGATGTATGGACTAGTCTGACTTTCCCCCTTCTCACAGATTTATATTTGCAGCAATCTAAATAAAAAACAAAAAGTTCTTAACATAACCCAAAGAGATATTATTTAAAACTAGTTGGAAAGAAACGCAGGCTTCAATTCCTAAATAGGAAGACTTCAAGCCAGTTTCAATCCAGCATGATTTTTTTCCCCTAAGTGGTATGAATAAATAGAAGGGGAGACTTTTTTTTATGTGAAGGAGAGTTTTTAAAATTAAAACATCCTTCCAAAATAGGGATGCACTTTTCCTAAGTGCTATGAATAAACAGGACTAGGGAGATTTTCTATGTTAGGGAGAGTTTTTAGAATTAAAACAGCCTTCCAAAATAGGGATGCACTTTACGGAGCACCCTCCCTTCCATCTTTTTTGAGAGCATGGCGAGAAAAGACCTTTTGGTGTCCCTGAGACCCCCCCTTTAAATATTAAATATTACTCGGAAAAGTAGGATTTCAAAGAGATATACGTACCCTTTGCGCCATCGGGCCGCTTCACCGCCTCCCGTTGCTTCTCAACTTCTACTATATCCTCTTTAGGGCCAGTGTGAAAAGAAGAAAAAAGGGGGGAAAAGAAAGAAAGACCTTGCTCTCCCCCACCCACCCACCCCCAAAAGAAAGGGAAAAATAAAAGGAATCCTTCAGTGTCTCCAGGCGCTTGAGGAGCCGATCGGATCAGTCAGCATTTAAAAAAAAAGGGAGGGAAAGGAAAAGAAAAAAGGAAAAAGGAAAGAAAGACGCTCCTCTCTTCTTCTTCTTCTTCTTTTTTTCTTCTTCTTCTTCTTCCTCCTCCTCTTCTTCCCTTCTTCTCTTTTCCTTCCTTCCTCTCCCTGTCTCTCTCACACACTCTTCCCTTCTGGTTTCCAAGACAGCGGCCGGAGAGGAAGCAAATATCCTTTGAGGGCTTTTTGTGTGTGTGTGTCTTTTGTGGGTTTTTTTTTTTGTGGTTGGGGGGGAAAAGTGCCTCTCTCTCTTTCTTTCTTTCTCTCTCTCTCTCAGTCAGAGCCCACTCCCAACTCGCATGACTTTTGGGCCACTCCAGCTGTCAATCAAAGGCCCGGCTTGTCAAGGATGGAGGATGAAGGATGGGGATCCGTGGCGGTCCGCTTCCGAAGCCGGACACCGCATCCAAAGCGCAGGAGGGCCAGCAAGCCTCCTGCTTCTGCTTTTCTTCTTGCCTCCTCCTTCTCTTCTTCTTCTTCTTCCTCCTCCTCTTCCTCCTCCTCCTCCTCGTCTCCGGCTGGATCCCCTCCTAATTCGGAATCAGATTTAAATTTTCTTGCAAAGTGGAGATGCCTACAAAGAAAAAGGGGGAAAAAAGACACGCCAAATCAAACCACAGCAAAGAGAGTGCAGTTGCTCTGAAAGGAGCCTGCCTCCTGCCAGTGCGTGTGCAAAGGGTGTGCGTGTGCGTGTGTGTGCAAAGTGTGGTGGCTTTGGACCAGACTGCTGGAACCCGGAAGTAGTGGTGGCCATAACAGGTCGCGTCTTACACAATGCGAGCGGGCGGCCGCAACTCCGCTCGCCGCGCAGGGGTGGCTCCGCCGCGGCTCAGCCGCCAGGCAAGGAGGGAAGGGAAGAAGAAGGGAGGTTCAGTCGGGGGAGCAGCAGCAGGAGGAGCAGCAGCAGCAGGAGGAGGAGGAGGCAAGCAGGCAGGGGCTGCCCCATTAACAACACACACACACACACACAGAGAAGAGGGAACAATGCCTGGGAAGCCTCGAAGATCTCCAGCTCTTGCCTTTCCGACTCACTTAGCAAAGAGGAGAGAGAGGATCCAAGGGGGGGCTTACCGTGGGGGTCACTGCTAGGATGAGGAGGAGGAGGAATAGAGGTTTTTTTCCTCTCTCTCTCAGGCCATCCCGATGTGGGGTGGGTTCTTTAGACTTCCCTCTGTGTCTGTCTCTGTGTGTGCGTGTGCTGGTGTTTTCCTTGCTTTCTCCTTTCTCCTCTAAGTAAACCTTAGAGCCCTGCACCAGGTTTACTCTAAGGTTTCCTCCGTGCAATCCCCCCCCCCCCCCCCTGTGTTGGTGTGTTTTCCTTGCTTTCTCCTTCCTCCTCTACGTAAACCTTAGAGCCCTGCACTAGGTTTACTCCAAGGTTTCCTCCTTCTAATTCCCTGCGTGTGTGTGTGTTTGTGTGTTTTCCTTGCTTTCTCCTTTCTCCTCTAAGTAAAGTAAACCGTGGAGCCCTGCACCAGGGCTCTGAGGTTTCCTCCTTGCAGTACACACACACACACATACACACTCCAACCTCTTTTCCTGCCTCTTTTTCGGAGTTCTCCGGCTCAGTCCTGGGACTTGTAGAGGGGGATCTACCTCGGCATCCTTCCCCCCTCTCCTCCAAGGACTTGCCCTGGAGGAAAAACCCAAGCCAGATCTTTCCCTCCTCCCCACTCCTGCCTGTCTATCTGGGAGACAGGATCCCCCCTTCCCGGCCTCCCCTTTCCCTCCCCTTCCCTCCCCAGTGTCATCACATCTAGGACCCAGCCAGGACCGACGATCCTCCTCCTCCTCCTCACCCCTCGGTCTCGCAAGCTCCGTTTTTCCTTTGTCTCGGAAGAGGGATTAATGGCTAGGTACTCTCTGGCTCGGGAAAAACCGGGATCCCTGCCTCGGAGGGACTTTTCCAGCCCAGCATACAAAGGGAAGCCAAGCTAAAGGCGGCGTGGCGGGGGAAAGGGAGGGAAGGAGGGTGTCAGGCAGGGAGATCCCGACTTGGGGGGCGGGGGGGGGATGGAATCGGGGCTGCTTCGTTTGGACTGGGTCTCTCTCCGGGGTTAGGAGAGTTGTCTCCCTCCCCCTCCCCCCCAAAAGAGAGAGCGATCTCCATGAGCCACCCTTTTCCCCGCCTCCCCTCCCCTCCCCCTCCCTTTCCAAACCCACATTGAAGGAGGGAGGGGAGGAGGGAAAGTGGGGGGGGGGGGAGAAAGCAAGACGAACCTCCCCGCCGCACGGTGGAAAATGAGCTCACCCAAATCTCAGTAGGCCGCCGTGCAGGAGCTCTGGCCCAATCAGCGGCGCCCCTTGGAAAGCCGGGCCCCCATTGGCGGAGAGGGAAATCAATTATCAAATGATCGATCAGCAGGGAGCTTCGATCGGGGGGAAGTCGCTCTTCTCTCTCTCAGTCTCTCAGTCTCTCACCCTCCCCCCCTTCCCGACCCTTTCCAAATCTCTTTAGGAAGAACCCAAGTTGGGTGCCTTTTGCTAGGATTTACGCCTCAAGAAGGGATCTGGAGAAAAGGTGCCCTTCTTCTCCCTTTGTACTAGGATTGAAAAGGAGAAGAAAAGGGAAGGGAAGGCGCTGTCTCTGGTTTCACTGGTGGAAAAGCCTCCTGCTTTGCAAGGAGGGTGAACTCATGGTCAACTGCCATCACTTTCCCTCTTTGAGGGGCCTTTTCCTCCCCTGTCAGCAGAAAGAGGTGTCCTCACACACGTATACACACACACACACGCACACGTGCAACATTGCACCCACAAAACAGGGAGATCGGGCGTGTGTGTGTGTGTTGTGTATGTGGGGGATCCCTCGGATCGTTCATGGTACTCGAAAGGCGGTGGGAAAATAGGTCCAAGTTTGAAGGCGTCAGTTTCTGCTTGGCATTAAAAATAAACCCCAAACCCCTGCCCTTTGGCAACGTCCGAGAGGGAAGAGGAGCCCTCCGGACAGCGTGCCTTTTATAGGCAGCGGCGATGCGGAGAAGGAGTCCATAAACACACACACACACAGATACACACACACACACACAGCACAACAGACGCAGGCTGCGGCGGCGGCGGTTCCAATTCCTCCCTTGCATTTCGAGTCCAGAGCTCCTGATCTTTGGTGGCATCAGTGTTGTAGCCCCCCCCCCTGCTCTGCCAATACAATATTTCAACAGAAATAAATCATAAGCCACTTGGGCCAAATAAGTCTGAAGAGGAACCCTTCCAGAAAGAGAGCCCTGCTGCTGCTGCTGCTGCTGATGTTGTTGCTAGTGATATTCCTGCAAAAGACAGCCTTCCTTTCCTGCTGCCGATTTCAGATATTGGCCACAAGAAAAGGTCTGTCCTCTTCCAAGGATGACTCCAAGAGACTTCTTTCTAGGGAAAAAACTTCTTCTCTGTTCGGAAGCAGGTCATGCTGAGCTAGCCATGGCCTTCTCGGGCATGCAAGGCACCCAGGGCCAGGGCTTCTTTGGGGCCTGAGAGCCAAAGGGGAAGGTCAGAAGAGATCCAAAGAGTAGCCTCGACAGGAGGAATTGTCCTAAGTTCATCCTTAGAAGATGGGAGTTTCTGAGACGCCATGTAGTGTTTTATGGAGGGACAGGGGCAGAAGGGAGACAAAACGCCCCCTCGTTGCTGGGAAATAGGGCCCCTCGTCGGACACATCTGTGGGGAGAGGGTTTCCAACTCCTTTCAGATAAGCACTTTTCAGGTTTTGAAAAACTTTGGGAAACCCTCTCCGGTCATCCCCCTCAACAGGCCCGGATTCCTCAACCGGGCCCTGAGTGCGGATTCTGCTCCTTGGACGTGGATTTGGGGGCAGAGGGCTGCTGGGGGGAAACTATACGCACACACACACACACACAGAGAGAGAGAGAGAGAGAGAGATGTGTGTGTATATATATATATATAGAGAGAGAGAGAGAGAGAGTACAGAGAGTGTGTGTGTGTGTGTGTGTGTGTGTGTATATATATATATATAGAGAGAGAGAGAGAGAGGTGTATAGATATTATGACTATTCATAAGGCACAGGTAGACAAACCGAAAGCTGAAAAATTAAACTAAACTTGGATCTACTGCCACCGATTAGATGTCACACACGGAGCAACTTAACAATCCAAGTGACAACCCAAGTGACATTATTCGCAGCCCCCTTTTTCCCTTTCCCTTTCCTTTTTTACGGTGTAATTGCAGTAGCCGCGTAAACTGTTTGCCCAAGGCTCCTCCTGGATTAGGCCTTTTTACAAGGAGCAAACAGGGCCCGCCGTTGGGTCTTGGCCCCGCGGAGAAACGGCCCCGAGGAGGGCCGGCTCGAGCTGCAACCAGAGAAGGGCCATAAAAGCGGGACAGCCATTTATCATCGTTTCAAAGTGGGGGGAGGAGGGGGGAAGAGTCAACGTACAGTGGGGCAAAACTCTTTCCGATTACTAAGCGGGGAACTTCTCCGCTGGAGCCAAAGAGCCCCACTTTTCCAGGATCTGGCTTTTTTTAAAGGGGGGGGGGGTCCTTCAACCCGGCCAGCTCTGCCCCATTCAGACCCTAAACTTAGGGACTGAATGGGTTCTCCTGCGGGGATCCCCCTTGCTAGGCCGAAGCAGAAAACAAAAACTTTGGGGGTCTCTTCCAGGAAAGCCTGGGGAAGCAACAAGCGATCTCTCTTTCTCTTTCTCTCTGTAGTTTCTCTCTCTTTCCCCCTGGTTGCTTTTCTCTCCCCGAGGGGGCTTCTCCTTGGGTGGCTTTTTGGGGGGAGGGCAGGTTGGTTTCAGTTCCCAGTCGCAGGCCTTTCCCTGGGAACCAGAAGCCAAGTCCTCCGAAGTCGAGGCCAGACCAGAGGAGGACTTTTCTCAAAAACAGTGTGCATATTACAGTTTTGGGTGGGTTTTTCGGGCTATGTGGCCATGTTCTAGAAGAGTTTATTCCTGCGGACATGGGAATCACTCGTCCTTACGCAGGGTCAGACAGTCTGTCTATCTATCTATCTATCTATCTATCTATCTATCTATCTATCTATCTATCTATC
>NC_056522.1:178002340-178093365 GCF_019175285.1 Sceloporus undulatus | reverse complement strand
CTCCATGCCAGCATTCTCTGAAGATGCCAGCCACAGATGCTGGCAAAACGTCAGGAATAAACCCTTCTAGAACATGGCCACATAGCAAGAAAACCCCACAAAACTATGGATGCCGGCCATGAAAGCCTTTGACTTCACAGTGTGCATATTTTTGAACCAGATGGAGGCCATTTGGGGGCCTGGGGAGGTAAATCCTCTGGGGTTTCATCCCTTGTCGGTTTAGGTTTGGTTTAAGAGTCACCTTTAAAACAGAAACCAGACACAAGTCATTTTGCCGCTTACTCCGAAGTAGTGGCATTGGTTTCCGAAGGAAGCAACGAAGCAGTGGCCTCAATGCCGACTGGCCTTTTTGGGTGGGGGGGTGATGATCTTTTTTTCCCCCCTTTGCAGCTTTCCAAGAAAGATTATATCTCTTTAACAAGACGATCCAGGGCATCATATACGAGTCAAACTGAACTCCGACAAACTAACTTGGTGGACTGATGTTACCCACCAAGTTGGTTTGTTGGAATTCAATTTGACTCATATATGTCGCCAGATGTGTGATGCTAACACCACCCGCAACAGTGTGCAAATGTGTGTGTGTGTTTTGTCCCTGGCCACCCCATCCATCAGCGTTGAGGTTTTAAGGGCACAAACATAAGGAAAAAACAAACAGAAGAAAACAGATTCGAAAGACGGGAGTAGAGATAATGAAGGAATGCTGCCGATAAGACTTGGAAGCGATAGGAGTGACCTTAAAATGAAAAGGAAAAGAGGGGGGGGGAGTCAAAGGCTTAATGAATGAAGGTCTGAGGAGGGAGGCGAAAAAAAGAAAACTATTTAAAGAGCCATTAAAAGGGCAGAACCTGAGAAGGTGATAATAAAAAGGAGGCGAACGGCGGAGGAGGGGGATTGAGCGAAGATGGAAGATCCAGTGGAAGCAAAGAGTGCAAGCCAAGGGTTCAGAGCGGATTTGTTTACTGGATCCTGACTTGGGAAAAACAAAGAGGGCCTGGTCCAGTTCAGGAGTCAGCCAGGGGTCAGGTTGCCCTACCAAAGGAGTAAGGACACTGTAGGAGTCAGGCAACAAGCTGGAGGAGAGAGAGAGGAGGAGGAGAGGAGGGCCGAAAGGAGAAGGCAGCACTTTGCATAGGGGCTTTTCTTTGCAAGCTTTTTCAAAAGCCTGAATCCCTTTGGAGGGAAAAGAAGGGGAGAGAAACAGGGATGGAGGAGAGAGAGAGAGCAAGCAAGAAAGAGAATAGAAAGCATGTCGACTGTTTAACACAATTACCAGCTCTGACATTTGCAGGAGTTATAGCCGCCTTTTCTTATTCATTCAGTGGGAAGGCTTCGTAAAAACCTTCCTCGCCCGACATCGGCGGCTGCCTTCAAACTTTCCAAAGTCTGCGGTAATTTAAGCAAGGGATGAACTGGGAAAAGGAGTTCAGCAAAGCCTCGACTTTGGTCCCTTGGAAACTTCTGCCAGCGAAGACAAAAATGGGAGCCTTTCACAGAAAGTTTCAACAAGTGGGAAGCGAGGAAGAAGACTCCGGCGGCATAAAAAAGAAAGTTTTTCTATGAGGAAGTTTAGGCGTTCTTTTTTCCCTTTCTTAATAGAGATACATAAGTGTGTGTCTGTCTCTCTGTGTATGTCTATACAACTACAGGCACACGTCTATATAATTCTATATCATGGTCACAAGGAGCATTTCAAAAGAGGTCCCCTTCACTTCATGGGGAATGAAATAAATGAATATCTTATTGTAAAACGCAACCCGACATTTCAGACGCAGCAGTTTGAGTAGCATTGTTTTTTAAATGGCAGAAGAAGTTACATACAATTTCATCCACACACACACACACACACACACGCGCGATCGCTTTATTACCAAACGGGTCTAAATCGACTCATTGCCTGATCTTTCTCAGCAAGAATCATAGGTAATTTAATTGACTCAAACTGAGCCGGTGAATATGTTTAGAGCCATTGAAAAATGTTTAAACCTTTCTCCTTGCAAGATTGTCTTTCCAAAAAAGTAATGATGATGATGATGATGATGATGATGATAATAATAATAATAATATAAATAAATGTCTGACGTCGCAATTAACGGGAACGTAACTTTTTTTTCTTATTAATGCTACCCATAGCAGTGAATAGAGTTAATACTCGTCGCAACAAAACCTTGCTCCCTCCATTATTTTAAAACAAAACCTGGTGTTTGAAGGCTTGGGCGTTTATGCCGTCTACTGGACGAAGGGAAAACTACAGCTTCCCTTCCAGGGGGGAAAAAAACCCTTTCGTTTGGGACATGAAGAGTTCAGGCTCAGTCCGGGGTCGGACTACAAATCTGAAAGGCCAGTGAAGACCAGGAGTTATATCTTAGGTCCTCAATAATGTGTCCTTAGTTTACAACTGCAATCTTCTTTCACAGTGAGAACTACTGCAGAATGCAGGGAGTGTCATGCCATACTTTTATATTTACAACTATGCAATGATATTTATTCCTGCAGCAAGAAGCTTATGGTTGCTAGATGCCTAGGCAAACTGCACGATAGTTTTAGGGAAAGAAAGGTAGCTTGGTCGTCACAATCTTTACCAAAGTTGTTTTTAAAATTGTTTTTAAAGTTAATGTGAGATCCAGTTTGGCTTGGAAACTAATTTTCTATCTATCTATCTATCTATCTATCTATCTTCTAGGCCAGCATTCTCTGAAGATGCCAGATGCCACAGATGCTGGCGAAACGTCAGGAATAAACTCTTCTAGAACATGGCCACAGAGCCTGAAAAACCCACAAAAAAACCCTATGGAAAGCCTTTGACTTCACAATTTTTATGAAGTCTGCAAAAACAAACATGCAACAAATGGAAGGTGGGTTGTCTCATAAAGGATTGGAAACATAAATTGGAAGGATAGCCACCCATGTTTACTCAGAAATAAACCCATGATGGACTTTAGGGTTTACTGTATAGGATTGCAACCTTGTTTGTTGTAACCTGGTGTGTTTCTGTGCCGAAATGGCTGGAGGATAGACTCTCTGCCACTTTTTCAGTGCAAGCCTTAATGTGTCTTGCTCTGCAGTAAGTACCTCTGAGCTGAATATGATTCTTCGTGGGGAAAGTGTGTTATTGCAGGCTTAGAGGTCTCTCAAGAGCAGGGCATGCTCTTTCCAGGCTTTGATTTAGGTTTGGAACCCGAAAAGTTTGTTTATGTAACTTTAAAGACTCCCTTCCCCACAGAAGTATATAACTTGGCGGTGGGAAAGTGCTGGGGAAGATCAGTTATTCTTTTTTGGAGGGAGAAGAAGACATTGCGACTGGCGTTCTTCCATTATAAAAGCTCAGTCCAGAAGTGATAGAAATATGCATCCACTTAAAATAAATATAAGGATTTTTTGCAGGCAAAAAATAGTATCACATGCAGCTGCTGTGGCTATACTTTAATTGTCACCTGAATATTATATATATTATATATATATATATTTTAATAATATATAAACTCTTACTGTTATTATTCCTTTTGATAGTGAATTCTTAATTTCTTCTTTTAATTTCAGATGGAGAAGCAGAATGAAGGATCATTTTTAAACACACACAGATTCACCCAGTGGCTCTTTAAAAACAAAAGGTCAATGAATAATACTTCTTGGCCCATAAAATAAAGAAGGGCTGAGGGAAAGACACTTTCCCAAATTCTTCTTAAAAATTGTTTATTAACGGGTGCTTTTTTTTCCCTTAAGAGATTTTTTTTCCAAAGGAAAGAGGTTTCCCTTTGTATAAATATAACCGATATATGGCACCAGCTTCAGCCGTATGTTAAAGTTTGAGATGTTTAGAGCAAATAACATTAAAAAAAATTAAGGCTGAAATCTACACATATTATTTATGAGTAGATAAGAACAGGATTGCAAGGAAACTGCTTCAGTTCCCCTACTCAGAAAACAAGGCCCCATTAATCTCAATGGCAGCCTAATGTCTCCAATGTTCCCGTATTTTTGACCTCAATTATTACATTAAAAAAGCGATTCCAATTAATTCCCATTCATACTAAGTCATGTCATTGTGCAAACAGAAGCACCAAATGGTGGAAACTGTATATCTGGATTCAATGCCTTTCTTTAAGAGAGTTTAAACTTGTGCTAAAAGGTTTGCTTTTTAAAACTATGCCGATTCTTTGCAAAGGCGGGTTTAGGCTTTTGAACCCGAAACGTTTGTTTATGTAACTTTAAAGACTCTCTCTCACGCACAAGATGTATGTAATTGTACAGATCCTATAATAGATAACATATATATATATATATATATATATATATTTCTATTTCTATATAGAGAAATATATAATAACGGAGACCAGGTCGCTGAGCCTGAGAGGAGGTCGTTTAGCTCAATGGGACATATACTGTATTTCCAAACTATTCCCAACCGATTAGGATACAAACACACTATATTCAGGCGGAGGGGTTTAAAAAATAGTCTCCTCTCCTTACAAAAACATTATTATTATTATGCATGATAGGTCGGTGTTTATACGAATAGCAAGCCTTCGTTAGGCAGGAACTTTGAGCTTTCCCGACACATTTCGATGGGACCTAGAAACGTTTCTAGGGCTTTCTGGACAAAGTTTGCACTAAGTTTTCTGCCCCAGCTACCTTCCTCCTCCCTCCCTCCCCCGCAGAAAGGGTGACCAGCCGTCCTCCTTTTCCCGGACATGTCCTCCATTTCAACCTCCTTTCCAAGAGGAATTCCCAAAAGATCCTCCAGAAGCATGAATTACTTGACATGAGTTTTTAAAATCGCTTTTATTGTGGGAATGTCCTACATTTCGCAGTGGCTTGCCCTCCTTTGTGGGGAGGACCTCTGGCTTTTCCCAGTGCCTGGGGTTTATGGAAATGGGGTCACCCTGCCTCTGTCCCGCTAGGAGGACCCATGGGTGCCTCTGTCTAACAGGGCCTGGGTCGCCTCTTTGCATTCTCTGAGAGTCTGGCAGCAACGCAGTGTCCCAAATACACCCTCCTGTGTGTGTGTGTGTGTGTGTGTGTGTGTGTAAAAGGGAGGGCAGCAGAAATAAAGACACTTCCGAACATTGTTCCCCTGTCAAAAACCCTAGATAAATAAACAATTCACCAGACATTTCAGAACCAGGGACCAGAATAAACCCTTCAGACCGAGAGGACCGTAGCTCGCCCTCCCATTTGGGCCAGAGGAAAGTTTTTTGGAGCTACGGAAGAAATTAGTCTCCTTGCGATCTTCCTTGCTAGGAACTCTCTCCCAGGTGAGAAAGGCAGGGAAATTAGAGTCTGTCTGTTTGTGTGTGTGTTGTTGTTGTTGTTGTTGGAAGGTTTGAAGAGGACTGTTAGGGAACACCACCTTTATATTTGCAGGGCTTGCAAGTTTGATGGCTGACTAACAAACGGTGAGTTAGAAGTCCCATCGAGTGGGGTTACGTTAGATTCTGGAAAGTCTGTTGGCCCTTGTTTGTTTGAGTCTGGGATGTCGATGGAAGAAAGAAGGATTGCTGAAGGGAGCCCCGAAAAGGTGGCACCGGAATGGAGCCTGGTTTTGGGCTGAAATGTTTCGGAAGGAGAGAGACCCGGCGCTGGCTTGGCTCCTGCCGCCGCCACCAACGATGAAGTCAAGACTTCTCCTTCTCCTTCTCCTTCTTTCCCTTTTTCTTCTTCTCCTTCTTTCCTTTCTCCTTTTCCTTCTCCACTCACTTTTTGTTTGCCCCGCTGCTGGCATTTCAATCAAATAGGTTGGCATCCTCTGGGTTTCGCTTTTTTAAAAAGTGGGTCTGGTCCTCCTGGGATGAGTCGCCAGTCCCTTTTCCTTCAGAAATGGGGGGCGATGATGGGGAATCAGAAAGCAAACCTTGGGAGGACTTGTCCCTGTTTGGCTCAAGGAAGGAAGGAAGGAAGGAAGAAGGAGGAGGAGGAGGAGAAAGGGGGTCACAGCAGAGAGAAAGCGGCAAGAGAATGACAGCAGATCTTGCCGCAGGAGAAGGGGGACCTGACGTCCTCCTTTTCCAGGACAAGTCCTACCTTTCAACCTTAGGTCCAGGAGGAATTCCAAAAAGTCCTCCATTTGAACTCAGAGGCATGAATTTACACTTATCTTAACATTCGTGTTTTTAGCTCAGGGCGACCAGCCGTCCTCCTTTTCCAGGACAGGCCCTCCATTCCAATCTTCTGTCCAGGAGGGATTCCAAAGATCCTCCATTTTGAGCAGGGCTAAGAAGCATGGATTTGTATGGTTCCTGTTCTTTAGCTTTTATTTGGTCATGTTTCTCTCTTTATTCTTGAACGTCCTACATTTTGAGGTGCTTCTGTCCTCCTTTGAAGGTATGATCTGGTCACCCTGCGCTGAGCCCTTGGAACAGCGCACACAACACTAAACACAGAGAGAAAGACACAGCCATAAATAGGCCCATGGTAAGCAATACTTGTTGAACCAGTGCGGCTCATGTAGGATCGGGGCCCCGCCGCATTGGATTCATTCATGCTCCGGTTCTAAGGAAATCAATTCCATTCATTAGGAAGCAGACCCCATTGAACTCAATGTCGGGGAAAACGCCTTTTTCAGGTGAGGAAGCCTGGCTTCGTGGACTGTGACTGGGCCCTGTCAACTCCCTGGGTGACCCCTGGGCAAGTCACACTCTCTCAGCCTCAGAGGATGGTCAGGGCAAACCCCCTCTGAAGAAGATTGCCAAGAAAACCCCAAGTCAGGATCGCCATAAATGGGAAAAGACTCGAAGGCATGCCACCCTCCACAGGGCAACCCAAAAGGAAATATCTCTGTGCAAATGTCACCAAGGGCCACGACAACGTAAAGAAGGAAAAAAGAGGGGAAGAGGGGGAATAGTAAGATTGGTACGTGGTCGCCCTCCCCAGACATTCATTTATTCATTCATTTATTTATTTATGCACTTAGGGTGGAAAAACGAAATGCACAGATATAGGGTGGGGGACACCTGGCTGAATGAAACTACATGTGAAAGGGATCTGGGAGTCCAAGTAGACCACAAGTTGAATGTGAGTCAACAGTGCTATGCAGCAGCTAAAAAGACCAAAGCGATTTTAGGCTGCATCAATAGAAGTATAGTGTCTAGATCAAGAGAAGTAATTGTGCCATTGTATTCTGCTCTGGTCAGGCCCCACCTGGAATATTGTGTCCAGTTCTAGGCACCACAATTAAAAAAGGACATTGAGAAACTGGAGCGTGTCCAAAGGAGAGTAACTAAAATGGTGAAGGGTCTGGAAACCATGCCCTATGAGGAACGACTTAGGGATCTGGGGAGGTTTTTAGCCTGAAAAGAAGGTTAAGAGGTGATATGATAGCCCTGTTTAAATATTTGAAAGGATGTCATATTGAGGAGCAAGCTTGTTTTCTGCTGCTCCAGAGACTAGGACCCAATGGAACAATGGATGCAGGCTCCAGGGAAAGAGATTCCACCTGAACATGAGGAGGAACTTCCTGACAGTAAGGGCTGTTCGACAGTGGAACAAACTCCCTCGGAGTGTAGTGGAGTCTCCCTCCTTGGAAGTCTTTAAGCAGAGGCTGGATGGCCATCTGTCAATGGGGATGCTTTGATTGAGATTTCCTGCATGGCAGAATGGGGTTGGACTGGATGGCCCTTGTGGTCTCTTCCAACTCTAGGATTCTATGATTCTATTCGTTTACTACTTCTCCTTTCTCCCGTGATGGGACTCAAGGCGGCCTATCAGCCTGGCAAACACTCCGTCCAGGATTTCTCAGTGATCCCAGGGGAAGTTACTTTCTCCACAGTGAGGCCAGTTCCCTTTGCCTTTGATCCTCTTTGCCCGCAACCAAACGACACACCAAGGCAGGCAGCCTGAGGAATCCTCACCCAGATGCTACCAGGCGGCGAAATCAAGGGGGGGGGGGAAGAAGAAGAGAGGAGGAGGCCTTTCTCATCTCCCGGTGATTTCAGGGATTAAAGGCGTGTGAAAAAGGAGAGAGGTGGCTGCGGGTGGACCTTGGCAGGTACCAGCTGCCTCTCTGGAGCCTGCAAAGCCCAGCCCAGAGGTGCAATTTGGGAAAAGAAGGCAAGCAATTTGGCATGTAGAGCCAGCACTGCCTGGTAACCACCCACTGGGCATCCATTGCCCCTAAAGAGCCCTCCCAAGAGCCATGGCACCGGGATCGGGGACGTTTGGGGCAGCAGAGGGCAAGGAATGAATGGCAGGAGAGGAAGCCTTCCGAAAAATGGAAGAGAGGTGCCAACAAATGGCCAGGACCCTCTTGCCTGCCTTATCTTGCGCCTATCTGCCCTTCCAGTCTGCGCCGATTTGATCTCCTTTTTTTGTGTGTGTGTAATTGCAGACTGATGTTATTAAATGGAGCCACCCAGCTGTTGGGGGCATCTCTCTTTTCCCCCTCCCGCAAACAGTTCTTAGTTAATTAATTAAGCAACGTAATTCTCCCTACTTTTGGGCCATCTTTCCTTTTTGCCATCCCTGCCCCGAGGACAGAGCAAGAGAGGCTCGGAGGAGAGAGAAAAACGCCTTGGCAAAGTTATCCTTAAACTCAGGTATCAAGGGCGAGGAGGGAGAAAGAACAGCGCAGTTCCCACAGGGAGCAAGTGAGGAAGGAGCCCGTTAAAACGGGACCCACGTTTTCCTCCTGCTCCCCCTCTCTCGCTCTCTCTGACTGGGAGACACACACACACACACACACACACACACACACTCGTTACATATACTTGGAAGCCAGTATAATTGGTCCTAGGAGGAGGTTGATTTCTCTTTGGGTTGTTCTCCGAGGCCCAAATATATCCCAAAGGTGTGTGTGTGTGTGTATGCTTAGGAGAAAACATCCCAGATGTTTTCTCTTGGATAAATAGATAGATAGATCTTTGCACCTAGGAGAAAACATCCCAAAGATAGATACATTTATATGTGCCTAGGAGAAAATATCCCATATATATATATATATATATATATATCCCATAGATAGATAGATAGATAGATAGATAGATATGTGACTATGAGATAGAAAGATACACACATATAGATACACATATATGTGCCTAGGAGAAAACATCCTACACACAAACACACACACACACACACACACACACATATATACAGAGAGAGAGAGATACATTTACATGTGCCCTGGAGAAAACATCCCATATCTCCCGTGTGTGTGTGTGTGTGTGTGTGTGTATATGCCACATATATATAGATACATATATATGTGCCTAGGAGATAGAGAGATACACATATATAGATACATATATATGTGCCTAGGAGAAAACATCTCTCTCTCTCTCTCTCTCTCTCTCTCTCTCTCTCACACACACACACATATATATACATAAAATCACACACACACATATATGGATGTTTTCTCCTAGGCACATATATCATATACAGTATATGTATTTATCTTTGGGATGTTTTCTCCTAGGTACAAAGATGTATCTATCTATCTATCTATCTATCTATCTATCTATCTAGGAGAAAACATCCCAAAGAGAAAGCAACCTTCTAGTTGATTTCTATATATAGAAATACACTCTCTCTCTCTCTCACACACACACAAAGAGAGAGAGAGAGAGAGAGAGAGAGTGATCAACTAGGGGCTTGATTTCTCTTTGGGATGTTTTCTCCTAGGCGCATATCCTGCATGGAAGATTCTCTCTCTCTCTCTCTCTCTCTCTCTCTCTATCATCTATCTATCCATCCTTTGTGCCTAGGAGAAAACATCCAAGAGAGAAACCCACCACTTAGTGGCTTCCGATTGTATTGGCTTCCAAGTAAACGTAAGGGAGAAAGGCATGGGAGCCATACAGGGAGAGACAGATAGGTGGAAGCGGAATCCAGGCTTTCTGCCTCAAAATAAAAAAGGTACTCGTGTCTCTGGGGTCTGCTCCATTCCTCCTCGCCTCAAGGTTGTGATGTGAGATAGATAGGCTCAGAGAGAAGGTGGCTGGCCCAGGTCACCCAGAAAGAGGGATTTATTTAGTCAACTTTCCTAAGCTCCCCTCTCCCCCTTGCAGAAGAAGTCAAAAAAGTAGATGCCTCTCCTCTGTTCTGCCAGATCATGCAGGGCATGGCAGAAAGTGACAGAGGGATTGGCACCGTCCCTGGGGCGCCAGAATACCAGAATGGACGAAGGTCTGCAGTGGAGAAAGACATGGCAAAACATGGGGATGAACAGGAGGTGCCCCTGAGCCTTGCAGCCACAGTGCAGAAAAAGGGCTGAATGCAGTCGATGATGCATGCAAGCAACACAGCTGGGTCCAAAGCAGCCAAATGGCTCTTCTTGCATGGGTTCGCCTTGGGCACAGCTGGGACATCCAAGGTATGTCCAAGAATCATAGAGCTGGAAGAGACTACAAGGGTCATCCACTTCAACTCCATCCATGCAGGAACTCTCAATCAAAGTATCCTCCACCATGGATGGCCATCCAGTCTCTATTATTTTCTTATATGCCACCTTCCCTCTAACATAGGGACTCAAGGCAGTGAACCACAAGTATTAAAAATGCAATTAAAGACAGTACAAGAATATTAAAATATTAATATTTATGTATTAATAAATTAATAAATATTTGTATATATATTTTAAACAAGATTTTATTGACATAAAATAATTACATAATCACATAACAACAAAGAGAAAAAGGAAAAATATAGACATAAACATAAAAATGTAATATATATATATATATATAAATGTCACTGCTTATTTTATTTTAGACAGCTGTGTTTATATATATATAGATAGATAGATAGATAGATAGATAGAGAGAGAGAGAATACTGAACTCATATGAAAGAAAAGAAGCTTTATTATTTAAGGACTGAATTAGAAGCATAGTGTGTAAAATGTATAGAAGTAGAGAAAGTAACTTAAGCATAGCTGTCTTAATAAATATTTATATATTTATCAAGACAGCTATGCTTAAGTCACTTTCTCTACTTCTATACATTTTACACACTATACATCTAATTCACTTTTTCTAATTCAATTATTTGCATCTAATTCAATTATAAAATGTTATAGATTTTTATATTAAAATATATAAATATAACATTTTTAAAAATAATATAAACAAAACCTTAGGACATCCATGGGGTCACCCTAAGTGGACAGGTGACTCAAAACCACATATATACACACAGAGTATAGTTTCTCATCCTTGTAACAGGACTTCAGGGCATTTTATAACAAGATCAGGACAGTCAGAAATCCAACATCTGGAAACACTGGAGGAAAACCTGCACTTGTTGAACAGGGCCCTAAAAACAGCCCCTTTCCTAGGAGCCTAGTCTGAGCATATACTGTATGTGTGTGTTGTGTGTGCCTTCAAATCACATAGAAATGTAGCAGAGAAGTGTAGTTTTCGACTTGGAGGACCTGCCTCTATTGATTTATTTGCCATAACCCACCCATTCTCTAAATAAACTATTTAAAACAGCTCATATATGAGGCAATTTTTTTCTTAGGCCAGACTTTCACAAGCTTAGTTTCAGCAGCTAAACTGCCTCAGGTCATTTCCACTTCAGCAATGATGCCTGTGCTGTGTGCTTTCAAGTCATTTCTGACTTATGACGACCCTAAGGCAGACATGTTTCCTTGGCAAGATTTGTTCAGAGGAGACCTGCCATGACCTTCCCCTGAGGAGGCTGAGAGAGTGTGACTTGACCAAGGTCACCCAATGGGTTTCCATGGCCCAGCTGGGAATCCAACCCTGGTCTCCAGAGTTGTAGTCCAATACTCAGACCACTCCCAAGGTAAGCCTAGCTTGCTTAGATACTTGCACTGGGGAGAAAATTTGTATCTAAGGTCTGAGCATGCATAGATACAAATATTCCTCCCTCTCCTTGCAAGTCACACTCTCTCAGCCTCAGAGGATGGCAATGGCAAACCCCCTCTGAAGAAACTTGCCAAGAAAACCCCGTGATAGGTTCACTTTAGGGTCGCCCTAAGTCGGGAAGGACTTGGGCTGCATCCGCAAGGCAGGAATAATCCAGTTTGACACCACTTTAACTGCCATGGCTCCATGCTGTGGAATGCTGGGAATGATAGTTTGTTGTGGCACCAGAGCGGGTAACCAGATGTCCTGACCTTAAAGGAGGAGAAGGTACTGTGAAATGTAGGGCATGCAAGAAAAAAAAATGAAGGACATTATGAAAATAGAAACTCAAAACACTCATAGAAATGAAAAGTCATGTTCCTTAATCATGCTCCAGATGGAGGACATTTTGGAATTCCTCCTGGACAGAAGGTTGAAATGGAGGACATGTCCTGGAAAAGGAGGATGGCTAGTCACCTTGCCTCCATGTTTTCCTTCAAGCAACATGTGCTTGGTGCCCACAGGACCCACTAGTCGTGTGAGTTTTTGACTAAAGGCATTGATGGAGTGACAATACTTACAGCTTGCACAAGAGCTGTAATTCACCAGTATATACAAAATAGATGGTTATATCTTATTAATAGATATAATGTGTCCAGACTAAGGTTGCAGAAACCTCCTCTCTCTTCCCAGACTCTCTTCCCCCCACCACAAACATATAAACACACACACATATAAACACACACATACATTGCTGTTGTGTAGACAGATCTTGTAGCACCTAACTAAAGAAGTTGGCATCATGAGCTTTCATAGACTTCAGTCTACTTCCTCAGATGTCCAAATGCATCTGAGGAAGTAGACTATGTCTATGAAAGCTCATACTGCCAACTTCTTTCTTTTGTTAGTCTGAAAGGTGCTACAAGATCTCTCTATATACTGATTTGACTCCATTGTCGTTGTTGTTGTTGCTGCTGTTGTGTGCCTTCAAGTCATTTTAGACCTATGGTGACCCTATCATGGGTCTTTTTTTTTGGCAAGTTTCTTCAGAGAGGTTCGCCATTACCATCCTCTGAGGCTGAGAGATTGTGACTTGCCCAAGGTCACCCAGTGGGTTTACATGTCTGAGCCAGGATTCAAACCCTGGTCTCCAGTGTCATAGTCCAACACACAAACCACTACACCACATTGACCCACATATGTATCTGTCCCTCTACCATGCTATTGACTGAACTACCAACACACACAGATATATTATGTACAACAAAAGCATTGTAGTTATGGACAGTGTTGAAACCTTCCTGAACTTTTGCCTACCACCCAACTATTAAAGTCAGAAAAGCCATTATGTTTTTAAATAAGAATTTTTAAAAAATCATTTGAGATCCCTTTCAAAGGTGCATTTCCTATAGAAGTTCCCCCAGAAGGTAATAATGACTCCCCTTTCCAATTACAGGAGTGGATTCAGAGTTTGAACCTGTAAATCCCATTTACAAGTTCAAACTCCGAATCCTCTCTTGTAATTGGAGTGGATCTTCTTGCTTCTTCTCAGAGGACCACATCTACTTCAGGGAATCAACTGTTTAGCACAGCACAGGTATACAAAACTTGTTGTTCTAGCTTGTGACACAGAAAACAAGAACAATTTTTTCATCGTCACACTGTGTGCTTTAGCGGATGAAAAATGGGTTATAGTCCACTACTACTAGAATAAGAAGAAATATTGCACAAGTATTGTATTTTATTTTTTAATCTGCCAAAAACATTTACAGTTGGGTTCAGAAGTTGCACTTTACACAGAACTGACTCTGACAATGTTTTGCTAATACGTATCAAAAGTATTCGTAATAATCACTCTCAGATTTGGATGTTCAAGTTTCAGATCTGGAGCCAAATTTTTCAAAGCTGGGAAAGCTATTTAATTTTTATGGTTATTTAAACATTGATAAGCCACTTTTTAAAACACAAGTTCATCCTAGGTTGGGAATAAAAGTATACCTTTTTTAAAAAATGCAATAATGTAATATTCTTACAAAACTTTATTTGGGGAACATTGAGGTATCTTTTCAGGTCTAAAGCTGACTCAAAACCAAATGCAGTTTTCTAAAGACAAAATTATACAAAACATCACCATCTATGCATACACCAGACTATTAAATAAACTAGAATGGCTTGTAGTTTGTCCATTGATGATAGAATTACAGGGTATTCAAATATCAGGGAATCTGGTGCTCATAAAACTAGGTTTCATGCAGTAGTTTTGAAAAGTTCACTCCTAAATAAGCTAAGCGAAACTATGATTTGCACACACCTGTGTGCTTTTTACATACTTGTGGCAATATAGATCAATCCACCTCTTGTATGTTTACACCTCTAATAGAGAGCTCTCATGGAATCATAGAGCTGGAAAGGATTGCAAGGGCCATTTAGTTCAGCCCCCACAATGCAGCAATATACAGCTAATGGCCTGTTACAGACTGCCAAAATAAAGCATGCACCGTAAGAATCCGGAAGCTGCACCAAAGCTGCACTCCGGTGCTTAGGAATGGAGTGTGGCTTTGGCGCGACCTCCGGACTCTTAGGACCCATGCATGATTTAAATAGCATACCTCCAAAGAGAACCAAAGCAGTTTACTTTGGAAGTCTGTAACAGGCCAAAGTATCCTGAAAGATGCCTGGTGGCAGGAACTGCTAAAATGCAGTAATGTGTAACAGCAGAATAGTGCACCAATCTAGGAGAAATCTCCATAATCATGCAAATAAAAATGTGCTATGTTTACACAGATTGCACTGAATGTGAAGCAAGATCTTAGTGGCTCTTGACTACTTTTGTGGCAGTGCACAATGGGATCTCTCTGCAGTGGAGAGCCTAATGTATATACATCAAAGAAATGGGTTTGGCCAGGGCTCCCTGTCAAATCAACGCTTAATGGGAAAACCATGTATTGCTTCATATCTAGCAACAACATTTGACAATATATTTGACCTAAATTACATAATATACAACTCTGAATAGAATTCTGCATTTCAGTCTCTTAATTTATGTAGTGCCCACGGTTGACAGACTTCAGAAAGACATGTATCTGAACTTCTGTCTGGAGTAAGCCTTGAATATGACATCAG
Source organism: Sceloporus undulatus (assembly GCF_019175285.1). NCBI lineage: Eukaryota > Metazoa > Chordata > Lepidosauria > Squamata > Phrynosomatidae > Sceloporus > Sceloporus undulatus. The sequence continues at coordinate 178,078,436 of NC_056522.1, read as the reverse complement.
ATAAACTTCAAAAAGCTGTGATGTGCTGTCTCAGATGTTTTAATAAGAAACAAATGTCTAACAGACACTGAGATTATTTTATGCATGAGATGTCAAAGTAAAGGGAATTAAGTGTACTCGCTGTTAAAGATTCCTTATTTGTTCTCTCCAAATATATGTTAGAGCAGACATAAACCTAGTTGTGTTTGCAAAAACAATGGGCCACACTTTTCAGGCTTTTCCCTCCCTTTGTTTGAAGATAAGCATTATTCACTTTCCTATGGGCATTTTGGATATTTCAGTGATATTGTGGCCAATGAAAAAATTATTGCCATTGAATTAAGTGTTCTTACCATTAAACTTAGCATAGGTTGGCACCAAAAACTCCTGTCATATGTGAAGAGAGAAATCCCAGAGATACAAGCTGGATTCAGGAAAGGAAGAGCCATTAGGAACCACATTGCAAGCATACAATGGATAATGGAGAGCACCAAAGAATTCCAAAAGAAAATCTCCATGTCCTCTATTGACTACAGCAAAGTCTTTGACTACATAGATCACAGAGAGCTATTGAATGTCCTCAAAGAAATGGAAGTGCAAGTACATTTGATAATCCTGCTGTGTAACCTGTACTCAGGACAAGAGGCTGCCATCAGAACTGAATACAGAGCAAAAGAATGGTTCCCACTTGGCAAAAGGGTCAGGCTGCATACCATCACCCTATTTATTGAACTTGTATGCAGAAAATATAGTTCGAAAAGCAAGCTTACACTCAGAGACAGGGGGAGTAAATATCAGAGGAAGGAACACTAACAATCTAAGATATGCAGGGGACACAATATTACTAGCAGAAAAGAGCAAGGACCTGGAACAATTACTGAGGAATGTTAAAGAAGAAAGTGGCAAGGTAGGCTTAAAGCTGAACATTAGGAAAACAAAAATAATGATCATGGAAGTAACTAGCTGAGTTCATGCTAGATAGTGAGAAAATTGAATTAGTCCAAGAGTTCCCATACCTTGGACTGAATATTGATTAGAATGGAGACATCAGTCAAGAAATCAGAAGACAAGTAATGGGAAGGGCAGTTATAAAAGAATTGGCCAAGATCCTAAACTGAAAAGATATAACTCGCAACAGTAAAGTGACGATTATCCACATCATGGTATTCTTAATCACCATGTGTGGATGTGAGAGCTGGACATTGAAGAAAGCTGAAAGAAAGAAAATCAACTCATTTGAAATGTGGTGCCGGAGAAGACTGCTGAGGTTGCTGTGGACAACCAAGAAGACAAATAAATGGGTTCTAAAACAGATCAAGTCTGAACTCTCCCTGGATGCCAAGTTGATCAAACTGAGGCTGTTGTACTTTGGCCACATCATGAGAAGACATGAATTATTTAGAAAAAACACTGATGCTAGGAAAGATAGAGGGCAGGAGAAAGAGAGGAGCTGAATGGACTCTGTCAGGGACGCCATGGGCCTGAGCCTGCAGGCCCTAAACACAGAGGTGGAGGACAGGGGGGCTTGGAGATGTCTTATCCATGGGGTTGCCATGAGTCGAGATCAATTTGAGGGCAATTAACAACAAACAAACAAACAAACAAATAACAAGACTATACATCTCATTGATCCTTCCAAAATAAAGTTTATGCTGTAATTGTTATAACATTTTAGTTATTTATTTTATCTATCATTCCACTTATTCTCACTTGTGTTCATGAATGCAATATATTTTTTGCTTAAATCCAGTTGTTAGTACTGTATCAGCCACAGCAGAATTATTGAATCAATGGCTGTTAAGCAAGAAGTCAGTAGGTTTTCTCTAGTTGGGATTAGCTATTCAGTTCAGCACTTTGATAATAAGAAAAACTTTCCTTGGTGAGCAGCCGATTCACTGATTAGGTTTCGGAAGCGGGTGCAAGAAGGAGAGTATGAGCTTCTTGAAGTCTGTGAGCTTTGGCGAAGGTGTTTTCATTAGGCTGGTTCTCTACAAATGTGGAAGGAAGTTTAATTGAAACTGAAGGGATGTGCAGTAGTCCAGTCCTATATGTGTGTGTGTGTGTGTGTGTCTAACAGAATAGAAGAAAAAAAGTAGTACTTGGAATGGAAATTTCAATTCTTTGCAATTCTTCAATGTATTAAACCTACAGTGTTAGGCATTTGGATAATTAGGTGGAAAGTTTTCCCCAAAGCCATTAGTCTCAAACTCATTCTTTCTCTCTTGGTTTCTGCCCCTCTCTGCACCCTTCCATTTTGCTTTTTTTTTTTTTAACCATTTTCTCCCTTCCTTCTTATCCAAACCCTTTTAATTATATGGTTAAAGTAAGATGGGTACTGAGAAGAGTGGTCTTGTTAGATAAAAAGGTAAAGGTAAAGCTAGTCCTTTGACATGAATGTCTAGTCGTAATGGACTGTAGGGGGTGGTGCTCATCTCCATTACTAAGCTGAAGAGCCAGCATTGTCTGAAGATGACTTCAGTGGTCATGTGGCCAGCATGACTGCACCGAATGTTGTAACCTTCCCACTGAATTGGTACCTATTTATCTACTTGCATTTGCATGCTTTCAAACTGCTAGGTTGGCAGAAGCTGGAACTAGTGAAGAGAGCTCACCCCATCATGCAGCACTTGGGCTTCAAAATGCCAATCTCCTGATCTCACAATCATCAGAACTGGTGTCTTAACCACTAAGCCACTGCATTCCTAGTCTTGATTGATACCTGATCGTTAAAACTGCTGATGCCACACATTGCATTTTAGATCCCAGATCCTGCATGCAAAATTTGTGCACTACTACCGATCTTTTCGAACCACGCTTCTTGATTGGGAGTGGGGAATCATAAAAGATGCAGTGATTTAGTTATTCAGAACATGGTCAGAGACTTTAAAAGATGACAGATTAAGAATTCTTGATTCTTGATTCACCAGCCAATTTTTTGCCAGCAATCCACTTGTGGTAAATCAGTTCGCTCAAACTGAAATAAATCAATCTTCAATAATCTTTTTAAGAACAAAACATTTGAAGAGTGAGGGTGGAAAAGACAAAGATGCAAATGAGTGATAAACATAACTGAAGAGACTGCCAGAATTGAAGAGACAGCCTTTCCCAGATGGACAGATGGACAGCTCCCATAGTTTCCAGACAACAATGTTCTACGGGTTTTGTAGTCCATGTGGTGAAAAATGCCAGGCTGAAGGCAGCCAACCTTAAAGGTCAAAAAGAGCCCTTTCAAAGGAGCCAATAACCAAATATCCTTCCGTACACTAAAATTTACTTCCCTACACTTCCATGCCATTCTATGAGAATCCCATGAAATCCCATGGTCTGCTCACAAATTAACATCTTGTTATTGATTGATTATTATTAGCAACAATATAACAAACTAACTTCAGTTCTAAATGTTTATGTTAGTGATCCCCCCCTTCCTGATTTCACATGGTTAACATTATCAAATTAATTTTCAAATCTAATGATGTAGTGGCTCAAGTGATTAAGACACTTACTCTGTTGATTGCAAGATCGACAGGTTGGCAGTTTATGGCCCAGGTGCCACATGATGGGGTGAGCTCCCATCACTAGTCCCAGTTTTTGCAACCTAGCAGTTCAAAAGCATGCAAATGCAAGTAGATAAATAGGTACCACTTTGGTGGGAAGGTAAATCATGCTGGCCACATGATCACAGAGTAGTCTCTGACAATGCTTAGTTTGGCTTAGTTACAGAGATGAGCACCGCCCCTATGGTTGGACACGACTTGATAACCTTGTCAATAGAGAATACCTTTTAATGTTTCAAGCCCTGTCAGTATCAGTCCCCATTCCTAATGTGGAGGATGAAATCTGGATCTGACCCAAAGATTTGTGCTCCAGCTCTGTGATGGATAGAAGGTTTTAGAGATTAGACTTCCACGTATTCCTGCACTGTTCATGTTTGTATTCCATGTTAGCTTTCTGTCATATAGCACCTGGTAATTGTGGCTTCTCAGATGGCAATATTGCCAGGGGATAGTAACAAACTGCAACCCCATTCTGAATTTCATTTGGGTTAAGATTTTTCTGGCTGTCATAGTGAAGCAAATGTTGTCTGAAAAGCTTCAGTCGTCACCTGCAGGATGTCTATGATATTCCAAAAAGAGTTTTTATAGCCTAAGTTTTAATGTGGAATGCAATATGTGAGAAAAGATCACAAACAAGAACTTCAGATAAATAAATGCAGTATAGTATAGTGTGGCTATTTCTGAGAGTGAGGACAGCCACAGAATGCCTGGACATCCTTCAGCTCATTCTCAAGTCAGATGTGCCCAATCCATTTGACATTCAGCAGATACATTATGTCCATAAGAGCCAATCAGATTGTGGATTTTTTGCTGCACATTCCTACTGGTTAGTCCTTGAACAACAGATTGCCCTCCTAATTACAATGATCCACATAAAAAACAGGTCTTGCAATTTGCTGCTGTTGTCTAGAACTGTAGCTGTAATGCACCTATTATTATTAAGAATAGATTGTGAGAAGCTATTTTAGAATCAGTTTTTATATGACCCCAGCATTTTCTTGAGCAGGATATCCACAGCAATAAGCTTGTATCATGGATGCCCAAACAATGGAAATGGTAATAGCAAATACTTATCTTCTTATCTTGTTATCTTTTCCAATAAATATTTGCAGCTGACCTAAGTAAGGCTTCTCACATATTGGCCATCTACAGTTGTTCAAAATATAAACAAATTACTGAAAAAGTCTGAATATCACTAGATCAAAACACATCAAATACACACACACACACACACACACACACACACACACACATATTTGAACATTGTATTAGTATGAGGGAAAATGTACATTTCAGGTATGGAACTGAAGAGAGACTTTTGAATTCAAACTAGTTGGCAAAACAAATGAAAAACAAAACAGATAAAAGAAGCTGGAGTGTACCCATAGTTGTTTTTTCTATTTTTAAAGCACTTTGTTTGCAGAAGCAAGGATGTCCTTAAAAAGAACAAACAATGCTCACATCTGAAGTGGATGCCATGCAGTTGACAAGTATTTTCAATCATGCATGCTCTGGTAGGCTGACTTTTGTAATTATGCACTGTAGGCGTGACCTTGCTCATCTGTGCATAGAAGGTCTTCTCACAGCAATTATGCACAATCCCTCCCAAGCTGGAACAGTGCTGGAAATATAACTCACCAGGCCAGATATGGCAGCTCAAAATGTCCACTTCAGTGGTTAGGTCCTTCTTAGGATACATCCATGGGGACAAGATTTGCTAGGCCTATCCTTTTGTTGTTGTTGTTATTGCTGTGTGTGCACCATGAAGGATGAGAACACAGACTGGCAATTATTGCCACAAGATGCCATTCTGTACTTTGAATTGAAGAATCAAATGGTGGGTTTTGTGACTCTAAGATGAGTGCACAACTGACAGGAATTCCCCATGTAAAGAAAGGGTGGGCATCTGTGGCCATTTGGAATGGAACTCCCATAGCGCCTTACCATTGGCTATGCTGGCTACAGCACCTGAGGAATTTTAGTCTACACCAGGAGGAGCATAGCTAGCACTCATTGGTATAGAGGAAAGACAATTGAGAGTTTTATGGCACTTAAAAAGCCAATTTCTATGTTGTGGCATAATGTTTCGTGGACTGGAGCTCATATCTTTAGAGTCATGATATTGTAGTAACATGTATGTGAGCACATAGGTACCAGATGATGAAACTGGGCCAAAGGACAACAAAATACAAACCTTTGATCTGTCACAATACTATGCAGGGCTTAAGAGTAAAAAAGAGGTAATTTATAGTGGCAGTAATTTTGTATTTGGAGAATAACTGTAACTGGTTAAACAGCAATCTGAAACTGTGCAGGAAACTGAGTGCTACGATATTTTATCATGGTCAGTACTCATATATATATAAAACTGACATAAACTAGGAAGTAGAAAATGCATTTCTAAAACCTACAAAACCACCCACATTTCTTCAACATGAAATAACACAAAATAAGCTTAGTAAATTGAAAAATATAGGCAGAAATAAGCATAGAATTGTGATTAATAAGGTTGTTTAGTTAGTCAAATTGAGTAGGGAAAGCCAAAATCATAGTTCCTGCATTTTATTTGCTGGATAGCCATCCCTTTTAGCCACGGACAGAGGCCATGGCAACTGCACGCTGCGGCCTCCAGAAGGAGCAAAAAGAAGCAGCTTCTTTTTGCATCCTGGAAGGGGTGCCATAAGCACATTTAGGAACTGTGCACAATGAGCGTCATCATAGCGTGCACTGTGTAGACAAGCATGTGCCAAGATGGTGCCTGGATGGCATGGTGAGCGCTCAGAGTGTCCGGACACTCAGCCCTCACTGCACCTACAGGCCAGCACAATGTGCCAGTCTGTAGAGCCCCTAAGATATGCAGATGATACCATACCACTAGCAGAAAACGTCACAGATCTAGAACAACTACTAAGTAAGATCAAGGAAAAAAGTGTAAAGACAGGCTTACTGTTGAAAGCAACGAAAACAAAAATAATGACCATGGAGAATCTACACAAATTCAACCTAGACAATGAGGAAATAGAAATAGTAAAAAAATTCTCATACATGAGATCAGACATTGATCAGAATGGGGACTGCAGAAATCAAGAAATCAGGAGAAAAAAAAAGAATGGGAATGGCAGCTATGAAATAATTAGAAAAGATCCTAAAGAGTAAAGATATACAACTAAGCACAAAAGTTAGAATTGTACAAGCCATTGGTATTCCCTATTATCATGTATAAATTTGAGAGCTGAACAGTTAAGAAATCTGATAGGAAGAAAATCAACTGATTTGAAATGTGCTGCAAAAGAGTGCTGAGGGTACTGTGGACAGCCAGAAAGACAAACAAATGGGTCCTAGAACAGATCAAGCCAGAAATCTCCCTGGAAGCCAAGATGACCAAATTGTTGCTGTTGTACTTTAGTCACATCAAGAGAAGGCACAATTTACTGGAATAAGCAATAGTGCTTGGAAAGGTGGATGGAAGCAGAAAGAGAGGAAGGCCACATGCTAGATAAAGGGACTCTATTAAGAAGGTTACTGGTATTAATTTACAGGAACTAAGCAGAGCAGTGGAGGTTAGGGAATCTTGGAGATATCTCAACCATAGGGTCGCCATGAGTCAAGATCAACTTGATGGTGGTTAACAACAACAAATACTGAGTTCTAGAAAAAGGAGGAAAGGATGAGGAGAAAAAAAGGAATATGGTAGAACCTTTGAGACTGTTTTTTTTTTAAATTTTAGCATGAGCTTTTGTGGACATAAATTCTTCCGGTGCAGTTCAGGGTGATATTAAAGTATAAAGCATATCTATACAGTTGTGGGAGTGGGATGGAATATAATAGGATCCAGAAAGATGAAAATCATGTCCCTTGCTCTAAACCTTCAAAGGGCTGGCCAAGGTGACCCAGCTCTTTCAGACCTTTATGGTGGTCAGTTAGAGTTGATATGTGAAAGCAATACATTTGTCTACCAAAAGTCAGTTTCCCTGGGTTCAAAACTCTCTCTGAGAAGATTCTTTTTGTTAGTTGTGCAGTAGTGAGGACTCTTGTTTTAATAAATGTAGTACACTATGAAGCTGTTGTCTTTGTTCCTACCTCTGCTAATGGACTAGTATTTGTCAATAAAGTTCAATTCAGCTTTTTCACCTTCCAGTCATCCTGTGTAAATTCCTTGTTCAAGGACTTTGACTGTAAATTTCTCCAGAGCTGGTTGGAGCTCATTGATAATGCATTTGACTAGTGTCAGCAGGGAAATGTAGGTTTTTAATTTTTTTAAAAAAAGATAAACAATTTTAATCTTGATACATACTGTACAATTATTCCTTCTTCCTATATAGATATTGTAATTAATTTTTTTCTCCTCCTGTACCTCCCTTCTGCTCTCCATCCCCAAATCATGAAGTCCTAAATCTTATTCCTGTCAATCATCATAAATATGAATTGTCTTGGAAATAGTTACATGTTGTTTATATATTAATCATACTCTTCAACACTCATCTCTCTTGATCCAAAGGAGGTTTAAGTCCAGTATCCAAAATCTCTCTTGATCCAAAGTCCAGTCTAGAGTTTCTTGCTAACTGGCCACACATATGTCATTTATACATCCTTTATGCATGCTGCCATTTTCCAGTGGCATAGCTCCAAGTCTTCTTCAACTATCTATTTTTAAATTTTTGTTTTGCATTGGTGCAAGTACTTGAAAATAAAATCTATTGATATCAGTGAGACTTAAGCATGCATAGGAGGCAACTTGACTTAATACAATAAGTACAATCCATCTGAATTAAGTAGACTTAAATCTACAATCCTATGCACACTTATTAAGAAGCAAGTCTCTTTGAAATCAGTGGGGCTTACTTTTAAGTAAACATGCATAGCCTTACATGTGATTTCTTCAGATTTACTGGATATTTCCCAGGGTACATGAAGGCAGTATATATCCTTTTCTATGCTGACTGAAAAGCAGCAAAAAGTAGTTTTTAGCAAATGGTCACCTCCTCTTCCTCCCCCTCCTCTTCTTCTTTGTATCCCACCCTTTCCCTGGAACTGGGACCCCAAGCAGCTCGCAATATTAAAAATACAGTACAATTTAAAACATATAAAAGTGTTATATTAAAACAGAATTAAATTATTACAACATTAAAACAGATTGCATATAAAATAATAAAATATAATTAAAAGGATAAAAGTGTTTAAAACACATTTAAAAGAATATAGTATCTTCTGTTTGAAATACCTGTCTGAACAGGAAGGTCTTAGCTTGCCGGTGAAAGGACTAGGAAGGGGCCATTCTGATGTCCCTAGGAAGAGAATTCCAGAGTCTAGGGGCAGCCACAGAAAAGGCCCTCTCTCGTGTCACCATAAAATAATGCTTGTGATGGGTGTGGGACTAAAAGAAATGCCTCTCCTGAGGATCCCTTATGAGCCTAGGCCAGCTCATAAGGGATATCTGGTCTGCCAAATAGCCTGGACCTGAGCCATATGTCTGCCATTGTTAGAACAGTACACTGCTGTAACATTTTTGCCATCTTCAAGAGTCTCATCTAGAATCTCTGCAGCAGTTTTGTTTCCTGAGGTTTTGTAATAACTCAGATACAGTTCATTTGGTTTACCTGATTCATGTTTAACATGGTTCACTAGCAAAATGTGGTGATGTGTCTATTGTATAAAAATGACTAATACTAACATTTGTAATGCCCAATAGGTACTTTAAACAAAAGATAGCACATGGATTTTTGATCCATTTATGTACATCTACATTATATTAATCTTTCCATGCTCAGCATGCTTGTTATATGGCTGTCCCCTCAGCCTACACAGGGCATTTCCATATGGAGTACTCCTTTTGCTAGTAATAAATTACTGGTACAATTTGTCTCACAAGGACTTCTGATATTCTTCTTCTAAGGTTGCCTTTGTTTGTTGCATTTGGTGTATGTGTCAGGTCACCTCTTGACTTCTGGTGGCCCAATGAATGCGATAGGGTTTTGTCAGGCAAAGAATATGCAGAGGTGATTTTGCCGGTTCCTTCCTTTGAAATATCATTTTTAGTAGTAGCTAAAAATCCCACAGGTTCATGAGAATACCACAGGAAGCTTCCACATATGTCATCTTGTCATCTGCTTCATAGGAAAAAAAAAGAGAGGTGAGATCAAATAGTAAGAAAAAAATAGCAGGGGAAAAGCGAGGGGTGATTTCTTTCAGAGATACAGATTAATTATTTTGTTACAACTATAATATATCCCAGTTTATCTTGTTCTGTCCCCTTTGACATAGCCACAATATCTTGCCAAGAAAACCCCATGATAGGTTCACCATATTCCTTAGGGTCACCATATGTCAGAAAAGACTTGAAGGCGCATAACAACAAACAACAAATATGTACCAATGAGCACAGCTATGCTAGGATGTTTGTGCCAGCACTGAACTATAGAGGAGGCCCTTTTGTGTATCCCAATACCTCATGTAGTTAGGTTGATGGGTACTTGGAAGAGTACCCACCTGTCTCTATAGCAGGCTCTTGACTGTAGAACTCCCTACCCAAGGAAGTGAGGATGGCCCCATCTCTTTTCATGCTTTCCACTGACAGCCCAAACCATGCTGTTCCACATGGCTTTCAATGTTGGAAATTGCTGTTTTAGAATATTTTGATGGGCTTTAAAATTGTTTCTATCTTTGTATTGTTTTAACTGGGTTTTATTTGTTCATCATCTCAGGAGCCCATGTGGATTGAGAGGTGATATAGGGTCAAAACAGATGGCATCCTGCTACCCCTTTCAGCGCCGGATCGGGGCTGCGTCACCAACAACCATTTCTGTGAAAGCTACCCTTAGCCCAACAGTGGCTTTATATATTAGCTTAAAGAAGCATAATTAAACTGAATTTCCTCTTGCTGCATTCCCAGTGTAAGGGTAGAAAATAATTTTGCTTAGGGGGGATATTGCTTCAGGAGGAGGAACAGTTCATTTGCACTTCCTTCTCCATTGCTTCTTTCACACCCATTTAATCACATTCAAGCTCAGATACCAATACAACAATGTTTCCAGACACTGTATTATCTCTCAGAAGAATCTCACTACCAGTGAACTATGCCAGATTCAAATTTGCCCGTATCATTTAGTGAGCTTGCTGACAGAATTAGGTATCATTATTGAAGATTACCTTTAAAGTATATTTAAGCATTAAAAATGAATGTGTGTGTGTGATAAAACTCATCATAATAATGGAATCCTAGCTGGTTACCCTGAAAAACTGAGCAAATATTGGTACAACACTATATGGCTTATTTGGTTTGTATATAGCTGTGAACTCATGGCATCTCAGTATGCTGAAACCTATTGAACCTTTAAAAGGTATTATCTGCCCCTCACCTTTCATTTTTAAAAGAAAATATTAAACTGTATTGGTTCAAACTAATTCTGCCCTGTTGATTACTATACTGTAGTATGGTCACCCCCCCCCCCCCCCCTCCTTTAGAGCAGTTAAACTATTGTAAAATAAAAATGTTAAAAAGTAGAAAAAGCTTAGGCTCGGTACAGATGGTCGGGAAACGCATAACTGGGCCGAAACTAGGGTTCGGGAGTGTGCAGCAACAGCATTCTCCCGAACCCTAGCATGCGTTGTGGGCGCCATCATGGTGGCCTCTGGTCCACATAGGGGGTGCCATGATGTCACAGTGTCCGTATGTCACAGACAGAAAGTAGCGTCATGGCAGCTCCCTTTCCTGTTTGCGGCACTGCAAAAAAGAAGCCGCTCTAGGCAGCTTGTTTTTGGCAATGTGTCGGTGCGGCAGTATGAGGATGCTGCAGCACCAACTCAGGGCAAAGATGGGCGGCATGGAGCTGCCTGTCTGTAGAGCTCCTTAGTTTTTTTCTTAGCTGTATCTTTTCATTTACAGTATTAGGTTTGATACTTTAAAATCCCACAAACCTGGATTTTTTTTCTATCTTTCTCTTTCCGTTTGGTTTTTTTTTTTTTTTTAAAAAAAACCACATTGCAGTTCCCTCTGCTAAAAAGGTTTATAGTTAGGCCACAAAGTCACTGCAAGCAATATTAATAATAGCTCTGAGTTAAAGTGCACTTAATTACTCAGGACATGCTTTAAAATGGGGGCAAGGATAATAATGCTTATCTAGATCTATATAGAAGCATAGCTATTCTAACATAAGTTACTTTATAGTCCCCTGATCCTTTCTTTTAAGTGGTGTAAAAAGGAACTTTGGTAGTATTTACCTGGGAAATAATTAAGATCAACATGCAGATCAGTAAAGTGCATGCAAGCATGGATGCACAAGAACTGAGACTTAGTTTATTTTTCTGTATGGACTACAGTCGACATGGCCACCCCTGAATATCCCTGAATATGTTTTCTAGATTTAAGGATACAGTTGGCCCTCTATATCTATGTATTTTACATCCATCGATTCAAACATCCATAGCTTGAATATACGTGTGTGTGTGTGTGTGTATTCTAAAAGCAAACCTTAATTTTTCCATTTTATATAAGGGAAATCATCTTATTACACCACTGTATATAAAGGGACTTGAGCATCCATGGCTTTTGGTATCCACTGGGGGGTCCTGGAACAAAATCCCAGCAGATAGGTGCAAGAGGGAATCCTAAAGAAGAGGGAGCCAAGGCAGTCGTGTTACTAGGGTTGGCTTCACCAAGTGTCACACGCACCCAATTGGCCTCCTTCCATACTACACCATACAGAAACCTTTGTAACATTTTTTTTGTACCAATGTTACTCATAAATTGTAATTCCTGTATAGCTGTAACGTATGCAACTAGTAAAATTAAAATTTTACTTTTAAATTACAATATCTTACACACAACCTAAATGTATTTGCATGTACATAGTTCCAAGTGATGAAAGTGAGAATTTGGTAAGAGGTAATATTTTTAAAGAAAATTTAAGAGGAATACTTTTTGGAAAAAAAATTTTTTTTACTTTAAAATTTAAAATCTTAATTTAAAAAATCCTGAAGCCTTCCTCCTCCCACTGAACCTCACCTCACTCACCCGCATCTATTCCACTGGACTCCAGCATTTTAAATGGACACAGGCCAACACTACAGCCCATTTGTGCCAAAAGGCAGGTGTTTGGTGAGCAATGGTGTCACCTCTCCCCCTTAGAATGTCACTTGATGTGAGCTGACCCTTGCACCCACACCCCACCCCTCATGACACCCCTGAGCCAAGGGCTTGGGAGTTAACTTCTTGAGGTTTCTGAGTCCAACAATGGTAAAACTTTTTCATTGGGACTACATTTGGCACCTAATTCTTTCCCAGATCCAACAGTACATAAGCTTCTTGAGACATTCAATGTTCTCTGTCTAAGAAAGGGGCAAGTACCCCAACACAGGACAGAAACAGCCTGGATCTCAAGGGAAGGTATTTTCTTTTTTCTGTTGCTAATGGAGTTTAAATTTCATTGCTAGATTTTATGGCTCTTTGTTTCCAAGTGCCCACATGGCCAATTTATTGATCCAATTCCAGACTATCTTTACTGACAGCATAAGCAACATATTAAGACAAAATGTAGGCCTATGACTCTAACATAGATATCAACCCCCGTTTTTCCCCTGTATGATTTTAACATCTTTGCCTGATGAACAAGCAAGCAGAACTTCAAAAACCTCCATGGTTTATTTAATGTTTTTTTTGGCTGGCCCAATAAAGGTACTGTATTGTTGTTTTGTGGATTTGTGGATTTGCTGTATTTTGCTCTATGGACAACACAGCCACCTTGAATATGCTTACAAGTATTGTAAGTAAACTTTTCATTGAAGTGGTTGGTAGTTGTCTTCATTTTTCATATTTGTGCTTGCTGCTTTATTCATGCAAGGTTTGGAGGATACCAACAATAACCAAGGTGCAATATTCTGCTAGTATGAGCCTACTTCCCATTTACCTATCTGATCTTTCTAAGAAAGGTGTCAAAAAGAAGACGTTAGCTACTTTAAATCTCATTTTGTGAGGAAGACAGGTTATAAATCCAATAACTAACTAACTAGTGTTTCTTTTTCTCATTACAGATTCTATCCTTTTCTGAAGCAAACAATGAAAATAAAAGAGGGAATGGTTACATGATTTGATCTCTTTGGATACTTGGTAGAAGGGCTTTGTTTTTTTTCTTTTTGAGTCACTTTATTTATGGAGAAGGGAACAGGATGGAAAGTTGACTTTCCATCCTTTTTGGGTTCACTGTGTTTGAAACAGTGGGGTAGTTATCCTAAAATCTGGAAGTAATGTGCCCTTCTGATAGGGCCATGTACCATCTGTGGGTCTGAATATGTGTTTCTGGGGTTAGAGTAATGCTGTATGGGAGAGAAATTACCTGGATTAGTTGTAGTGTATGTTATCAGTTTCTTTCTCTCCCTATGTTCAAGTGTATGTGTTTGGATTCTGACATTATTGTCGCCAGTTGTCAAACCAGTCAGAGGACCTTCTTTCAGGGATGATCCCTTGTTAATCCAAATGTTTACAACAACAAATATAGAAAAACAATAGAAAATAATAAAATACAATTAAAAACAGCACCAAAACTTCCATAGTTTCCATCTCACCATGGAAAAATAATTGTATCTGAATACTTTGTGAAAAATATTACTGTGAAAATCATTATAATAGCTTTTGTGAATATGATGGCAGTAGACTGTTATTTTTCCTAATAGCACACACTGATCCATCTTTGTTAAACTAAGATATGGAAGCCTCAAAAGAAACTTCAGTACATGGCCCATTTATTTTTATTTTTCATTGCTTAATTGTGTCTGCTCAGGAAAGACGAGGCAAGCTTGGCTACTCTTTTAACAAATTGGGTTCATTTAAGTGACAAAAATTGTCTATGACTTCAGTAGTATAGAACTTTGTCACCATTATGGACCATGCAACATGAAGCACTTACATTTCCTAGCGATTGTTCATCATTCACTTGCTTAGTTAGAAATGAATAAGAAGTGAATATCATTGATTACACTGCACAACAATTTATTTTCTTCACAGTATGAATAGTACAACAAGTGGGGGCCTGGTTCTATGGATTTTAGTGGCTTTATTTAATTGGACCCAAACAGTTCAGTGCAATATTCTTAGAAACACCAATGACGGGTGACAGTAGAAGTAGTAACCAAGAAACAGCTGCCAGTAATTGAAAAAATATCATGAAACAAAGAATTCACAAGAACACACATATGCAAGTGCACACACCCTTAATCCACCTAGCATATATATCTTGAATGGCAGATCTGGCAAATCTGTTGTCTCTTGGCAGGGAGGTGTTATTCCCTGTGGATGAATGGGCATGTGGTGACCAGCACTGTTGAGTTTATATACCTTCTTGTGTTTCTAAATCTTCTTCAACACACCTGCTTCATTTGTCAGACAAATATCTACTTGAAGAACAGATAGAGAAGATAATCTGCTTCAGGGTAGTGTAAGCGTAAAGTTAGAATAATATACCAACACAGGACTGTCATCATATTCATATCTGTCTCCTGCATTCATCCTATTGGTTGTGTAAGATGCAGTGATACTAGGCTGGTTCTCATAAAGAGTTTTTTCTTGATCATCCTGCTCTCATGTATACAATTGCAAAGAAGGACTTCAGTGTGGGTTGATACACATAAAGAACGCTGTACTGAGGGCTAATCTGTCTAATATGTTTAGGGCACCTCGAATTACACCAGTGAGACAATAGGAAAATGGTTATATTTCTGCATATTATATATACAGAAAATGAGGAAAAATAAGCAGTCAAAAGTTGCATAGCACAGAATTCAAAATCAAATGACTTATCCATCTCAGCTCCAGTTTTGCTTTAAGCTTTCCAAATATTAAGCATGAATACATTCTAGCATTATTAAATGGGGGAATTATTAATTATAGGAGAATAATTATAAGGCTTTCCCCCCATTTTTGATCTATAGACAACACACAGACACACACACTAATTACACTACACTATACTACACTTCTATATAATCAAAACTCTTGCTATAATTCCTAATCTATCATAAAATATTTTAAAGGATATGATTAATTCCTTTGTTTAACTTGTGTTTTATTGCCATAAGAAACTATCATAAATGATCCTGCACCTTTCTCACTCATCATTTCCTTCTAAAGTAATATACTAATTAATTTCAATTAAATATATGTAAAAGAAGATATATTTTGTAAAATGCTTCTCCCTTGTCATTTGTTAATATATTGAAAAAATGTAAACCCTGAAACATTTAGCATA
Source organism: Sceloporus undulatus (assembly GCF_019175285.1). NCBI lineage: Eukaryota > Metazoa > Chordata > Lepidosauria > Squamata > Phrynosomatidae > Sceloporus > Sceloporus undulatus. The sequence goes on along the minus strand of NC_056522.1, from coordinate 178,062,667 downwards.
GAAAATATTCATTTTTGGTAATTTCTCAAGGGGACAATTTATTAAATGAAAGGCTTTTAACATTAGCTAAAAGCAGCCCTGTAAATCATGGGTGTCATCAAACTGCTTCATCACTTCATTAATTTAAAAGATTATTATATGCGTAACTGACATAATTTTGAACAATGTTACATGGTTAATTTATTAACGGAGAAAAGCAGAAATGACACACAGAATTGATTTATTAGTATAATTGCATAATTTTAGGATTTTTCTCTGTGATCTTCACCAACAGTGTGAGTGATACAGGATAACTGGTTTTTTAGGAAAGTCTCCTCTTTGATTTCTAGTGCAGTATCAGTTTATAAAGGGTGATCATTTATCCTTACTTACATGGACATAGGGAGAGGCTGTTCCTTGACTAACAGAGCATGGTTGGCAGTGTTTGTGATTCTAAATTATTAGTCTTCCTGAATAGTGTACAAAAGAACCTTTTAAATATATTTTCTCTCAATTGTTATGCTAGCAGGGATCACACTGTTGTCATCAGGGATGTAGCCAAAGGGGGGTGGGTTCTTGGGGTCCGGACCCCCCCTTCCATTAGAAAAATGTATGGTGTGTGCTGCTGCGCTACCACACCCAAGCCCCGTTATAATGGTGGCACTTAGTCTGGACCCCCCCTCCTTCCTAAAATCCTAGCTATGTCCCTGTTGTCATTGTTGTAAACTGTCATCAATCTGACTTTGACTTATGGTGACTCTATGAATGAGAGACCCCTGTCATCAACAGCTCTTCTCAGGTCTTGCAATCTAGAGTTGTGGTTTCCTTGAACGAGTCTATCCACTTATAGTGTGGTCTTCCTTTTGCCTTCTTCCTTCCCAAGCATCATTGTCTTTTCTAAACAGTCATGTCTTCTCAGGATATACTCAAAGTATAACAGTCTCAGTTTAGTCATCTTGGCCTCTAGGGTGAATTCGGACCTGATTTGTTCCAGGACCAGTTTATTTGTCTTTCTAGCAATCCACAGTATTTGTAGAATTCTTCTCCAGCACATCACATTTCAAATGAGTTGATTTTCTTCCGATCAGCTTTCTTCACTGTCCAGCTTTCACAACCATACATATAAATTGGAAAAACAATGGCACAAACAATCCAAATTTTGGAATTCAATGATATATCTTTACACTTGGCAATCTTGTCTATTTTCTTCAATCAAGTCTTAGTCTTATGATTTCTTTACTACAGTCTCCATTTTAATTAATATTCCATTCTGAATATAGGAAATCTTTGAAATCTCAAAGATTTTGTACTTTAAAGTTATGTAAAACATTTGTGGTCATTATTTACGTTTTCTTAATGTTTAGCCATAAACCTGCCTTTTCACTTTCTTCCTTGACTTTCTTCAATAGTCCTTCCAAGTTTTTATTATTTTCTGCTAGTAGTATGGTGTCATCCCCTTTCTGGGGGATTGGGATGTATATTGAGTGTATGAGTCTGGGGGCCATTCTTTTGTTTCCATATTTTCTGATAGATTTTAGTTAGAATTTGAATGGATTCTGCCTCTGTTGCTTGAAACAACTCTATTGGTGTCCCATCTGTTGCTGGTGATTTATTTCTCTGAAGTGCTTCGCTGTCTAAAATTGTGGGTTTATTTTCAAATGATGAGTTACTGCACTAGGTGACACCAGCCCTAGTGTCACCAATGACAACTTTCCTACTCCTAATTTAAATTTCTTTTTGATTTCTCAGAACTTGTGGAAGAGGTCTCTTGTACTTCTTTTATTTTGTTTTCTTGTTCTGTTTCTCTTGATTATTAATTGTTACAGTAGTTCTCCTTGTCCCTTTGCACAAGTCATTGAACAGTTGTATTCAGGGCTCTGACACTATTTCTGTCCCCTTTTACTTTTGCTTCCTCTCTGTCCTAAACTGCTTGAAGAGTGTCATCCATTGAAGCTTCTCTTTCTTCCTGGCTATAGATAATGGCGGGTTACAAACGGCCCTCAAGGGGCCATTTTCCCGCCGCCGCCATTTGCTGCATAGGGAAGCCCCAGCTGACAGACCGCGAGGCTTCCCCGCGCAGCAAAAAAGGAGCGGCGAAATGCCGCTCCTTTTTGGAACGCGGAAGTGGCGCCACGAGGGGTGGAGTGCGCCCTCGCGATGTCACTTCCGCCGCGACACGTCTGGATGCACAGCATCCAGTACGTCAAAATGGCGGCGCCCATGTGGATGGGCGCCGCGAAAAAGTACGCGCTCCGCACGTACTGGGAGGAAGGGCCGTCAGGAAGGTAAGAACCTTCCTAACCCTAATACGGCCCTTCCTAATCCTAGTACGCGTGGAGCGCGTACTTTATGGCGGTTTGTAACCCGCCCAAGTCTCTCTGCACCCCTCCCTGGCACTGTCCCTGGCTTCAGTCTAAAATTCTTCTGGCTCCCAGTCTGTTAGACTTAATAGTGCAAATCTATTTTTTTTTTTACATTATCTTTAAATGTTCTTCAGGTTGTATTTTGGTGTGATGGTTTCTTTTAGTGTTCTTCTTTAGCTTTACTCTAACTTTTTATATTAGCAGTCCATGGTCTGTGCCATAATATGCTTCTGGTCTTGTTGATGCACATATAATTGGGCATCTTCATCTTCTGCTTTTGATTATGTAGTCTATCTGATTTCTATATTCACCATGAGGTGATGCCCATGGTTGTCTGAAGAATGTGTTTGCGATAAACAAACTGTTGCCTTGCCTTGCAAAATTTAGTCAGTCCTAGATCAGATTCTCCTACAGTCTTTGGTACTGTTTTGTTTCCTACTTTTAAATTCTAATCACCTATGATTATCAACATGTTATGTTTTAGTGTGTGACCCATTTCCTACTGGGCTCCAGCTAAGAATCGTTCCAATTCTTGCTCTTCTGCCTGGTTATATTGACAGGTCTTCCCTAAAGTCATATTGATATTATTTCTTCAGATTTTGCATTATGTCCCTTGACTGCTTTTGCTACATCTCTCCTTGCCATCCCATTTCTTCTTAGATTTTTATTTCCTGAGTAAAACATTGCTGCATAGACTGGGCATATTATGTCACCTGCCTAGCAACTAAAAATGTTTTTCCCTGGCACTAAACCAAGTTTTATCACTTTCTGGGCCCATTTTTCTAGATTTTTCTAGATTGCCCTTATACCCATTTATGTAATAAGCTCACCCAGTCAGTAACTGTTCTGACATGCTTCCCAATCCTTGATATCACAAATTGTTCATCTGTGACCTCACAAAGGCCCACCCCATGGTCTAAGGGCTGATTCTTGAAATCTCAGGAAATGGCAACCTGCTGACTTAGCAGTGCTAAAAGCATAAGACTAGGTTCCAAAGGCTATGCTGGTCTTTCTGGCACCAACCCAGGAGATACTCATATTATTTGAAAATCTCTTTGGTAATCTCAGTTTATTCTGCCTTTATGGACTAGTGTTGGCACTCACTCTGTGTAAAACACAGAAATTACTCTACTTAATCCAATCAAAGATTTGCACTAAGAAAACAAATGGTCACAGGCTGTTTGGAGTATACCTCAGAACTATTCCCTCTTCGGTGAATCACTTCTTTTCTGGCATGATTGTCGTCCCCATTAGTTTGCACCACTTCAAAATAAATGTCAATCATTTGCTCGGGGGTGGGAGGAAGAGTAGAGGAATGTGAGGCAGTAGGATGAAGCTGGGGAATGGAGGGAGAAGCCAGGGAATGGAGAAGGAGGCAGCCAGAGAATGAGGAGGCGGCATTAGTCCGTCCCCTCCAGAATGCTGTGATTCTGATCTGTCATTTCCACTCCCTGAACTCGCTTCAGAATCGATTCTTCTGAAAAGAACCTCTTTCAAACTAGTGTCTGGAAAAACTTGGTTTTTTGCCTTTGCCTCACTTTATCATGATAGGAGTCTATCACATTGTGACAGGAACCACTTTTAAATGGGAACAATGGTCATTTACACCGATCGGCATTTTGCTCTATTTCATAGTGGGAGTGAGCCCTAGGAAAACCTGTATTTTTCCTCTGATTAAGTGATTAAATATGTTTTCCCTGTTTCTTGGAGCTGCTTCAAGACCAAGCCTGAGAAGAGTTAAATATACTGGAACTGGCCTTATTGTTTTTACTTCTAATAGGAAAGAGAGAAAGAAGATATCCACAAAAGTTGGTTAAAAACTCAGCACTGATCCAGGTCCATTGTCTTCTCTCAATGACTTAAAATCTTCACAACACTGAGCCTTTTATCTATTCTGTTAGTATTATCTGAATTTTCAGGGACCAAGTTGTTGCAGTAAAATATATGTTTTTAAAGCAGGAGTCTTCTGTTTGTTTGAAGATTGCATTTCTTACACCCTGTTAAGTACACACAGCATGTAAATAAATCCTACTCTATTATTCAGAGCAAATTACTTTTAAGCCTATGCAGAGAGATCAGGTGTCATTCCCAGACAGTGCTCATGGGATGTCTGGGCTGACTGATTTCCCTTTAGTTTTCTTTCCAACAGCCAACTCCCTCCTATTTATTCTAGAGTATTCCTATTAAAACCAATAGCTTGCTTTTAAGATGTTATGTTGTGGACTGTAAAACACAGCTTCTCATGGGAGAAGACAGACAAACTGAAAATCAAAGTGTGGTAGTTTGGATTTTGACACATGATCTCTGTCCTGGGGGGAGGGGGGATGCCCTGGAATGCTCAAAAATATGGTCAGTTTTCAGTTATAGAATGATGTCTATTTTTTCCTTCAGGTTCTATTCGGAAGGGTTGAAACCTGTGTCTCTTCTGGCTTTTTTCATGTTTGCTGTAAAACAGAAAACTAGTGAATAACTGTCTATGCTTGCATTGTACAAACTTCCACAATGGTGAGAAGGAATCCCTCTGCTGACCCTAAGAAAATGGTCCTGAAATTATGATATTATGGAGCAGTTCAGGGAAGTTTTGCATTGTGTTGCCCACACCAATAGGGTAATTTCAAAGGGCTTTTTGGGACATATAATAAAGGGCAGTATAGGTGACCTTGGGGCAAGTCACACTCCTTCAGCCTCAGGGGAAGGCAACGTTAAATCACCTCTGAACAAATCTTGCCAAGAAACCCCCTGGCAGGATAGCCTTAGGGTCACCATGAGTTGGCAACGGCTTAAAGGCACACCACAGCAACAAGTACATTATGAGAAGAGATGAATCAGTAGAAAAGACAATAATGCTAGGAAAAGTGGGGGGGGGAAAGAGCACATACCAGATGGATAGACTCAAACAAGGGTATGCAGGGTGACCTTATGTGACATTAAAGAGAGAGAGAGAGAGAGATCATAGTGTTATGGCAGTGTTAGGAAGGATCGAATTAGGGGAATTTAATTAGCTCAAATATTACGAGAGGCGTGTCCTAACAACGCACGCAGCGGGGTCGTGTCCCTATGTGTATACCAGAGGTTATCTAGTCCAACCCCAAGAGACAGAGACTCGAATGTCATTGAGGTGCAATTAAAATATAAACATTTATTAAAGCCACACAACAAAAGGGATCTCTCTCTCTCTCTCTCTCTCTCTCTCACACACACACACACACACACACACACAGAGACACATTCAATGCTAAAGCATGGTAGGGGTGAGTTTGGGAGTAAAGGAGAAAGGATAGAGGCACCGTTGGGATATTTACCTTAAGAGTCTTCTCCAAAGCGACGGATGCGAGGGATGGTGGATGGTGAGACACAGCCGTGGGAATGGGAGAGAAGGCAGTGACCGCGGTGGCTATGAGCAGAGTTCCAGTGGGCAAAGCTAACTAAAGGCCCAAGAGACAGTGAGCTTGGCTTCGCTCAAGTGATTTCAGCAGAGCACAAGGCTCAAGGAACGCAAGCTTGGAGCAAAATGCTCTACAAGCAAGGAACTCGGGCAAGGAACAACTGCTCAACAAGCCCAAGGAAGGGCTGGAAGTGCGGTCCTTTTATACCCCTAAACATAACTTCAGGCTATGGCAACTTGGCGAACAAAGGTTTGATGACTTTATCTTTGTCTAAGCTGAAACTTACACAATGGATGCACAAAGAAGAGGTCTGGCACTTTTCAGGAGGGGACAAATATCTCGATGGCCGAGCCATTAAATCAATCACTGGCTCTCAAAAGGAGGAAGTTACTGCTATTGTCTTCCTGCTTTGGGCAGCTTGCGAAACTAGTATGGCAACTTCCAAACTGCTTGCTGAAAGGTTTAGAATCTACCTTCTTCCTGTGACCAAGCCTAGCAAGACTGCTGGCTACGTGGTCAGCTCGCTCTTAGGGTAATGGCGGCTAGCGATGGGGTTAGTCAGGGTCATAGATTCCGATCGCTTGGCACCCAAAATTTATATAAAACCATACTTGATAACAGCAGATAATTTAAGGAAAATGTCAACTCAGTGTGTACCTGCTATAAAAAATTCATATTCAAAGGTATAAGAACTAGCCAAGATTTACAAATATTCAGCACTTGACAAAACACTTAAAGTGCAATTTGACACATGTTTATTAAAAAGAAAGGCTCAGTGACCTATAGGGGATTACTCCCAGGTAAATGCAGACAGGTTTGCAATAAGATGAAGTTGTCTATACCTTTAAAGAACTCTCAACATCTGAGCTAGGGAAAAGGCTGGCCTGCCTGCTTACTTTTCTTTCTTTGGGCCCGTACAGACAGGCCAAAATAAAGCTGCTCCGGATCACTTTGGAGGTATGCTGTTTAAATGACACACACATTTTAAGAGGCCAGAAGTGGCACCAAAGCTGCACTCCAGTCCTTAGGGACATATAAACAGCATACCTCCAAAGTGACCCAAAGCAGCTTTCTTTCTTTCTTTCTTTCTTTCTTTCTTCTATCATTTTCCTGATATATGGATATTACCAGTTATAGGGGAAGATACTCAGACTACTAAAACCTTTCAAAAACCTACTAAATCTGTTTGGCAAGAGAAGATGAAAAGGACAAAACAAATGTGTGTGCATACAAGCAGCAACAATGCCTCTGTCATTTTATTCTGAGCTCCCCTCCCAAAAAAATCTGCCTTCAGTCTTGGCAAACTTGACTTCTACCAATAAATAATGCATTAAGATTATATTCTCTTTATGTAAAAGGACTGCTGCCTTGTTTCAAAATCTAAAATATCTGTTGACAAAATTCTGACATTTTTCTTTCCAACAACACTGTTAACTTAACTTTACACAACTTGGAAAATTAAATGTGCCAATATATTACACTGTTAAGAAAACATTATACTAAAATTTTGTGGGAAATGAATACAGTCTTGATAAAATTGCATTTCTTCTTGAAGACTGTAGAGAATATTCCTGACAAGCTACATTTGCTTGGTGCTCAAAGAACCACAACACACATACTGGAATCATTTCACCATTGAAATGCAGCCATTTTGAGGGTGCTGAGTGGTGTCCAGATGTTGGCCAACATGCTGCATACTACACAACATCAGAAAGGAGTGGGAAATTTAGGCAAGATTGTAAGGGAATGCCCCAAAATGTTGTGGAAAAGCATGTGGTGTGTGTGTGTGTGTCTGTGTTTAATGTGCATGCAGCGAAACAGAACTTTAGCTTGCAGTATCCTGCAATGTAAATCATCCAGATGGGCACCTTTCATGCTTTTATCTATATAGTTAAACATTCAGAAGCTAGATGATATATCAAGTAAATCTTCCATTATCATTGGCATGTGTGCACAATTGCCCTCTTTTTATTTTTATTTTTGCAAGAAGATCATTCTTCATGGGTGTCAGCAGCATTTAAACATGGGGAAACAATTTAGGACTGTTTTTTACAGGAAATATTTGTGGAAGGCTGACTCATCTCTAAAAGCTCGATCATATTTTCCCATAACAGACATGAACTTGCCTGCAACAGCATCTTAAGAAATGAATCCTAGGGCTGAACCAGGGTCAGAAAATCTGTCAGAAGGCTAAGCAATAGTTCTTAACAGATCTCTTCTCACACAGGTGCAAACACCTGTCTTTTCATTCATCACAGCCACTCCAGGCAAATACCGTGTGTTATTTTCACATTGCCTATACAGGCCTTCGGTGAGACAGAGCCTACGGAGTTGTTCTTTGTAACATACTCAGTTGCAAATCTTCTAATTCATTTTCAGAGAATTTTTAAATGGGAGATTCTAAATAAATTCAGATGAAAAGTTATGAACTTATTTGAAAATTACATGTACGCATGGGCACATCATTTTAAAATGTGGCCACTGGCTACCTTGAATAAAGTGACTCAGAAACTGGGTGAAGGTGAAATGTGGTGTTGATGGTAGTGAGATACATATGGAGGTTAAGATATTTCTGTAAGAATCAAAATATTATTTCTGGATGAAGTAATGAATTAAAAATTCATATATTATGTCCTTAGATATCACATTAAACATTGAAGCTGCAAAATATAACTGGGACTAAGGCTTTGTCTGTATGGGCCAACCTGTTCTGGTGTCATCCTCTTTGGACAACACACATTCTAAACCAGGGGTAATCAATCTGCGGCCCACGGGCTGGATGCGGCCCGGCGAGGTCTTGGGACCGGCCCCCGCCCGGTCCTGCCGCCAATTGCCGCCGGGACCTTTGGCCTCTCGCGCGCAGGGGCAAGGGGGGCAATTGTCTATAGATGCCTCAGAAACATGCATTTATATTAACATTTTTTTAAAAATCAGCAATTTTTTTTGCGTGTCCTCCACTTTTTTAAAAAAAGTGTCCACCATTTGAAAATGTTGTCCAACATTTGTCCCGGTTTATTTATTTATTTAATTTTTTAAAAAATTATTTAATTATTTATTTTTTGGCTTCGGCCCCCCAGTTGTCTGAGGGACAGCAACCCGGCCCCCGGCTCAAAAAGGTTGCCTACCCCTGTTCTAAACAATGTCTAGCATATTCTGCACCAGAACCAGAGTATTACAGCTTAAAATAGTTTTAAAAACATATCTGCTGCTTCAGATCTTCTAGGAAGATTTGGAGATCTCCATTCCTGTGCCCCAGTGGGATGCCTGAGCAGACAGCCACAGTAACAAGGGAATGGAGGGCCAGATAACACAAGTAGGTCCAGGCAGCTGCAGAATCAGGATACTATGGGCTGTCCCTGGCTGGTACAGACAAGGGTTAGGGGCTGTGCACATTGGCCATTAAGGCCAGCCTGGGTGCAGAGTTGGGGCGTGGTGTCCACATGACGCTCTATCCGACTCTGCCCCTAGGGTGGCACAGCGCACTGCTCAATATGGCATGTGGCATCACAGCATTCCTCTGGCACTGTGTCCACATGATGCAGTGCCAAAGAAGCATCTTAAAGCTGCGGTGCCGTGGCTATCATACCCTTTGCAGGGTGCAAAAAGGAGCTGCTTTTTGCATCTCCTTTTTGTGCTCTGGAAAGGCCAGATTGGGGCTGCGGTGTGCAGTTGTTTTAGAAATATCAGAACTGGAAAGGGACTATGTATTTATTTCTTGTTGTTTATAACATCAGGTAGTAGAAATTGTGGTAACAAAAACAATGACCAGTTTTTTGATGTTTATATTAAGCTAGTGGCAGCTTGTTGGTTGTGGTGACCTAGTTTTGGGGACAGGTGTCAGCATAGTTCCTTTAAAGTTCAGACAAAAACCCACAGCAGATTTACTGTTTCACTAACATGGAGGCCACCAGCAGCTAATTCATTAAATAACCACAAAGCTCTGTTATAGGTTTATGCTGAGTTTCCATAGAAGCAAGAAGACTCTACTTGTGCCAGCAATTCTACCCCACAGTCACTTTTTCAGAATCGTTCAATCCTCCAAAAGACCAACTTTGAACAAAATCTGTTCTAATGGAGATTCAGTAAACTCAGACTGTATTTCCTGTCTGGTCATTCACAAGGGAATAAAGAACAATAGGGTAATTGCAAAAAACATTCGATTAAACAGCTGGAAAAGAGAAACACGAGGCAAGCAAAAATAGAGATTGTCCAGGGAAAATTAGAACCATAGATAGTTTTAGAGAGATAATCCTGTAGTCTGGCCATTTATATAAACTCAAAGTCTATTAGATACATAAACCAATCTCTAATAAGATTCTAACTGTAACCAAAAGCATGACTCTTAATGCTCCAACACATAATCTGATATCTGTTTAATGGCAGTTGTTCAACTGTCATGCTAATATCCTGGAACCACCTTGGAAAGCATTCTCAACAGCTGGGACAGCAGATGATAATCTCTGGTTTTTCCTCAATATAAGAATCACTGAACCAATTCAAAATGTTCAGGGGGTTACATAGTTAAAAATGCTCTCATGGGACTTTACAGCATTGCAATGTGCAGTTATTCATTCCATCATTCACTCCAATATCCATGCCTTTTACTCTGCTTTCTCTTTGAAGCTTGATATATGGAAGAAGATACTTTTAAAAAAAATGTCAGGGAGTTTTGAAATAAACAATGTTCCATTCACATATCCAATCCCATTTTCATTCCTGAATGTATTAACCAGATTTTATGTTATGTAAACCTGTCACTGAACACAAGTATTTATAAGTAAGTGCATGCATCTCTACCTGACAAAAGACTCAGTGTCAGCCTAAGTTGTTTTGCTGCCCGAGGCAGAGCAGCATATGGTACATGATCCTACCTTCCCAAATGAAGGTGTGTAGTACCCAGATCAATCAAATTATTAGGGCAGATAATATGATCCCTGGATGTATGCAACAATTATAATAGTAAAATAATTCATTGTCAAATAATTTTCTCTCTCAAATTGCTTGCCTGAAGCATCTGACACACTCTGCCTAATGGTAGTACTGGCCCAGTTAGGATACATGTTTAGCTCCCATAAGTGGTTTATCAGTTTGCAATCAGTGGAAGCACAACATACTTTGAAAAGGAAAAGACAAATGGCTACATTTTACTAACTAACAAGAGGCATAATCTAGGTTCTAGAATGGGAGGGGACATCATCCCAGATTGGCAGGATAATGCATTGCACACAGGCTGCTGATGGTACCATTAGGACATTATCCTCCCCAAATATCATTGAAATGAAGAAGCTGCACATCAAATCAGTGCAACAAGGCTTGTGTAAGAGAATCTCTCACTGGGTTGTATCAGGTGAGTCATATCAACCTGGCTCCTACACTGCTTTCCTTAATGGCACTCCAAAATCTTCTCTCTGAGGCAACTGTCTCATTATGCATTAGGCAATTTTGAAGATATGTGAGGGCAATTTGTTTGCTTTACTGGTTGTTGTTTTTTGACCAGCTAAGTTCAGGTCCAAATGCCCCTACATCAGTGATGGTGAACCTTTTAGAGGCCGAGTGCCCAAACTGCAACCCCAAACCCACTTATTTATTGCAAAGGTACTAACTCTGACAAACTCTGTGCTGGGGTGATGACGTGCATGCCCACAGAGAGGGCTCTGAGTGCCCCCTCTGGCACCCGTACCATAGGTTCACCACCACTGCCCTACATGATACACCTTAATACTAGGTCTAAAGCCAAGGGTGGCAACTAAGATTATGCTTCTTCCTTGATTTTATTTCAGTGAAATTTTAAGAACAAAATTTATTCTGAAGAGCACCAGTGTGGTGTAGGGGTTTAATTTCTGGGCTATGACTCTGGAGACCAGGGCTCAAATCTCTGTTCATCCATGGAAACCCACGGCAAGTCACACTCTCTCAGCCTCTGGGGAAGACAAGTGCCAAGTTCCTCCGAACAAATTATGTCAAGAAAATCCTGTGAGAAGTTCGCCTTAAGGTTGTCATAAGTCAGAGATTACTTGAAGGCACATAACAACAAAAAACATTTATTCCAAATCTTTTAGATACCTAAAGTTAAAAAAAACAAATGAAACAAAATAATGCACTGAAATGTATTATAGGCAGCGACAGAAAGCATAAGCAAAAAATGTGCTATTTGTAGAGCATTAGCTAACATGTAGTTTGGTGACACTTTGATGCTGAGAGAGCAGACAAATACAAATTTGAAAAAGAAAAATACAAAATTGCTACCACCAATATTACTTCTTTAAAATATATGCATCATTTTGTAAACAGAAAAACAATGAAAGCTTGAAAGCTACAGAAAGAGCATGCAATATTACTGTAAAACATCTCTTTACAACTGCAGTTCTTTTTATATCTGCTTTTCATATAGGTTTCATATTTCTGTTGAATGGAATAGGCAAAATAATATGACTCACAGTAACAGAGGTTAAACAGCTGTTTTTTCTCTGAAGTTTTGATAGAATTTCATGTGGTAAAAGAAGGAAAGGATGTTATAGTTCTAGATACACAAAAAGGACATAAATAACTGAATAATGCACTTCAAAGGGAAAAAATAAGCTCATCTCTTGCAACAACTTCTGAGCCAAAGATTCAAAAATATGATCATAATATAGACCTTACTGTGGATACTCTTTGCACAATATTTAATGACACTGGGCCACAGAAGTGTCAATTGTCTTTTAAATACTCATCTATACATATGATAGTTAAAATCATTATGTTTGTGTGTTTGTGTGTCTTCCATGTGCCCAGGCATGCAGGACTTTGTGAACTGAGCTGGAATATCAGCAGATGTATTATACTTCTGTTCATCTGAGTACACTTACAATCTCCTGTGACTAGGAATCATCCCCTATCCTTAGACAGAGGTTCCTATCACATTTAGCTGCACATATATGAAAACTTATTGCAGACTTTCCATTTGACAGGGAAAGGCAGGAGCCCATGCACCTGAGGATGTTGCCAGATGCCTTGCTGCTCTCCTACATACTGCTAATTCTCATGTCTTCATAGGACAAATTTCTTTATGATATTGTCTTAGGGCGCAATTACACTCTAGAAATAATGCAGTTTGACACCACTTTAAGTACTGTGGCTCCTCCATCCTATGGAATCCTGGGATTTGTAGTTTGAAAAGGTCTTTAGCCTTCTCTGCCAAAGAGTGCTGGCACCTTACAAAACTTCAAATCCCAGGAATCTGTAGGATGGGGGCAGGGACGTAGCCAAGGGGGGGGTTCTTGGGGTCCGGACCCCCCCTTCCATGAGAAAAATGAATGGTGTGTGCTGCTGCGCCGCCACACTCAAGCCCCATTATAATGGTGGCACTTAGTCTGGACCCCCCCCCTTCCTAAAATCCTAGCTACGTCCCTGATGGGGGCATGACAGTTAAAGTGGTGTCAAACTGCATTATTTTTGCAGTGTAGATGTATCCTTTGAAAGTTCAGGCATTGTTGTCTACAACTGTGGTTGAGAACTACAAATCTGGCACCAGCAACAAATGGACAAAGAGCCAGTGTGATTTAGTGGTTTGAGTTTTGGACTAGGATTCTGGGAGACCTGGGTTCAAATCCATGGAAACCCACTTTGTGACTTTGGCCAAATCATACACACTCAGAAGTTTATTGCATTCACTTTTTGGTCTGTTCTGGGCATGGGTTGGGGATGTGGGTGAGTGAGGGAAAATTGATTTTATTGCATACTAAACTGTTAGCAAGCCATCGCCATGTCATTGCCTGACTATCACCTATCCCTGAGCCAGGCTCAGCTGCCCAATTTTCATCTGCCAGAAGCTCTCAAACAAAGAAAAATTATGTGGCAGAGTCCAGCTTGTGGACAGGTGATGCATTGGCAATGGCATGGCGATGGCTTGCCGACAGTTTAGCATGTGATAAATCCATTTTCCCTCATGCACATCCCCAGCCCATGCTCAGAAAGGACCAAAAAGTGCATGCGATAAACCCCTCAGTTTTAGAGGAAGACAATGGAAAACCACCTTTATCTTGAAAGAAAACTCTTTGATCGGTTTGCCTTAGGATTGTTCAGAGCTGGAAACAACTTCAAGGCACTCAACACCAAAACAAGTGAACAACATATTCCCCTTAATGAAGTTGTTTGCTCCACTGAATTCTGGATACTTTAGAAGCCTTAATTCTCTCTTAATTTTCAACTTCATGTTCATTAATATTGGTTATGTTGGCTGGGGATTTGGGGAATTATGGTTAAAAAAGTGTCTATTTAAAGGTCTGTCTGTAAATGAAAGATGTGAACGTTCATCTCAGGCTCTGAACTGCTAGTACATGCTTTTGGAATCAGTAAATTGATGTGCTCCTCCATAAGAAGTGGCTGGCTTACAAGGGTGTGATAGTAATTTTTTTCCCTGCTGCATTCCCCCTGTCCCACCATAAAAATGGTGCTCTCCCTTCCCATCATGCTTGTCCCAAATAAGACAGGAAAATCCTGGTTTTGGCTGTCATTGTACCAGTAAATATTATCTTCTCATCATAAATATATATAGGCATCTGCTGTGGTTGTTTTTCTTTTGGCCTACAAAAATATCTGTGCTGGCACCAGAATAAACTGGAGTGTCTCCTCAGTTGCCACTTACTTCAGACAGACAGTGAAAGCCCATGGAGAAAGACACTGGCAGATGATGACCTTGTAGTCTTAGAGCATGTTGGTGTTTCACACATTTAAAGGAGAAGTGGTTGTGGGGGCAGAGAAAAAAATGTGGCAGAGGATGTGACAGATTTGGCAGTGTTTTCAGTTTTAAGTGACTTGCAAGGATATCTTTTGTCCTCATTGTTATCCAAAAGCCTTTCGGCTGCCTAAAAAGAGAGACATGGCAACTCTGTTGCCACAGAAGCAGGAGCACTGAGGCAGAGGGGCATATCTTTTCAACAACTGGTGTGAGTAGAACATCTATTGCCAACAGTCAATATGCATTGGAATTTGCAAGGAACTTGAAGTGCCAAATTGCAGGGTCTCTTCTCTCTCTCCCCCCTTTTTTCTTTTTACAGACAAATGCTGAGGCTTCCATTTGGAGAGGAGTCACTTTCTTCTGATTTATTCCATTTGTAAATGGAGCTGCCTTTTGTTTTCCTTGGAAGGCTGAAAGATTTTCACTCAGGCAAGGGATACGGTTTGGTTAAAAATGAGAGGGAAAAAACCCAGAACATAATGGTTGATAAAAACAGAGCTGGAAGTTTATTCGTCATGTGTAATATGTATTCATGTGTGCAAGAGTGTGCATAATAAAAGAAAAGCAGTGAAATTGTACAAATGAATTGTATATTTGTTCTGGTTTTTTATTGTTATACAATTTATTTCATACAGTTTGTTTGTCTCTGCTTCATTCTATGTTTTACTGGATTTTCTCCAGTTCTTGTTTAGTTAGGAAGCCATTTTGATTTTGTTTTTCAATTAAAAAGAAAGATAGAAATTCTTTAAATAAAACAAAAGCAAGCAAACAAAACCACATAATGCAAAACCAAATCCAAAATAAGAATCTTGTCAGTCGATGTAAGAAAACATATGCAATTTTTCTATAGTTTTGCAAGGACAGATGAGGATATTAGGTTTAAACCAGACCTTGGAAAACTTACTTTTTGAGACAACTCCCTGAATCTGTTAGTCAGCTTGCCCAATTAACTTTCCCAAGTTTTGGAAGCTTCTTTCAATAATTTGCTTATATCTATATGTAATACACATATCTTAGATACATTTGTATCTGTCAATAAATGTCATCTGATCAAGATATAATAAATGATTTTGCTGGCTACAAAATTATGAAATGTTCATAAGCTTCCTGTCAAACAAAATGAATGAATGACTGATCAAAGTAGGTCAAAGAAACTTATTGCATACATTATTTTCCCTGTTATGGGAACGGGAAGGGGACGCTCAGGGCCACATGTGACCAAGAAAAAATGGATTTTATCACACAGCAAATCATCTTCAAAATGCCCTCGTTCCATCCCTCGGAGCCAAGTTGTCCCCATTCACTGCTGAGGTGCATCATTTTGGTCGGTCAGAAGACTTCCGACCAGAAAATTTGACACGCCTCAGCACTGAATGGGGATAGCTTGGTGCCAGGGGATGGAACGGGGCCATTTTGAGGATGATTTTCTGTGCGATAAAATCTGTTTTTCTTGGTTGTGCACAGCCCCAAGCATCCCCTTCCCATTCCCATAACGGGGAAAATAATGTGTGCAATAAGCTTCAAAGTCTGATTGGCTGATACTGTCATATACTATGGCCACCTGTTGCCATTCTGCAGAAAACATAATGAAGGTAAGTGAAACAAGTGTTTTCAAGAAGTAAAGTTCTATCAGTACTAAAATCTAGGTATTAGTCCAAAAATAAAATAAAGGAATTTCTGTATCCAAAAAAACTTCTGGTGTATATAGAAATATATGAAAACCACATTTCATAGTAAAATGTTTTCTCTGCCTTGTTATAGCAACATATGTGAAATATATGGTTTTATTTTTTTTTAAAAGTACACACGAAGAAGAAAACATTGGAATTGTTTTATAGGAATATTACCACCAGGCAATTAATTACAGTATGAGTAATGCTGATAGGCAGGTATGCCACTGCTGTTCCATTGCAAACAACTTCTTGTTTTACCTTTGTGAATGTGGCTTGACTTCTTACCAGTGAAGAATATATTAAACCGATTCTCTTGCCTGTCTCACTTAGCAGCACTAAACGGCTATTTCAACAAGTGGAGGGCCTCCTAATATTTAGAAAGGTACCACTTACATAAGAAGTTGGAAACAGTTTACAACACGGGTGGATGGCTTTACTCAGCCATGTTTCCTCTTCTAGGATTTGTTGGAAAAACCTTCCCTATCCCTTCTTAGTTTGTTGTCTTTTGTCAGTCACAAAGGACTGATTTTCCTTTGTAAGGCCCTCTCCCTCCCTAATTAAATGAGCACTTCAGCAGTGATGGCCTTCAATGCATCTGTTTCCTAGGTTTTTGCCTTTGACAGTCTTTTTCCCTCCCCAAAAAAGGCTGCAAAGATGACTAGGCACCTAACCCTCCTTAACACTAAACCAATTGATGCCCATGGACACTGGACGAAGGAGGAAAAGATTCATTAATGGTACTTCATTAAAGAGCTGCAAAGGGAAGCTCTGATGTGACTGAACCAACTGAAATCCAGAGCAAGCTGTCTATTAGGGATGCAACAAAGACAGTTTCGGAAACTGAACTCTGGCTCCACTGCAGCGGATTAGGAAGAGTGATGGGATTAGTGCTTAATGACTTGGGGCAAGAGACAAAGGGAATTTCTACAAAGAGGCTTAGATATGGAAGAATTAACACTCTCTATTCCAACCAGGCCTCTGATGAGCTCCAGCACTCTTGCTGGCCTCTGCGGCTGAAGAGAGGGTGGGGTGGAGGGACCAGCAAAGCTTTGTGACTTCCTTAACCTTTTCTTTTCCACAGCAATGTGAAAAAAAAGAAAGAAAGAAAGGAAAGAAAGAAGTGTTCAAACTCTTAAAAAGATGTGCTTTTAAGACAAAAGGGTGCTATTAAACCTTCTAAATGGTGACAGTGGCCTTGCATTGCAGCACATTTAAAGCTGGTGTACAATCTGGCCAACATTTGGGGCAACACTTGAGAGCAGAACCAGAGAGGACATGTGTTTAAAAGTGAGCCCTAGATAGCTTTGAATTTGGGATTTTATGCACAAGGCATGTGGGAACAAGAGGCACTTGCGCTGGCTACCGCCAGTAACACCTAGGATGAGCCTAACACACTTGAGTGCTCAAGGAGATTCACATACTATGTGCACTCATCTTCACAAGTGTCTTTCAAAGCAGGATATTCCATACTGGCAGGGGATGATGTGAGTTATACTGCCTTGAGCTATCTAGATTGTAAATCCATAGCCATGGTTTGATTTGAAGACTGACTACATGCCACCAGCCCTGCCAAAGAGACAAAAAATAACAAAATTATATAGTTCTCCCTCCATGATTGGGTTGACAGCTTAGAAATTTTAGTCTAAAGTAGTGTAGAACATGGAGCTGGGTTCAAAACTGTTCTCCTGGCTGCTTACTGCTAAAGACATAATTCCCATGAGTTATTTTGTCACAGCCACCAGCATGCTGTAGAGCTTTGAGTGCTGGACTAGGATGCTGAGAGAACAGGATTCAAATCCCTGTTAGACCAGGGGAAACTGCTGGGTGACTTTGAGCAAGTCTCAGGCACAGAGGAAGGAAAAGGAAAAGCCCTTTTGAACAGATCTTGCCAGGAAAACCCTGTGACAGGTTAGCCTTAGGTTTGCCATAAGTCAGAAATGACTTGAAGGAATACAACAAAGACATTTTGTCACAAGGGAACCAGATGGAACCTAACTAGTTACCAATGACTATGTAAGTAGTATTACTTGCCTACATTAGTTTATGGCATTAAGACCCTGTACAGACCAGCACTTTGGGCTGGTTGGGGGGGTGGAGTTGGGGTGTAGCATCTCAATGACACATGCTCCAGCTCCACCCTCAAGGCGCCATGATACCTCATGCCACTCCACATGGCATGCAGCATCATGGCACTCCTCCAGCGCAGCTTCTATATGATGCATCCTTGAAGGAGTGCCATATAGTCGTGGCTATCACACCCTTTCCAGGGCACAAAAAGGAGCCACTTATTGTGGCTCCTTTTCACGCATAAGGCTGGATCGAGGCTGTGACATGTGTTGTTGTGGCCCTGATTTGGCTGAAGAAGGGGCATCTGGAGGCCGCCTCTTCCGGACTGTTTGTACAGCTCCTAACTTAACAAAGGACAATTTCCCTCCTTTTGTGTAATAACAAATGTTTATTCATTTTACAGATTTAATCGTATGACCTCATGAAATGATGGAGGAAGAATATCATCTACATCATGTGCTGGATCATCTTCTGCCCCATACTCTGTTGTGGATGTTCAGGTGATGACATAGTAGACAGGAGGAATGTGTATCGTGTAGCATAAGCCTGTGGTTTATAACTTTAATTTAACAAGTATCTTAAAAGTAACAATAGTTAGTCCCAACTACAGTTGACCCACTGAATCAATGGAAATTTAGTAAACTAATAGTAATTTAAACAATATGATTCAACAACATTTCTGTGCATGGGATTAGCAACTGGGTGGGAATCATGTGGCTTTTGGAGACTGGTACATTTTATCTGTGATCAAAGGAATTACTTTTAGAAACTACATTTACATCATATCACTGGTGAAGTTTAGTTGAAATGACTACATGATTGCAGAAGTAGTCATCCCACTCAGCTCTTTTGTGGTATATAGCCTTTTTAGATTTTTCCATTTTGTTCAGACATCTACTCTCCTATGGATTTGGATAGACTTGGACATTATTGTGTCTCTAAAGCCGGTTGTGCAATCTCATGTGTGGCTATTGTAACTTGAAGCTGCTCATATTACATAGTTATTATCTGTTTAAATACATCCCTAAAAATGGTTATAAATTGTATAATTATATTTCCTATGCAGACTTCTATTATTTTGCATTGCTTTGTGTTCCTTATAGTAGCCCTTACTATTTCATTAATATTTTGCTGATAAATTTGTTTTGAGTTTTCTTTCTCTCTTTTGTGTGTGTGTGTGTGTGTGTGTGTGATTTTTAGGGAGCATCATACATGTTTGGAGACCCTCCCTTGTTTCTTGTTAATTGGATTGTAACTCCCAGGATTCCTTGCCCTTGGCTATTTTGGCTAGACCTGAACAAGTTACAAAGGGAACATTTGGTAGGCAGGGTAAGGATGAGAAGAAGGTAGGCTTAGATATACTGGTCCCAAGACCACTTTGCCTGCCAGAGAGATTACAAACTATGCTAGGCTGACATTGGCATATCTAAACTATCTCCCTATTGCAAGCAAAGGAATTGGGGGGACAAAAACACAGCAGTAAAATGAGATTAATCTGACCTGTTTGAACCAGAAGGAATTTGAATCCACTCTATATCACTAATTAACATCAATATTAGTATTGGGGGATAAGGCAATACTTTCTACAAAACTAACATTACAGGAGAGGTGTCCTTGCGTAAAATGATGCCTTTCCCCACTTATTATTATTATTATTATTATTATTATGCTGTAGATTTGCACAGCGCTGTACATAACATATATTGATATGTAATATGCATATCACTGATTTGTAATATGCCAATTTATAGCAGACTGGAATTAAGCATCTGTTCTTGACTGGAATTTCATCAGAAGCAATTGTTAAGATTTCATAATAGAAATATGGTGAAAAAATAATGCCATCCTTTTTAATAATTAAAATCTCATGTTTGTTGCACTCGCTGAATGAGTTTCTACATCAGCACAGTCCTCCAAATTTTATTAATCTCCTGCTGTTTAGAAGGTTGCTTGGAAAATATCCACAGGAATCCATAGCCATTAGGTGCCAAATGAGATAGAAACACATATTTAGGAGTTATTTGCAGCCATGTTGCTGAGCCCCTGCAAGTGTGGTATAAGCATGTGTGTGAGGAGCAGGCAAGCGGCAGTTGAGGGGAAATGTGTAGTTTAGGTGGAGGGAAACAACAACTGGCATCCTGAAAGGAGTGTTGCTTTATTGCTGAGCCCCTTTAAAATGACTTTATTTTCAAATCAGTCTTCAATACATTAACTTGAAGATTAGTTGCACGATGTCAAGGAGGTGCTTGGAATCATAACAACACAATTAATTCTGATGTGTGATTTTGTGATCATTTTGTCCTTTTGTGGTTTGGGGTTGAGGTATTATCCTATTAAGGATCTCATGTAATTACTTAAACAGTAAGTTGGAGTTCTGAAATTTGTGTAATTTAAAAAAAAAATTAATTTAATTTAATTTAAAAAAAGGGAAATGTGTCACTTTTTCTGAAGGTGAAGTCATGATCAGAAGCCCAATGAGATCAAAGGTCCTATTTTTGGACCATCTTGAGACTCGCGCCATAGTTTTATCGGGAGACAGTTTCATATCCTTCTAAAAATCCAGTCAATTGACAAAAAAAGTTTCTTCATGAAAGATCCTGTCTGTGGCATTTTCTAGGAGCACCTCTTCAAGAATATTTTTGGAATGTTAGTGGTAAGCAGCGATGCTGGTTTAAGATAACACTGGAACAGAATGTGTAGTTTCAGAGCTGTACCACTAATAAAGACACAATTATTTTGATTTTAGTGGATTTGCTCAATGAAGAAAATGAGAACAGCAATTTTTCTACATTTCACAACAAATCAATTAAAAGGAAACAAATCAGCTTCACAGCCTAAGATGGTAAAGAAGAAGTTGAAAGAAACAAAAGGAATAGAAATAAAAGAACTTTAATTCCAGAAGCTCATTTTTCAGCTATGGGTTTTCCTGATGCTGTTTAGGCTTGCCTTTGAAAATGTTATAAAACTGATCTGAAATATTTTTGTTATTTTTTATAAAATTAAGAAGTGCAGACAATTTGATAAATCTGAGGCTGAAATTTCCTCCAGCATTAACCATGTTTCAGGATTTTCTTTTGCCCTTTTCTCCCCAGAGCTAAACAAACATTATTCAGTGAATTTTCAGGCATTCAAGCCTAGTTTTGGAAAGTTGGTGCACCAGCAGCCCTCAAATTGTACTGGAGCCAAAAGTTGAAGCTTTTAGTAGCAAACAGCAGTGAACTGCAGGCTCAGGAACACTATTCTCTGCTGCAGAAATCAAGCTGCAAGAAGAGCCCCAAGGCCAATCCCATAAATGTGTAAATGGAGTTTACACTGTAAATCAGTGCATTATGTATTTCTTTGTATTAACCAAAAGTGCTTGCAGAGAAAAGCTGAGTGTTCATTTCATGTGCGAGTCAACACAAAGTGCCCCTAGAGCAGCTTTAGACTCTGAAGTATTTCTTTAGCCTGTGTGGTTCAGAGGGACAATGGCAGCCCCCTGCCGTAATCCGTTCAGGGGCAATATCATCAGTCAGTGTGAAATTAAATACATTACAGGGCAAGAGCTTAATGTGTTTTATAGGCAGTTGCTCATCCACATCAAACTTTCGCTTTTAAAATCCTAACATTTGATCCCACAACAGGAGCCATGGCTTGAGAAGGCGACTGGCACATTTGCACTGCCAGCAGGACAGTTAACACTTAGTAGACACTGCTACTGAAGAATGCAAGAGAGGCTCAGAGATTAGCTGAGTTCTTTGAAGAGAGGTGCAGATGTACTAAGAAACTTAGCTAGTGGAAGATTTAGCAGTATCCTGAGCATCCTTTCACTAGATGGATTTCTCACTATACTGATAGCAGAATGTGCTCCCCTTCATGTATCACCAATTCTACTTGGTATTCACAAAAGGCGTAGGATAGCAAGGCCCTGCCTATTCACACTCCAGTCTCACCATTGTGTTTCTGCCAACATTGTCTTCAAGTTCAGGGGGTCTCGTATAGAGGTGAGTCTGCTGTATGTATATAGCCTGCCCAGTTATGTGGAATCTACTCATCACTGTAGGTTTTATGCAGACAGATGCTCTTGAACAGATGTTTTAAGGTGGTATGGGAATTAATAAACGTGGATAAAGTGAAGCTTGATCCTGAAATGACCAAGTTACTGTGTGTTGGGAAATAGGCCAGGAGGTATGGATAGAAGTCTGTAACTGATTTTGAGTGGGGTTGTATAACACCCCCCCTTAAAGCACTACATTCATAGTGTGGGGGCACTCATGAACTCAGTGTTGTCTATGGAAGTGTGTGAAGTGTGTTATTCTCTCAACTTCAGTCTTCAGTTTTCTAAACAATCAGAGTTCTCCTCCATTTTAATTTCATGTGCAAACTAAGCATTTTATAATGCTGGCAGTGACTTCCTTAAATGCATGTGCAAAGTGAGGCTTGGGATCTCCTCATTCAACCCCTCATGCAAATATACTCTGAGTGGAAGCCCTAGGCATGATTCACTGCTTTTAAAACCAGCATTAGACAGATAAACCCTAGTAGTAAATGCAAGTATTCTGAACATCGTCATCATTCTCACTGTGGCTTTTTAACTGTTGAAAGAACATCAAGCATTTTTAGCTACACTCACTGTTCTCAGCAGTGGAATTCAGTGCCAAGGATATTAGTCAGCCGTGTGTTTTTGGATCATATGTCACAGTGGATTATCTGATACTCCATGAACAATGACTACTTCCTTCAGCTGCGGCTACAAAACCTGTTCTCAGGCATGCCACCAGACACTGTAGCTTCCCCAAAGAGGATCCTGCCTTTACAGTGATGGTATTGTATCTTGGTCGTCTACAAATGAAACTAATCCATGCCCCTTGACATAGAACCCACTTATCTGGAATGTGCATGCAGAAATCATCATTATGATTTCTTTCCTTCAGTGGTGGAAATCTGATACAAAACCAGTTGATGCAGCATTGTTAGGTCCTAGCCAATTGAGTCTGTGGGGAGGATTCAGGAATTGAGGCTTCTTCATGGACTTAAAGAAAAGTTGGTATTGAGGCCTTGAATGGTTGCTAGGGGGTACAGAAAGACAGAATGGAAGACTGTTTCCGTTCAGCTATTGTCAGCTGCCGCAGAGGAAAGCAGTTCAGCTGACTGTGAATGAAGAGTGGCTGGTGACAGGAATGTCAGTGGAAAAACCAGTTCTGCACTCAGAAATGAAACCCCAAATTTAGATTCTAATAATTTGGAATGTTAGTGAAATACAGCATTTTTTAATAAGCAGGGAATATTTATGGCCAAAACATAAAGTTTCTCCCCGCATATATAGCCATTGCTCTTTAATTCTATTCCATCTCTTGGAAATGCCACAGAATCTTTATTTAATTTGTGTCCCACCTGGCTCTCTCCTCTGACCTTCTTCTTTGACAACCTGTAATATGATCAGGGGTAGTTTATAATGGAAGTCGGTAAATAAAAACTAGCTATAAATGACTATTAAACAGCAATTCATATGGCAGTTAAAATAAACCAGCACAAGGATAATAATTGTGACCTGGCAACTATAGGCAACAAAGCCTGCATTTGACATCCCAGGCTGACTCTTTCCTCCCCTCCCCGCCACACCCATTCAACATAATGTTAAATAGGATTGTGGGGGTAGAACACACAGTCAAGTTAGACTGCAGACTTTAACTAGTCAGTTTGATTTTCTCTCTTTGGAAGCTAAGGAAAACACTTTTGTTTTGAGAAATCGTTTTATTTTTGAATGGTTGGAATAGAATAATGATGAAATTCTTCCACACAGTGGAAGACTTCCAGGAATCTCTTCGTGTAAGCTTCTTTGATGAATTGCTCTTTAAGATATTAGATTCATGATGGTGAAGTCTTATTTAGTTATTTATATATTTATTTGAGGCAATTTTTTTTTTTAAAGCAACTGACCATTATTGAGGAAAGGAATACCTGTTTGTTAATCTCCAAAGAAACTTCTTGCAAAGCCATCCTGCAGTCTAGTCAAGCCAAATTGTCCAGCATTGTAACAGAGAAGCAGTTTATGGGCCTAACCAATTATCAGCAAAGAACAAAAAGACATTGCCTCTAGAATGGATAATTGTAAGAGCAAGCAGTTTACTATTTATGACTTAGCAGAACTACTGGTGAATTTAATATTCATAGATGAGATCCCTGATGCTGAGAGGGACCTGGATGGACCTCTGTTGATTCTCTGTTAGCAATGAATGAATATGACTTGATAACTACAAATCTAGCACAACCTTTCAAACCAAGGAAAGTTACAGTAATAATATACCCCTTCTACATGAGTTGTCTTCCAAATAAAGAGCCCCTGTTCAGACTGAATCCTTGGATACTTATGATGATATAGACTTGACTAGACCATTTGACAATTACACTTACTATCTTGGAATATCATGGGTTGGGGAAATAAGTTCCACGATGGAGATTTTGCAATTTATTTACAAAAAATCAAATTTCTTTGTTTGCAACAAACATGAGCCCCTAATTTAGAAACTTTTCAGAGGCCATGCAAGTGGTGGCCTTACTATATTTATAGGGTGGTGGTGGGGGTGGTAACCATCCTGCTTGAGAATAGTGAAGGGAAGAGGAGGAGACTGTGATGCCATGCAACCGCCAGTTTCACAAGTGCCCTGGCAGCAATGTTTCACACCTGAGGACTAGTATAATTGGGAGAGCATTGATGGGTTTCCCCTGTCAATGAAAGTAATGCCTTAACAACACTTCAGAGACACAGCAACTATGAGTTCATGGCATCATCGTGTGGTAAATACCCCAGAGGAGGGGTGACACCTGGTCAGGCTCTCCTGGCTTGCTGCAGTGGTGGAGGCCTTCTCATGAGGAGACCACCACTGCTGCAGCAAAGGAGAAAGATGAGGCCTCCTCAGAAGGAGACCATTGCTGCCATGACAAAGGAGAGGGCCAAGTATGCCTTTTGGCAACCCCCAAGTAGCCCCCCTTGCATTGGGTGTCACCAGGAGAAGGCACTTTTTCCCAGCTATAATTGCAGTATAATATCCACATATAGTAACCTCCTAAGATCACATCAGTACAAGACAAATGCATTAGCTTCATAGATGTGTCTGGAATAAGAAAAGATGGTATAATAATGAAAAGTAAGGAAGATATTCTTCTTCCAACCTAGTAGGTATGCTATTCTGAGCAGGAGGTGAATTATGGCTTTGTAGACATGTGGGTTAAACCATAGGGTTATGGCACAGGGAATGATCTCTCTCCTCTCAACATATTAATTGGACAGGGAACTGTTGTCTAAACATAGCTAGAAACATGTATGAAACACAACTGTGGCAATACATTGTGGCAGATGCCCAAAACGAGGAAATTGATGTAAATGGTGTATGTATTTCTTCATAAGCTGTAAAGGTTTCATTTCTGCACCCATTCAAACATGTTAGTGTGTGTGTGTGTGTGTGTGTGTGTGTGTGTACGTAGTGTCTTCATAACTACTTTTCAAAGTTCAAATTTCAAAAGAGTTGTGGCATATGGAATGGAGAGGACAATTAACAAAGACAAATATTAATTGTACATTTTATAAACATAGCCTTTACTGTGATTCCAAGTAATACCTTAGTGATGGCTACAAAACTAGATCACTGGCAGGTTAGAAGGCCAGGGGGAGGGTGCATACTGTTAAATTCTAATAACCTTGACTCTCTTTGAATCAATGAGGTAAGTGTTGACCCAAGACACTTTGGAAGAGAATATTTTTGGAGCATTTACTTCTTTATTTATTAAAATGTCAGTACCAGCAACACCTTTTAAAGGACCTGCAGGTGCTTGTCTGATGAAAACCAATGAAGATTAATTTAAACATTACTTTAAAATGAGAGAGAGAAAAAGATCCATTCAAAGTAAATTATTCCAAAGCTGCAGTCCTAAGAACATGGAAGTATTTTCCACTTAAATCACAGGACAGTTTCTTACATGTTTATCAACTGATGCCTACAATAATGAGTAGTAGATCTAATCCCCAGAATAGAGATTTAGCTGCTAGTTGTTATCAAGCACAATCTACTACAGCAAAGTGATGTAATGTACTGGAGAAGGCATGGGAAACTAGATATTGCTGGACTACAACCTCAATCAGCCCAAGACACTGTGGTCCAAAACATATTGCAGAAATAATCCAGATTGAGACTGCTCAGGGACGTAGCCAAGGGGGAGGGGGGGTCTTGGGGTCCGGGCCCCCCTTTCCATTAGAAAAATGAATGGTGTGTGCTGCTGCGCCACCACACCCAAGCCCCATTATAATGGTGACACTTAGTCTGGACCCCCCTTCCTAAAATCCTAGCTACGTCCCTGGACTGCTTTAACTGCCCTTGCTTAGTGCTAGGGAATTCTGAGAACTGTAGTTTTGTGATGCATTTATCCTTCTCTGTCAGAGAGCTCTGGGGCCACAATAAACTAAATTTTCCAGGAATCTCTAGCAGTGAGCCTGGGCAGTTAAAGTAGTCTCAAACGGAATTATTTCTTCAGTGTGTTTTGGACCTCTATTTAATGAGGAGGAATGTGGAAAGTTTGGAGAGCTAAAAGTTACCTACCCTTCACTAGAGTTATGAATATTTCTCTCACCTAATGACTAAGCTTCAAGGAACCATGAATCTACTCATTTCATGAGCTCAAAAGAGAGTTTTCACTTTAGGGTTATTTATCAATAGCTCTCAGTGCTACATTGCACAACTCCTTTGAAATTTAGGGGGATTTGAAATGTGGTTTATAATCTGAGAAGAGAACTATGTCTCTCTTTTTTTTAATGGGAGGGGAAATGGGAGAAGTAGAATAAATCTTAAGCCTGTTATAGACTACCAAAATAAAGCTGCTTCGGGTCTCTTTGGAGGTATGCTATTTAAATGATGCATGCATCCTAAGAATCCGGAAGCTGCACCAAAGCTGCACTCCAGTGCTTAGGAATGGAGTGTGGCTTTGGCACGACCTCCGGACTCTTAGGACCCATGCATCATTTAAATAGCATACCTCTAAAGAGACCCAAAGCAGCTTTATTTTGGCAGTCTGTAACAGGCCTTAAAATGCAGGACACAGCTGAAATAGCATTCTGGATCCTAGCCAGTTACACTTGGATTAGAGTATGAAGGCCAATTTTTGCTTTTTCTGTCCCAAAGTTTGAGTGGTTAAACAACCCAGTCCCATGCATGTCTACTTAGTATCTAAGTCCCATGGAGTTCAGGGAGAGACTTGCAATCAACTGCTGTCACATCAGCCTTGAATTAAGATGTTGCTGTGAATGAGAGGCCTCCTTGACACTCAGGGCCTGAACAGACAGATCAAAATAAAGCTGCTTCGGGTCACTTTGGAGGTGTGCTGTTTAAGTGACACATGCATCTTAAGAGGCCAGAGACTGCACCAAAGCTGCACTCCAGTCTTTAGGACTGGAGCATGGCTTTGGCATGGCTTCTGGCCTCTTAGGATGCATGCACCATTTAAACAGCATACCTCCAAAGTGACCTGAAGTAGCTTTATTTTGGTCTGTCTGTTTGGGCTCATAGTCATCAACCATCTTGTTAAGATTCTGCAGGCTCAGGGCTATGAACTTCCCCAAGTAATGTGCTCTTCCTCTTTTCTGACAGCTGTCCACTTTACAAAGCAGTACTGTATTATCTTTACCAGTGTGATATACCATCTCATGGTATCACCAAAATATAAGTCTCAGTTTGGTCATTTTAGTTTCTAGGGAGAGTTCAGACTTGATTTGTTTTTGGACCCATTTATTTGTCTTTTTTAGGAGTTCATGGTATCCATAGGACTCTCCTCCAGCACCACATTTCAAACAAGGTGATTCTAAGTGAGACATGTCTTCATGTAAATGTATGTAAGACTGTGAGTTAGTCCAAAAGCTACTTACCAAAATGAAACAACATAATTTTGCCTAAATGGCTATAATATAGTTGCACTAAAATCAGGTGTTTTCAACACAGGAGACTAAACATATGGGGTGGGAAAACATGTGATTGCCATCCATATAATCACTTCTGTAGTTTTCAATATGTGGACTGATTTCTGCAAAGGAGAGAGTCTCCTCTTCAGAAAGTCACTACTTATGTGAGGAGAGTGGTGGAATCAATGCAGCAAGGAGGCAGGTCTACCATATCCCTCTTTCCATGTGTGTACCTTCCCTGGAATCACAATGCCTGAACAGGGCTTTAAGTGTCTGAATACAAGTTTGTTCCATCAGTCTTCTGTGATCTATTACTGAAACACTTTATTGTATTCCAATGATGTAATCTATTTATCTTGCTAGTTTTTAATGCAGCAATAATCTTGTGATAGATTGCTGTTGAGGGCATTTTGACCCACATAAAGCTGAAATCATAGGACACATCCAGGATCAACACAGGATCACATAAAAGTGGGTGGAAATTGCTGTGTATATTTTGGCAGTTCTATGTACTTCCCTGCAATCACTGGAAGGATTTGAGTTTCATTTTCAGATGTTAGTAATCATTAATAAAAATGTTACAAATGCTATAGATATGTTCTAAGGGAGCAGTTTCTTTCCAGTAAGACAGCAGCTATTTTATCATGGGTGTAGTTCATCATATTGACTAGTATCCACACTATAAAATATATTATTTGCTACTGTTTATCATATTGACTGGTCTCCACATTGTAAAGTATATTATTTGAGACTGTCCTCAAACTTCTGCCTCTGCCAGGACTACAGGGATAGAGTGCACTGGCCAGATAAGGCCCTTCCAAAATATTCCAAGCCTAGTCGAAGGTTTTTATGGCCGGCATCCATAGTTTTTTGTGGGTTTTTTGGGCTATGTGGCCATGTTCTAGCAGAGTTTCTTTCTGACGTTTCGCCAGCATCTGTGGCTGGCATCTTCAAGATGCCAGCCACAGATGCTGGCAAAACATCAGAAAGAAACTCTGCTAGAACATGGCCACATAGCCCAAAAAACCCACAAAAAACTATTCCAAGCCTCTCACCTGAATTTCATTTAAAGAGCAGTAACACACAACTCAAGTCCTTTCAGATACCTAATCCTACATATAATTGGATGCTCCTAAGCCCTTTGAAAGCAACAGGTTTTGGCACATCTAACTCTGAATGGGATATCTGTAGATATATAAGGAAGAGGATGTGGGCAGTATTCTGTGTGGGAATGAATGAGAAACACGAGGCAATTACATTTTATTTTATTGGCACTTATTAAGTTGTAAAAGCCAGCATAGTGTAGTAATTTGAGTACTGGACTAGGACTTCAGCAGACCAGGGTTTGAATACCTGTTTAGACAAGGAACCCCCCTGGCTAAACCTTGGGCAAGTCACACTCTCCCAGCCTCAGAGGAGAGGCAATGACAAGCCTCCTAGAAATAAATCTTGTCAAGAAACCCCTAAGATAGGACCACCACACTTCAGAATTGACTTGAAGGCATAGAACCACAATGAACAATTAAGTTACTTTGCACACATATGCCCACGTTTTGGTTCTGGCTGCCAGGTACTAATCCTACGATATTCTTGCCACAACATTTCCTCACTCTGTACCAGAAGCAACAAAATAGTTCCCCCAATAACTAGATATTGTGGAGTGCAACTGTTTTCCCTCCAGCAATGTATTGGTTTGTAATACAGGATGGGGGCACCTTCTGGTCATCTGGGAAAAATATCTCGCATCCACAGGTATTTGTAGGTATGGATATTTCCCCAGATTACCAGAAGGTGTCCCCATCCTTCTTCAAAGTATGCTTCTTATCCAGTTATCCCATTTCAAGTTTGTTGTTAGCTGCTTTTGAGTTGACTTCAACTCATAGTGACCCCATGAATGAGACACCTCCAAGTCTCTCTGTCCTTAACTGAATTGTTCAGGTCTTGCAGGCTCAGGGCCATGTTTTCCTTGGTTGAGTCTATCCATCTGGTCTACCTCTCTGTCTACATCATTGTCTTTTTCTAGTGAATCTTATATTGTGTCCAAAGTAGGAGAGCCTCAATTAAGTCATCTTGGCTTCCAAGAAGAGTTCAAGCTTGATCTGTTCTAGAACTCGTTTGTTTGTCTTTTTGGCTGTCTATGGTATCCTTAACACTCTTCCCCAGCAACACATCTCAAATGAATTGATTTTCTTTCCATTGGTTTTCTTCACTTTCCAGCTCTCACTTCCATACATGGTGATGGGAAATACAATTGCTTCATCAATCCTGACGTAGGTGTTCAGTTTTGTACCCTTGCATTTCAATATCTTGTCTAGTTCTTTCATAGCTGCCCTTACCAATCCTAATCCTGTTTCTGACTGAGGTCCCCATTCTAATCAATGTCTGAGTCAAGGTATGGGGAATCCTTAACTATTTCAATTTTTGTGTTGTCTAGATTGAATTTTCCTAATTCCTCTGTTGTCATTATTTTTGTTATTTTGTTTTCTTAATGTTCAATAGTCAGCCTGCCTTAGCACTTTCCTCTCTGATTTCTTTATTAATTCTTTCAAGCCTATGATTTTTTCCTGCTGTTAGAATGGTGTCATCTGCATATCTTAGATTATTGATGTTCTTGCCTCTGATCTCCTTTCTCCATATCTAAACCTGCTACGTGTATGATATTTTCTGCATACAAGTTGAATAGATAGGGTGATAGAATACAACCTTGTCTGACCTCCTTTCCAGTTGGAAACCATTCTGTTTCCTGTAGTCTCCTGTCCTGAGTATAGGTTAAGCATGAGAACAGTCAAATGTAATAATATACCAGTTTCTTTCAGATCACACCATGGTTTTTCATGATCTATGCAGTCAAAGGCTTTGCTTTACTCTATGAAGCACACCCTGATTTTCTTCTGGAATCCCCTGGTGCACTTTGTTGTTAGAAATGTGGTCCCTATTGCCTCTTCCTTTATTGAACTCAGCTTGCACCTTGGCTGCACATAGTAAATGTCTTGTAAATAAGACCACAAAGGTTAGTGGTCAGATCTACCCATAATGTTGCTAGCCTTGCGGGGCTGGTAAAGACCCCCCCAGAAAGCTCTACCATTTCTGCACCAGCCTGTTTGCGATGCAATCCATATCCATCTATGGCCATTTTCTTCAACTCCTGATGACTACAATTCCCAGCAGCTGCAACCAACATGGCCAAAGCTCATGAACTATGGACAGAATTAACTAAAACTTCTGGAGGGCATTAGGAAGGGGTTGGCTGGCCTAAGGCTACTGGTCTTATGGAGTATAAGCTTGAGTGGTGAAGCCTTTTGCAGAGTGGAACTATCTAAACAGTCCAGACCCAGAACAGCTAAACCACATGTTGTTGTTGTTTTTTTGACATGTAACTTGAATCTCAGTGACTTGTGTCAACCACATAAGGTTCTTATTTGCTATGCAGACAGAGTGAACAGCAGCATGACCTCAGTGTGTTTATGTGGAACTCTGTGTGTGTCTTGTAGGCATCAGTTATGTTAAGTGCATCTATCACTCGCAGTCCTCCTGTCCAGATATATCATGAAAGCTCCCTTTCTGAAGACACATTGTGCTACCAAATCCATTCTGACTACCCACATGTACAAAGTTAAACATGTGTATAAAAGTCTAGGGTTACAGACAGAAAGAAATATACTGCATGGACTTGGAAATGCTCTCTAAATAACATGCTTTATTTATTCAAGGACTGCTTTTTAAACATGCTCATGCTGAAGGGAATACTACCTGAGGAACTTTTTAAGTTCTTCAGTAGAAATGAAAGTGGATGAAAAATATATTAGTAAAATAGACTGGATTCAGAAATGTAGCTGCCGCTATAATTAAGTGGAAACTGGAGGAGCTTCACAAAGACTGAAAATTAATTAATAAGAACTATATAGACACAACGATTTACAAGTGTCTCTCTCATGATTCTTTATAGCTTAGGTGTGTCTAATTTTGTCTTGTCCACAATTTTTAAAAAAAAATGTTGAGGGGAAGAGGGCAAAGTATGATGTGGGACTATTCATGCCACAGGGAAATATTAACTGAAGCCAAGAGAAAAACCTTACAGCATCTGGAATGTGAGAAAAGGATTTACTGCTCAAGGCTTAATGAACGCTGAAAATAAAGTACTCAGCTCTGCTAATTTGTTTGGGCTTCAAAGAAGAAGAGAATGCAAAGCTGGAAGACTTTTCAAAAAATACTTCAAAACAGAAACACACAGAATCCCAAGTAGCAAAATAACTTAGCTAAAATTAGCTTTGTGTAATAGCAAAGCCGAGCACATCTTTATTATTTATCCAATAATATGCAAGGGGGGGGGGGGGGTGTCGGGGAATCCTAGTTAGTTACTGCCAGGGATATATGTCCACATAATTGAAGGGAAAGTTATATATTTACTCACTTTAGCATCATGGGACTAGGTGGAGAGGAGCGAGAACATTTCTCTGGTGATAGAAGAGCAGTTGGTTCAGTTCAATTTATTGCACAATAGCCAACTAGGCTTTTGGATGCAAGTGCGTTAAGCAGAGTGAGGCAGCTCCCTCAGGCAATAGATTTGGGTTGTGTCATGAAAGGGCAGAAAATTGTTGCTATTTATTCATTTTATAATGATTTTATTTCCACTATCAGGAAAGGAGAAGAGCTTGTGAGATTTTGTGCCTCTATGGTGGGTAGGGGTGGGGAGGATATCTGAGGCTGGCCCTGGGATGAGGCATTTAATTTGATCATTTTTTCCCCATTGAGACATCAGTCTGGAACAGAGAGCTAGAAGGGAATAACATGCACATGTGGAATGGATTCTTGGGTATCAGGGATCTGAGGGTGCTCTTACCTGGATGATCTAGTAGATGTCTCCCCACTATCCACTATCCATAGGTCACCATGGGGTGCACCCCAAATACTTCTGGAAGAACTGTTTGCTGCTTGTCACAGTAGTAGAGCCAAAGCCAAGGCTAGCTGAGAGGCAGAGGCATAGCTGGGTAACAGGGAGGGATGGATCCAAGGCTGTGATGGCAGAAATGCTTCCTTTTGGAGTCAGAAGCCCAGATAGACTGTGATGCTCAGGGGGTGGAGAAACTGTTGGCTTCTAGATGGAATTTTGTATGTCAGGTTGGCCAAGGGGAAGCAACATGGGATTTCAGGGAGATGGAGAGGAGCTGGGCAACAGGCATTTTAACCCACTCCTAGCTTATTTCTGAAGTATGAGCTAGTCACTGAAAAAACAGTGCTGGGCTGATGTGGGGTCACCTCCCTTCTTTGGTTTGATTTTTCTTTTGGAAGACAAGTGCTTAAGTGAGCATCACCACTGCTCAAGTGAGCATCACCACTGCTCCTCATAAGGGTTTTCGGATCAATTTGCCCCTACATTGGCTAGCAGTAATCTTTTACTCCAGCAAAGCCTTCAAAGGTACATTACTTCACGTTTGCAGTCTTCAAATTTTCAGTTCAGTCACTAGTAAACTGTGAGAACTCTTTCTCCCTTACTCCCAGAGTGGGAAGAAAAGTAGCACCTTTCTTACAGTCCTTTGCAAAGGAAAATAGAAAAGAGAACTCTCTCTTTCCAGAGGACATTCAAAACTGAGCTGAACTTCTGCTTACGTAGACCAAAAAAAGTAAGTAAGTAAGTAAGTAAGTAAATAAATAAGTCATCCTTTAATCTTGATCCCTTCTCTCTGTCTCTTTCAGATATCCCATGGGAAATAGCAGTAAATCTTAATTGGCTTTCACACAGAGAATAAAAACAGAGTTAGTGTGAAGTCGAAGGCTTTCATGGTCGGCATCCATAGTTTTTGTGGTTTTTTCAGGCTATGTGGCCATGTTTTAGAAGAGTTTGTTCCTGATGTTTTGTCAGCATCTGTGACTGGCATCTTCAGAGAAAGTGAGTTAGTCCTTCTCAGCACATTAGAACTGGAGGGAAGCTGGTGGCTGAGAAAACACTGATCCTCCTGCACCTTCTGTTCTTTTCCTCCAGACCTAGCAGAGACTTGTGGATGCTGATGCTATGCTGAGTTTCAGTTTGAGCTTTAAAGGAATTATCTAAGAGATATTTAGGGTAGCCATGTTGGCCACATGACAAAGTACAATAATATCCAAAATCCATGAAAAGACACCACTGTTTTATGGACTTATCCAAGATGCTGAATCCATATTGGGGTAGTGTTCAGCACCTTGGTCAGCTCCTTTCAAGCTTGGCCTAAAATCCAAAGTGAACTCAAAACCCCATTGCTATTGGAGCCAGACTGCCATCTGCAATGTAGATAGTCTTCAAGGGGCAGAGCATGAAAAAAGTCACTTTTTTAAGGTCCTGGAATCCTCCAGCCAGCTTGGCTACTGAAGTCAGGAGAAAATCTAGCCGCATCCATAGCCTTTCAAGTACAGTGGAAAAAAACCAGCCTTTCCCCACTTTCCTCTTCTTGAATCTCCCCATATTTCCATCCAGGGCTACAAGGCCTCTGTTCTAAACTGATGAGATTCTTGAAGAAAAGTCTTTCTCCATCATTAGGGCTTGGAGATAGACTGCAAAATTTTGTGTTCTTGATGTTTTTAAAGAGATCTACAGACTAAATTAGAAGCAGTTGAGCACAAAAAAACCCACTTTCATTTTTACATTTTGAATTCCATCTTGACATGCATGCTAGAAAACAAGAAACAAAAAAGCGAAGGCTAAAAATGCTTCCATTTTTAGATTACCATCATGGCAGAGAATTGAAAATTCTTCTGTAAGAACTGCCTGGGCAAGAAACTTTTGCTCATGGGTCTCGGAAAGCATGGTGATGGCTGGTGGAAAATGAACAAAGATGTGTTGAGCCTAAGGGCTTAGTAAATAATCTTGGAGTCTTTGTACATACAGCACTATGAACATGCAAATCCAGTTGTAAAATGATACTCCTTGCCACTGAGATGTCCTGAGAAGTGCTGTAACACTGTGATGAGTTAATTTGTTAAGATTATTAATATTGAACCATAATTGCTTTTTATCTTTTTACTATATGTTTTCAATAGTTTTCATCTAATTAATAATTAAATTATATTTTAATATTGACATTTTTCTATGTTTTTAATAACAGCAGCAGCAGCAGCTGCTGCTGCAGCATGTTCCACAGCTTGAAAAAGTTACTTTCTTGGACAATGACATTCAGAATCCCAAAACAGCATATAAGTATGGAGGATGGAAAGAAGAGCAAATGTCTTGAGGTTGTTTGCAGGACAGAGCTAAGATATTGGTAGAAGACTTTTGTAAGTCACTAAAGAAGGAACAAAAGAAGTGTACTGCATTAGCGGATTAGTGGGGATTTGATGTCAGAGCTGGCTCAAGAAGTTTGACTACCTGAGGTGAAGGACAAAGCAGCACCCACCCTTGCATAGAGAAGCTGACTGGAACACTGGTGATGGGCTAGCTTCTTCCAATAAATCCAAGAGCAGCACACCAGTTTACCAAAATAAGGCAGGGCACAGAGCAAACAGAGGGGGTTTACTGGGAAGAGGTTCACTAAGTGAGGCAGTCAGGAAAAACAGTCAATGGATTCCTGTTGCTGTCCCCAGCATCTGCCACCAGAAATGGTTGTCTCATTCTGCTTAATGATAGAACTAGCCCTATTTGGTGTCCATTCCAATGTCATGATGTGATGGTCTTAAGATGCAGTCAGATGCTAAGGTCTACACATTGTTTTGTTCATCAAGCCCACAGTCTTGGTTTCATTTTTTACTCTTCTCTGTCATTTATTTCTCAGATCCAGGCCACCGCCAAGGCCTGTAGATTCTTTCTCCACAACATTGCCAAGATCCGTCCATTCCTCTCAGCCTCTACTGCCAAGACTCTGGTCCATGCCCTAGTGGTTTCGCAACTAGATTATTGTAACCTTCTTCTCACAGGGCTTCCTCTCTCTCACCTCCATCCTTTAATCTCTGTCCAGCATTCAGCTGCACATATTATCACATCCGCTCACCGCTTTGACCATGTTTCTCCTCTTTTATCCTCCCTTCATTGGTTCCCCTTCCCCTTCCGCATTCGGTACAAGTTTTTGTTGTTGACTTTCAAAGCCCTCCATGGATTGGACCCTCCTTACTCATCTGACCTTCTTTCTCCTTACATTCCTACTCGCACCCTCCGCTCTAGTAGTCAAGGTCTCCTGTCCCAGGGTAGGATTGCCACTACCGCCTCCTGGATTCGTCCCTTCTCACTTGCTGCCCCTTACTCCTGGAACCTTTTTTCCCCACATGCACACCTCATCACTTCTCTACCCACTTTCAAAACTGAGTTAAAGACTATATTGTTTAGAGAAGCGTTCCTGGGGTGAGCCTCTCTCTGCCCCAGGATGCCTCTTTTTAACCATCCACTAAGAAGCCAAGCCCTCCTTCCAGTCCATCTCCCTTGGTCCAGGCCTCGGAGGTGGAGAAGAACTGCTGGCCCTCATCCCCTTCCCCTCCACCACTCCCTTCTCCTTTTGTGTGGTGTCTTTTTAGATTGTAAGCCTTAGAGCAGGGAACCGTCTAATTAAAAAGATTGTATGTATAGCGCTGTGTAAATTTACAGTGCTTTATAAACAAACGTATAATAATAATAATAATAATAATAATAATAATAATAATAATAATAATAATAAAATACCTCATGACCCAGGGCATTAAAAAAAGAGTTTTAAATGGTTTGTGCTTTTAGAATAAAATGAACAGCTGGAAGTTAGATATTTTGTACTAAGTTGTGATCAGAAAGGATGAGGACACATTTTCAGATTTGCAGTGATGTGATATAGTGGAAATCAAGCAAGGGTGAGAAGAGATTGGTTGATTAGAGTGATCAGTGAGAGTGTAAGAAGAGTGGATGTAGGCACTGCTGAACAGAAGATACACCAAGGCTGGGTTCCTCAAAGTAATTGCCCAATTCAATATAGCACATACATAACCATAAATGCTGAAGTTCTCATACATTTTTCATGCCCTGTTATGACAAGAAAGGCAGAACACAACAAAACTCAACAAATATACATTATTATATATATAAAAAACAAAGCCGCAAAAGAGTAGAATAATATTAAGTTACATCTGGGATGCTGAATTCAGACAATAAAGAGGATGTGATTACTTAAGGGACTTTATTTATTTTATTTTTATTTTTTAAAAAAGAAAAGCCCCCCCAAAATTAACTAGGGAATTTTAGGTACTAAAACTTTAATGTTTTCTGAAGACAGAATTTTAAAGGCAAATCCTTCTGGCCAATATTGTACTCCCATCTGTTTGCAGTAAATATTGCTTTGAGACTTGTGGTGGAAAAAAAGGAAGATATAATGTCTCCAGTGTAGATCTTGTTCCCAGGCACATGACTATACACACATACACACACACACTCACTTACTTGGAAAGATTAATCAAAGTGCTGATCAAAATCTATTTGTTCCTAAAGTCAAGAATATAAAGTCAAGAATGCCGTCGGTTTTGGTGTTTTAAACAATATTCTTCTACTCTAATTGGAAAAAGTAGATTATTTCTGAACAGGGGATTTAACTGAAGACTTTAGTCTCTCCCCCTCCTCCCCCCTTTCTTCTAGGATTAACTGACCATTAATTTAGGATTAGCTCATACATTAAGCCATGCAGTAAAATATTTTTATGATGCTACTTCCAACCATTTAAAAGGCTGCAATTCAAGATCTCACAATCTGACGGGAGAAAAGAGGTAGACATTTCTTTAAACAATACCAAAAAAATTGCAGTGGATTGTTCAAGTTCCAAAATCTGACATTTACAGTAAAATTAGGCCCTTAAAAACCTGAAATCTCAAAAGTGATTAGTTTGCAATAGTTACCTAATTCATACTATTTTGCTTTCAGACTATTTGTGCAATATTAAGTTACTTCAACTCCATATAATGCCAAGGATTTCTGCTGTCATGGCTCTTTAGCCAAGTGAATCGTAGTCTCTTGTAAACAGTCTTGTGATCTGATTTCCATAGGGACGAAAGTTGTAAAAGACTGGGGATTTGTGATGGATTTACACATATACTGTTTCATTTAAGTTACGAAGGTCAACTTAACAACCCTTTTCCTCAGAGTCTAAAGCGTACTTGCCACCCAGTTGCTTGCATTATATGTTAGGAAGTAGGTGGGGACATTGTAAAGGGATGTTTGAACTTCAGTGGGATTCCAATTAATTTTGTTTTTAAAGAGACGAAGGGATTGCTTTAATGAGCTGCATGAAGCTATTAAAAAGTGTGTTTTCACTGGGATGTGGAACATATGAGAAAGACAGAACTAGTACTATGACACCGAACTTATCTGTTTGAAAGGTCCATTGATTTCAATGACATTCAACAGGAACGAGTGTGGTTTACTGTTGAAGTATAAGCGAGAGCTAACTATTTTGATCTGCTCATCGACTGCCAGTACCTATCTGACATATGCCAGTTTGAAATATAGATGAGGTGAGCTTCTCACTTTGAGCTAATTGTAATTAGAAGTGGGCAAGTGGCTAAATCTGAGAATAGAAATATCAAATAATACTTGTGCCCCGTTGAAAACACAAGTAATATAGCCGCTGTTCACTGGTCGATCCATGAGGAGAGGCGGGAAGATAGAAATTATTATTATTATTATTATTATTATTATTATTTAGAAGCCTTTCTGTTTTGAAAATTATGAAAATTATTTGTATCAGTATTTGATCAGATGCTAACTTTAAGCACATTGAAGGAAAAACACTTCTCTTTTTTATGCTCCTCCTTCATCTGGTAGACCAAGCTATAGGGGAGTCTTTCTACACAAATAGCCTCCCTTACTCAAAGAAATCTGCATAGTTCCTTGTTCTCATTGCAAATGTACTCTGAAAGCTATGTTGGAAGCAAGCCCTCTATAAAGAGCAAATCAGCCTCAGCAGGTTCCTATGTTCTTTTTTCCAGGCATTTGAAAGAGTCTTGAGTTAATGAAAATTGCACTGAAATGTGCTGATAATAAAAGGAAAATGAGATTCGCAGTTAGGCCACAGGTCCAAGTTGTTGATTTGATTGTTTTAGGAACTTGGCAAACAATTTCTTTGTGAAATGTTTTTCCTATCGCTGCTATAATTTCTTTTAATACAGCAGAAAGAATCAGATTAAAATATGACCCAGACGCTGCACTTACCTTGGACTGATTAATATGCTTATGCTGTTACCATTCCGCTATGCTTAAAAGCATGAAGATACGCTTTTCTCAGATAGTTTTCTATATAGCCATACCTCCTGTGTGCCAGGGAAACTTCTTTGATTAGTCGCACTAAACCACTGCTTAAGTGGTAGACATTTTTTGCAGGCCCGCATTTTTCATAATCAAGTAGTAAATTCTGAGACTAATCATAAGTGGTATATTTTCTCTGCGTGTGCAAAGGCATTCATCAAGACTTTTCTCCAACCTTATTAAAAATAAAACACCAGAGTAATTAAAGATGTATGCTTTCATCTCAAAAGTTCAGTTTCTAGGGTCATAATGTGGACTCTGAAATCCACATCTACTTTTACTAGGAACGGGTTTTATGGATTTATCTTGTTGTTAAGTGATTTCTGTTAAAAAATGAAGGAGGGTATGATTTAGGTTATTATGATAGGCCCCATAGAGAAAGAAATCTCTTCCTGCCACACACCATGCTTTGGCAACCAAACTCAGACTGCTGAAAGGAGAGAGTACATTATGATGTTGCACTATCAAAAAAGATTACCTTTCTCAGCTTTCAAGATGTGTGATGCTTAAGCCAACCTTGAGAGTATGTTAACAATGAAGATAGGAAAATACAGATCCGTGGGATGTTATTCTTTAAGGTACTCTATAGTCCTGCAGTAGCAACATTATTTAAAACCATGTCTAAAATAAAACCTCACTTTCCCATACTCCTATTACTACATATTTATTGTTACTATCCCCTTTTAGAGCCAAAGTGCAGTGTGAATGCTCCTTGAAGTAAAATCTATTATGGAACTCTTTTTTTAAACTAGTGTATTTTACAAGCACGTGTATACAGTATCTATCTTGCTATTATCTAGTTGAACCAAAAAATATTACTGTATTTAAAAAATTCCCAGTGAATTGAGTGCTTCAGCAGGCATGCCAACAGAATATGACACTTATGCTAATCTGCACCCTGCTGTGGAAATACATACACAAGGATTCCATTACCACATTCATTAGGCTACAGTACACTTCATCTTGAATAGGGATTATACACTATAATAGACTGAAAACAGTTGATTGAACCCACTTAGCCAAATCTCTATGACACTAGCCAAATATTTCAGAAGGCAGGAATTGCTGGAAGGAATTCAACTCTTTTGAATGTGTCTGTCTGCTCACATGCACATGCAGAGAATATTTCTAAATGCACAGAAAAGTGAGTATTAGGATAGGTTGTGGTAGCCACATATTGAGAGGTTGCTAAGGTATTAATTTTACTAAGAAAGACCAGGCTTCATTAGGGTCGATGAAAGTTCTGGGTGCATGTGTTTTATTCATTTTTCTGTTTTGGAAGGAGTGCATGAAACATGTTATCATATTCTCTGGCCTCCTATTAGAAAGCTTTCTTTGGCATCCAGAAAAGGATATTTCTTTGTTGATCACACATGTTGAGGGATCATACAGTGACCTCATTATGTAGTTTAAAAGTTAATTAGAATCAGATGGGGAAAACATGTTGCTCATTCAGGTTTCCTAAAAAGGAATGCAACAGTTTCTAACCAAAGGTTGGATCCAAGAATGCATGCATAGTCATAACTAATACAAGTCCCATTAATTTCTGTAGGTCTACTGTAACCATGACTAAATCCTGATCCAACCTACAGCCTTCCTTTGTTATCAACTCCTCCTCTCCACACAGATGTAATAAAGGAAAGGGTATGTGAATGCACATGGCATTACTGAAGAAAGATTCTAGCTGTTTATGAAGAACAAGGAGAAAAGATCTTGGATAAAGAAAGAGAATTCAGCATATTAATTTGTATAAAAGGAGGTGAAATCAGTTAAACATCTTTAGGTTGTACTGATTTCAACAACAGGGGAAAATAGAAGAAAAGTTATATGGTGGGTATGCAAATGTTTGCCTTGAGATACAGAAATAGATTATGTGCTGGCATCCTGTTAGTGACTTACAAAGTCTAGCTTCTGACTGTGTTACTCAATATTTTAGTTTCTGTGAGGGTTGGAATTCTCTACTGATTGTGCCACAACCAAAGTCCCTCCAAAATGCATCTTTTAATCTGCCACAACATGGCTGAGCAGTACCCATCTGTGCTGCTACAGATAGATGCACAGAAATGTAATCATCATCCAGGAACTCCAGGGAACCTCCAAGAAGTCTGGAGGATGCCTGTTACTATCCATCTATAGAAATGCAGATAGACATCACTTCTGGTAGGGGGTTGGACTGGATGACCCTCGTGGTCTCTTCCAGTTCTATGATTCTATGATTCTAATAGCCCTGGTGAGGGATAGAGGCTGCCGCAGTTTAGAGGGTGAGATTATTGGGGGAAGAGGAAGAGTTATAGTTCTCCATGTGTGGAGCTTTAGGATATGTCTCCTGATTCAGGATCTCAGCCTATATGTCACCCAATTACTTTCTTTTCCATGATTTTAGTAGGTCTTTTGTATCTGCTGGGACTTGATTCCAGGACCCCACATGGATACCAAAATCTCCTCAAGTTGCATTAAATACAATGACATAGTAGAATAATATCCCACAGCGAACTCAAGTCGTAGATGGTTGAATCCGTGCAGAAAGGATTTGTGGATACAGAGGGCAAACTGTATATAACTCTCAAGGAATATTCTCTTAAACATTTGGATTTAAAGAAAGAACTGAATAAACATTGTCCAACAGGGGAACCAAGCAGACTGATGGTTTGGAGCAGCCTCTGGCATGAGTCAACAATATGATGTGGCAGCTAAAAAAAATGCTGTACCAATAAAAGTACAGTGTCGAGATTGTGTGGAGTAATAGTACCATTTTATTCTGCTTTGTCAGGCCTCACTTGGAATACCTAGTTCAGTTCTGAGCACCACAATTCAAAAAGGATGTTGACAAGCTGAAGCATGTCCAGAGGAGAGTGACTAAAATGGTGAAAAGTCTGGAAACTATGCCCGATGAGGAGAGGCTCAGGGAACTGGGTATGTTTAGCTTGTAGAAGAGAAGGTTAAGAGGTGATATAATAGTTCTGTTTAAATATTTGAAAGAATGTCATACTGAAGATGGAAGAAGTTTGTGGTTTTTTTGTTTTTTTTGCAGTTACAGAGTATAGGGCCCAGAGCAACAGATTCAAAGTGCAGGAAAAGAGATTCACCCCAACCTTAGGAAGAACTTCCTGACAGTAAGAGCTGTTCAACAGTGGAACACACTTCCTCAAAGTGTGGTGGAGTCTCTTTGGAAGTTTCTAAGGCTGGATGGCCATCTGCTAAGGGTGCTTTGATTGTGTATGCCTTCATGGCAGAGAGTTGGACTTGATGGCCCTTGAGGTCTCTTCCAACTCTATGATTTTATGACATCAGGAATGGCGAGAGAAATAGCAAAAGCTCAGGACCATATATTAACAGTGATCGACAGAGAGCTTACAAGAAACAAAAGCACTGTGTCTTTACACTCAAATTAATCCATGGGAGATTACTGTCAGAAAATGAGAGCTTCCAAAATC
The DNA here is from genome assembly GCF_019175285.1 of Sceloporus undulatus. Lineage (NCBI taxonomy): Eukaryota > Metazoa > Chordata > Lepidosauria > Squamata > Phrynosomatidae > Sceloporus > Sceloporus undulatus. Next base: position 178,019,906 of record NC_056522.1, on the reverse strand, counting down.
GTACGGATAGTTTCTGTAGAGAACAAAGTTCTGCAGAAAATCAAGTTTTGTTATAATCTAGCAAGACAAATCTTATGTTCTAGTGTTATGTCACTAGGAAATAGGAGGAAAAAATACCTCAGCTGAACCTAGGAAAAAATTCTTATTAAAAACAACAACACAGTAACACTATGTAATTAACACTTTTTGAGTGAAATCTTTACTTCTATTACAAAATATTGTTGCTTTTTCCTGCCAGTCTAGGTGACAATAGAGAGATGGGAGAGTCATAGAGCTGGGCAGGAATTTTAAGCAATCTGATTTAAATGTCTCCTCAGAACCCAGAATAGTTCTATGCAATCTATGCTAGAAAATTTTCATCAAGGAAGAGCATCCTCCTTACCTAGTTCCTAGTTCCTTGGTACCTTCCCTGGGTACCTAGTTTCAGTGATAACTCCTTATTGTCAAGATGCATTTTGTAATGCTCAGCTGAAATATATATTTCTATAAGGTAAACTAGTTAGGCCTAATTCTGTCGTTCAAACAGAAAAGACGAACCCTTTGCCCTCCAATACTATAAGGTACTGAAGAGTGCTATCATGTTCCTTCCCAAGCCCTATTCAGGCAGTACTCAGTCTTGAAATCAACACAGATACGGGAGGGTTGTATGTATATTACCAACCTGAGGGTGCATAGCTAGTCCTGGATCCTCATGGTGTGAGACTTTTATGTTCACGGAGGCTCCTTGTGTGACTTTGAACCCCAATTTCCCAGACTTCTAAACTGGAAGGCTCAAGTCTTTGCTGATATAAAAGGCTCCTCACTATGGAAGTCAATCATTGTCACATGCATTTTCCACTGTTCTAAATGAGATGAAGCAGTGATGGTGGTCCACAGACACAAAAGAATCACTATTGTAGAAATTCAGTCTTATCAATGAGACCATCAGTGACCCTGGGGGCAGCACTAAACACTTGGCCCTACATCTTCACTGTAGCTTTAAAGTACTACAATACATTCATATTTCTTCAACTATTCCTTACTGGACATCTCAGCATATTAACTGGTTTAAAAAAATTTTTTCCTCCAGTTTCTTTCTTAAAGTTGTAGAAACCAAAACAAGACATAGTAGTTTAAATGCATGTAATTGGTACAGATTAAATCAAAATGATGATTTTTATGAATCAAAAACTATGGTTCTATTACTTCCGTTTGAAAGACATTAGTATTAATGAGAATGGAGGACCAAGAACAGAGAAAGGAAAGGAAAGGGGGGAAAGAAAAGAAAAGAAAAGAAAAGAAAGAAGGAAGGAAGGAAGGAAGGGTGCACTTTGGAAAGATGTGCAGGGTGGTCATTCCTCCCGCCCCTGAAATAAGCTTCTGGCATTACTGTGTCATGCAGAAAGAGGAGGAAGAATTTCCATAGGGTTTCTGTTCTTCTACAGAAATGGTCTGTCTGAAATAATTTCTTCCATTTTTGCTCTCTTAGCATTGGGAAGCTGCATATCACTCAAGTGCAGAAGATGAATGATAGATAGTACAATGTAGAGGAATAGGAAACAGAGAGAACTGGGCTGTCTCATATTCATATAGCAAGGCAATACCTGAAGCCATTTCAGAGATCACAAGCAGCCACCATAAGATGTGGGATGAGGGCAATTGGCTAGTAGGGAAGGAGCTATAGATTTTAGGTCACTATGCATCCTAGCAGTGCTCCACATCTTCAGTGCCAAGCCTCTGCCTCTGACATGCACTCTGCTTTCTAAAAATGCACCGTATTTCTCAGTTAATATAGGGGTGGGGTGAGTGACTTGACCCTGCTGCCTGGTTTTAAATCAGCTCTCTCTTTTTCCTATGCTTCACTCTTTCGTTCTGCTTAAATTTGGGGGAAAGATAAGTGGAAGGATCAAACAGGTTGGAGGAGGTACTGTTTTCTTGCTGCAGGAACATGGCCCTTTACACTGCGATTGTAATACAATCCATCCTCTCTGGGACTGTGAATGCTACAGTGCAAAACTGTGTTTGAAAACCTCTTTTATCATTCATCGTCTCCAGACCAAAATCATTTTTGACAACCTCTGCAGAAAACAAGCAGCTTTCTGGCTACTGGCGAGCCGATTAAAGGGAGGAAACACATGTTCACTGTCAGACCGAACCCCTGGAGAAAGCAATGACAACCTTTTAACCTCCTTTCCCAGTGAAAGTGCCCAAATGTTTCCCTGGAACAAAATCTCAGCATTGTTTTAAGTAGCTTTTTATTTAATGTGCCATACTTTCTTTAAGATATGTTAAAAATCTATTTTTGAAGCCAGTTTGATTCCAGCCAGGTTAAGAAAGCCGGATAAGGAAAGAATATCATTTGGAGAAATAACTTTCCTTTTTAACCATCTGACCACAATTTAAATGCCAGCACACCAAAAGGTTCACTAACCTCAACAGTGATTCCTTGCTACAAGCCAAGACACGGCAGGAGTGAAATTTTTTAAAACAGTAGGTTGGACTGTCTAGCAGACATTATTACTACTCTGAACATTACAATGTGGCCATGGAAACTTTTGTGAAGCATGAGATGCTGGGCTAGAAATTCCCACACAATATGAATTTGTTATTAAGAAAGCTTTTACACTCCACATTACTTAAACATAATTTATCTAGAAACCCTATGTATCTTAATGTGTTTCAATCCTCCTACCCCTTCACAGCTACAAAGTCCCAGTTTAGAGATTTATTTTGAAATTCAGTGTTGTTGTTTATCTAGGTTGTGAAAATGATAACATAGCATTTTATAAATAATATTACAACTGAAAAGGACACTCACACAACTTGAAGGCCTCTAGGAGAATTGTAATGTACAGCCTGATCTAATGAATGTTTATGTGTACACAGGTTTGCTTCCACTTAATTGGAACTTATTCCCAAGCAAACATGATTAGGATTTATAGAACTGGAGTATTTTAGTGCTCTAACAAGGCCTGGAAACAAGAAGCATGAGTGAATCCAGCTTTCTTTCATAAGGGTCAAAGAGGTCCATGCCTCTCTTTCAAAAGTATACTATGGGGGCTAAGAAAACAAACCGAGATTTGCCAGTTAGATCCGTGAACTCACTGACCAAAGGTTGGACAACCATCCAGCCATCCAGACACCCCTCCCAAGCCAGGGCATTAACAATGTGGTTGTGTTCCCATGGAGGTATCCAGAGCATCATCTTGACAGATTTTATGGGATCAGTTTCAGTTGATGTGGCCTAAGATATGGATAAGGAATCTGGAGAAGTTCATCTAATCAACTACATCAGTGATGGTGAACCTTTTAGAGGCTGAGTGCCCAAACTGCAACCCAAAACCCACTTATTTATTGCAAAGCGCCATGTCCCTCTGGCTTTCTAGTAACAAACTCTGGCAAACTCTGTGCTGGAGCAACGGTAGATGTGCCCACAGAGAGGGCTCTGAGTGCCACCTCTGGCACGCATGCCATAGGTTCGCCATCACTGAACTACATTCTCAACCCATACCACATTTTGAAGTCAACAAGTAAATATTCTTTGCATTCCAAGTACCCCTACTTAGGTAAGACTATAAGGTCAATTTTTCTAGTGCTGCTTAACTGCACTGCTGCCTGCCATGGCTGTGGATTTTTGATACCAGCATGGGAACAGTTCTAAACACTAAAGTGAGGATCATCCAACCCATTGTATTTGCCATCACCATGTATGGATATGAGAGCTGGATAGTCAAAAAAGCCAATAGAAAAAACCCCAATTCATTTGAAATGTTCTGGAGAAGAGTACTAAGAATACCATGGACAGCCAAGAAAACAAACAAATGAATTATAGAACAAATCAACCCAGAACTCTCTCAGGAAGCCAAGATGACTAAACTGAGGTTTTCATATTTTCATCACATCATGACGAAAAATTAATCATTAGAAGAGACAATGGAGATTATTACATGGGGAAAAATGATCAAACCCCCCCCCCCACACACACACACAGTTATCTCATTCTTGTTCCATCTGTAAACAGTAATGGAGACAACATTTGGTATTAATGGGAGTGATAAAATGTGATAAAGTCCAATGAAACTAGGAAAGTTGGAGGGCAGCAGAAAAAGAGGAAGACCATATGCTGGGTGGATAGACTCTGCTAGGGAGGACACTAGCCTGAGCCTGCAGGACCTGAGCAGACAGGTTGAAAACAGGGAGTTTTAGAGATCTATTTGATGTGGAAAACCAGAAATTTTTTTCTAGTGTGGAGTATTGGTTTGAGTGTTGGACTATGACCATGGAGACCAGGTTTTGAATCTCCACTCAGCCATGGAAATCCACTGAGCATTGGAAATCTATTGACACTGGGCAAATTACACTCTCTTAGTCTCAGAAAACGATAAGAACAAACCTTGTTTGAACAAATCTTGCAAAGGAAAACCTGTGATAAGTTCACCTTGGGGTCACCATAAATCTGAAAGAACATAAAAAAAAATGTGCCAAGGACCAACACAATATTTATGCCTATTTGGTTACAATTGTTTCTTTTTTATTAACCTTTATTTATGAAGCACTGTAAATTTACACAGTGCTGTACATACAATCTTTTTAGTTAGATGGTTCCCTGCCTTCGGGCTTACAATCTAAAAAGACATGACACAGAAGGAGAAGGGAGTGGTGGAGGGAAAGGGTAAGAGGTCCGGCAGTTCCTCTCTACCTCCAAGGCCTGGGCCAAGGCAGATGGGCTGGAGGGAGGGCTTGGCTTCATAATGGATGGTTAATTTTCTTCCAGGGAAAATACATACTCTCAAGTAGGATAATACATATACAGTACATAGCAATACAGGAAATTCAGTTCATGGAAACTCCCCAGGGACCAGCACCAGTCTAAGAACCACCATTTTGAGTAGCACTGATGTAAAGAACATTTTCTGTATCATGGTAGATTTGCAGCTGCCTCCACCTAACCAACGATGAAAACTGAGGATCTTGCCCTATGCAAATTAGAAGGAAAACCCAAATGCATTCAAGAAATGAGGATTGTTGCTGTAATGAGGAGTTTTGTCGCATATCCGTTCAGGAAGCTTAACACAGTTTTCTGACTCAGTTTTTCACAGGCAGATGGCTTTAATTTTTGCCAAATTATTCAATAACATTAGGATTTTACCCTAGAACTGTGATGGTGAACCTATGGCATGCATGCCAGAGATGGCACACAAAGCCATTTTTTTTCATGCAGAGGGAAGGGAAGGGAAGAGGAGGAACAGGCATGCACCTGTCCCATTCCCTTTGTGGAAGTCCCGCCCATGGCACCAGGTAACATCCTAAAAGGTTTGCCATCACTGCCCTAGAAGCTCAAAGATTCTTAATTCTCAGTGGTTAGAGGCGCTGCTTAATTCCAAGCATATTTAATCACAAGTATTCAGACACATAGCTTTGTTATGGAGAAAGTAGACCAAGTCTATGAAAGCATATGCTACAACTTCTTTCATTTTGTCTCACAAGATCCCTTTGTATATACATAAGTATATTTTCACGGGATTCCCTTGGTACGCATGAGAGGGACTTCAGCGCAGTGGCAAAGCAACAAGTTTTGTATAAAGAGGGTCCTCTTGTTCAACTCCTTGGCCTCTCCATTTCAAAGATTATGTAGCAGGTGATGAAATCAGCCTCTGTCTCCTGAATAACAGGGCCTTCAGATGTTATGCCTCACCATTGGCTATGCTGGTAGGGGCTCATGGAAATTGCTGTCCAACATCTTAAGGGCCAAAGTTTGCCCACCTCTGCTGGATAGTTATTACTAACCTAAGTAGATAATACTGGTCTGGAAGAGGAAATATGGGCTTCCTAAGTGTATTGGACCAGAGTGTCAGGACAGATGTTGAGTGGCTTTTATGCCTATTCACAGGGGTGGGAAAAGTGCATCCCTCTTGATACTGACTAACTGTATTTCCCATCATTTCCCACCATTAATTATGCTGGCTATGGCTGCTGAGAGTTTCATTTCAACAACATCTGGAGCAGTACACAATTCCCACTCCAATCTAGAAGACTGGTAGGTAATGAAACAGTTTCACATTTGGAGTGAGAGGGATATTTTCTTCTTCAGTAGGAATAAATAATGCAGATAAGCTAATGAAGCCCTGAACCCATTTACTGATTAATTACTGATTAGTTATTCATGATGTCATTAGTCCTTGTTCTGTTCTTCTCACTACTGTGACTTCATTCTGACAAAAAATGGGAGAAGCGATGCAAATGTTTTGTATCTGGTTCAAATGCAAATGCAGAATCCAGGGATGCTTTGTTGTTGTTAGCTGCCCTCGAGTCGATCTTGACTCATGGACGACCCTATGGATGAGACATTTCCAAGTCCCTCTGACTTTCACTGCTCTACTTAATTCCTGCAACCCCATACCCATGGCCTCCTTAATAGAGTCCAATCACCTGGCATGTGGCCTTCCTCTCTTCCTACTTCCCTCCACCTTTCCCAGCATTATTGTCTTTTCCAATGAGTTCTTTCTTCTTATGATGTGTCCAAGGTATGACAACCTCAGTTTGGTCATCTTGGCTTCCAGGGAGGTTTCCAGCTTGATCTGCATTAGGACTCATTTGTTTGTCCTTTTGACTTTCCATGGAATCTTCAGCACTTTTCTCCAACACCACATCTCAAAAGAATGGATTTTCTTCCTATCATTTTTCTTAACTGCCCAGCTCTAACATCCATACATGGTAATAGGGGATACGATGGCTTGTATGATTCTAATTTTTGTGCTCATTTTAAAATCTTTTCTAGTTCTTACATAGTCACCCTCCCCAATTTTAATCTTCTTCTGATTTCCTGACTGCAGTCCCCATTTCTATCAATGTTTGATGCCAGGTATGAGGATTCTTTTACTATTTCTAATTCTTCATTGTCTAGGTTGAACTTGTGACAGTCCTTGGTGGTATTTATTTTTGTTTTCTTTATTTTCAACATTAAGCCAGCTTTTGCACTTTCTTCTTTGATCTTCCTTAGTAGGTGTTCCAGGTCTGTGAAGTTTTCTACTAGTACTATGGTGTCATCTGCATAGTTTAGATTGCTGATATTCTATCCTCCTATTTTCACTCTCTCAATAAATATCATTTTGTCTTCTTGTCTTGTCCCATCATTGCTCCTCTTCTGACACCAAATAATGACTGCTGCAGTGAATGAGTATAAGCACATTAAATGCGAAAAGAATAATACGAAGAGAGAATTGTTTCCACACCTTCCTGTAAGTTTAGCTACTTTCATTTTCCAATGGCCAAGCCCTGCAGTTTCTAAAATTATATTTATTTAAGATATTTCTATACTTCTTTCAATTAAATCCAACCCCACAGGTCAGTGCACAGAAAGACTACACACTCAACCCCCCTCACATGAAAACAATGCAAACTTTCAATGGAAGAAACAAGAAAAAAACTAAATAAAGCCACACCTCAGGAGGCCACCAAGTAACAGCAGTGGATAGCTGGTCATCAGCATATGGACTGGCATCATGGTCATGGCAGGGGCTCGCCAGAAACATTCTTTATTCTCATTAAAACAAAAAGTAACTACCCCCACTACCTTCTGATATCTGGGGTAATTGGCCAGGCATGCCCATGGCTAAAGAGGCTCATTTTATTGCTTTTAGCCTAGAAATAGCCTGTCCCTTTTGATGACAAAATGGTGCTTATTCTAAATAAAACAGGTTTCAGATTAGAGCAGCACATGTAAACTCCATTAATATATACACATATCACAATCTCACTTACACACTCTCTCATATGACTAGGAAGTTCTGGGTCTAAACCTACCTAGCTACAGTGGAACAATTTGTTGTCGTTGTGTACCTTCATGTTGTTTCTGACTTAGGGGGCAAGATTTGTTCAGAGTGGTGTTGCTCTTGTCTACCTCTGAGGCTGAGAGAGTATGACTTGCCCAAGGTCACCTAGTGGATTTCCATTGCTGAATGTGGATTTCACTCTGGTGTCCTGGTGTCCAAGTCAAACTCAAACTACTACACTATACTGGCTCTCCACACTACAATTATTCTGCTATGAGCACAGTGTGTTCATGCACGCACGTCTGGAGAAAACTCTCCAGACCTAAATTCAGGTTAGTAGATCTGAATATCAAAGGCAAAAGCTTTTTATGAGATCATTCTATGTCTTGCTTCTTGTGAAAGCTAATCTTGTGTCTCCATAATAGGGTAGAGATCATATACCAATGTGTATTGTTGCATAGTAATGCCAATGTGGTGTAGTAGTTTGAGCACTGGACTAAGACTCTGGAGACCAGGGTTAAAATACCTGTTCAGCCATGGAAATCTATTGGTTGACCTTGGGCACATCATATTGTCTCATCCTCAGTGAAAAGCAAGGGAGACCTTCCCACCAACAAAACTGTGCCAAGAAAATGGTTGCATAATATATACCATTTGTGATCTTGGTGCTAGCCAGAACAGTATCAACTACATGCAAAAGGCAAAACTCTAAGGTTGTCATAAAACCTAAACCCAAAACTTTGATAGGGAGGGAAAAATCCTATCCCTTCTTACTGAGGAGAAACTGCCCAGCAGGTCTATGAAATCCCAACATGCTGAGGAGGCATATAATGCTGACTGTGGAGGGCAGGGTGGGGAATGAAATGCAGCATCTGAGGTCTCAACTGACAGCACTCCACTACAACATCATGTTACAAGCTCTCCTTGTTTCTATTTCAGCTGCTAAGGATTTATGTATTAGGATCTAAAGTCCCAAGATCCACCAGTGGAACCAAAGATGAAACACTTAAGACAGAAAATATTTTAATATTAATTATTGTTCAACAACTCAGCTTGATATCCTACTGTGCCAAATCACCTAGTGATCTACCTTTTACATTTTGTTTTGAAGGACTGCTTTGCCACAGCAAAGGAACTTTCCCCCTTTGTCTCTCTTGAGCTTTCTTTGTGCTGTTGATGGTTTATTGCATATCCACTAGAAATAAAGAGACAAGACACAGGATATGGGGGGCCAGCTAATAAAGTATTTAAACTGGGGTGGAAATTGTGCATCCACCTAGATGTTGTTGATCTTCAACTCCTAACAGCTCTAGCCAAGACAGTGCATGGCAAAGAATGCTAAGTGCAGTCCAACCACATCTGGAAGGTTAGATTACACCCAGCTGTAAGTTATTAAAGTTGGCAGTGAGGCTTCCCAAGTGTGGAATTCAGTTGTGGCTAGATTCACCTTGGCCTCCTCCTCAAAAGCAATGGGCAGGCACTCAGATCCTGCCATTGGCTGTTATGCCATGACCAGGGAAGCCATCCTGAACCAGTCCCTCCTGGAAACCATGAGACTTAAAGGAGAGCCTCTCCTGGCCTCATTGGCTGTTCTGTTTCCGTCTCCTGAGCGCCACGCAACCTGAGATGCAACTTTAAGAAGCACCTATCAACCAAAATGATGCCTGCCAAATGCTCATAATTGTGCCCCTCTCTTGCGCTACCTTGCCAACAATGGGCTTATTGTCTTTGTACATCTTCCTTCACTTATATTGCAAATTCTACTTACAGGTTGCTTTGCTTCTGTTGTTGTCCTTTGTCTGTTCATTCACTTGAAAGTGTGTCCCCATTCGATTCAATACGATTTATCTCCCAGAGAATGTGACTGGCATTTCAGATGTGCAGTAGGTTCCTACGCACACGTTACTCAGAGGTAACTCACCCAGTGTTCAGTACAATGCAGTCTCAGCTGTATAAAATAATCGGAGTGAACAGCACCTATAACTGTGGTAGCTAAATGGTTCTTCATTGTAAATACAACCACTGTCCTGATGCTTCAGTGGCATGGCAAGAAAGCTCAGACCCTGCACTTTTTCTCTTCCCCATCAGTATCCAAGAGGTCACTGTTACTTACTATTTTAATGTCCCATTTGATTAAATACTAAGTGATCATCTTGTAATTATGTGTATTCAGTGGAAAAACAATTGGCATGTTCAATTAACAATGTAGCTTTTTACTGCATTGCATTTAATTAAGTAGCATTGCAAGTTATAAAGAATAATGAATAAAACTTTTTTTAAAAAAAAGATCCTGAAATAGCAAAATAAGTATTCTTAGAATACTAGTGGGCATGCATGGCATGTGTAATCTGATAAACTCACTTTATGAGTTGATGGTTGCAGGGATCTAAGAAGTAAACGACACTTGTCTTGAACAGTTCAACTGTTGATCAAAAAGAGTAAATTATTTAAGTGGATACTGCAGCCCTGGAACATGTGGAACCATCTGGAGTGTCATGTGTCACAGCCTCTGTGTGCTGCCAGCTGGAAGCAGCACAAAGACAGAGCAAGCCAAACAAATACTGTTATTCATAACAGGGAAGGAGCATTCAAAACACAAAGGCCTGGCTTTATGGAATAAGTTTGTGCTCAAAGATACTCAGCATTGAATGTTGTAATTGCCTTTGAATCACACACCACTGTGAGCCAGCCAAGTTATACCAAATGATCTCAGAGCAGCCCAGAGTCATCTGTAAGGTTGTAATTTTTTTTAGAAGTGAAGAGAGTGCTGGACTTAAGTTGGGGAGATCTAGATTCAAATCTGTGCTCAGCTATGAAACTTGCTGGGTGACCTCAGGCAGATGATCACACCTAGACACACCTACCTCACTGGGTTATTCTGTAGATAAATGAGGATAATCCTCATGCAAACTGCCTTGAGCTCCTTGGAAAAGGGTATGAGACTCACATGGGATGTGATACAGACCAAGTAAGCTTGTAGTCCAAAAGCCAAGCTCCTCCTATAAATATGGCAGTTTTCAAAGAGATAGTTCTGTTAATCAATTACAGCATAAAAACGGGGAGGAAGACTGGCTTATTTGTGCATGCAATAAACTCCTAAGTGTGGAAGAATTTTCCATAGTTCTCTTGCCATGGAAAGATCACTACTTTCTTAGGTTTAGACTCACTAAAAGTTAGAGCCGCTGAAGGGTCAGAGGATCTATTAAAATGGTTGATCCCAAGTGCTGGAGGATCCAGAAAGTTTTTGGATCACTCTTTTGGATTTCATATTACAGTAGCTGGCAATTCTGTGGGCATCCTGCTTGACCTCTAGAATGGGGAAATGGACAGGGCAATGGGCACAATTGCTTCTGAGTGCCTCCTCTCACAGAGTGAAGCTGATCTAAACTGGTTTTCTTGGGACATGACAATGAAATAAGTGAGATGGTGACTAGAGTGATGTTGGCAGATAACTCAAGTGGGTCTGACTGAATTTGAGCTAAACCCCATTTGAAGGTCAACTCCATGGTAGTGGGGGCAGAAAAATTATAGTGGCGCATGCATATACATGTGTGTGTGTGTGTGTGTTTGTTTCCTGCCACCATTATATGAAGAGAGCCATCTAGTGGGACTGTTTTCACATCATTAGGGACATTGTAGATCTTGGCCCACAAGAACAGAAACCAGGCCATTTGACAGCCTACTGTGAACAATTTGCTAAGCACTTTACAGGTAAAATTGCTTGGACCTCTAGTTAATACAGTTCCCAGTCAATATAACTTTGGCTCCTGTTTGTCCAGTGTTAATGGATACTTTTCAACTTGCACAGGAGGAGGATGTGGACAGGATCCTTGGTGAGGTGGGGGCCATTGGTTCCTGGTAAGTGGGGATTGTGATGGGACTTACTTCATAGCATTGTAACTATTGTTTTTGCGCATACATATATCCTCAAAATTCTGCCCTCTGTTTTTATATTTTGGAAGCTTTATTTGGGGGTCTTGACCTTAAAGGGTAGCCTAAAACATTTACATGAATGAATGAATGTAGATATTAATAAATTATATTGGTTTATGAATTAATGTTTTTACACCAGAGATTATTAAAGTTTAATACAGGTACACTTAGAAAGCCAGTGTGGTGTAGTGCTTTGAAACCAGGTATAAATTCCTGCTTGGTCATGGAAACCCACTGGATGACTTTGGGCAAGTTACACTCTCTCAGCCTCAGAGGAAGACAAAGGCAAACCTCTTCCAAACAAATGTTGCCAATAAAAGCAACGATAGCTTCACCTTAGGGTCACCATAAATCAAAAATGACTTGCAGGCTCAGAGCAACAACGACAACAACAACAACAACAGATACATCTCAGATAATGAAGTAGATGTTTTCCTGGACTTTACTTCTTTAATGGAAAATTTTGTGTCAAAGAGAAAACAATTTGGAAAAAAAAAATAGGGAGAGGTTCCTATACCACAAAAAAAGAACAGTTCAACATGTTTCAGCAAATGTTTTATTGCCAAAAAGTATGCAACTGTGAAATGAAAGAAAGCCAGGTAAATCTTGTATAAGTAAACAAAAACAATTTGAACTTTCTACAGACCATCTGAATGCTTCTTTCAAAATTCATACATGGATGATTTCCCCCATCCCCCAGGTCTACTTTTTGAGTCCATTTTGGTGGCCAGATTTATTAGTCTATGGTTTGTTTTTGTTTTGTTTTTCACACATACACAGTAAGAGATTCTGTGTGTAGCTGCTGTTTACCTTGCCTGTTGTAGGTATGCATAACCAGGCATAATAGGATTGAGTAGAGCAGAATTCCATTATTTCTTAATATTGCATTGTTTACTGCAGACATGCTGCTGCAACATGACACCAAAAGTATGTTTCTCCAGCTCTCCTTCACTATCCTTTCAATGCCAGTGTTGCTAAAAAAAATCTGGATGAACAGATGCCAAGGGAGAAAATGAAGGCTAGATGGGCCTAAAAACCTTTGAGGAAAAAAAGGAGATCCTTTGTTAGAGGTTTTCTAAATGAGCTTTGCATGCATTAAATATTAGAGATACAAGTTTAATCTAGTAGTTGGTGATATAAAAATGCCAATTCAAAAAGACAACACTGTTCTGCTAGTGTTACAGGAAGCCATAACGTTTGAAGCATTACAATAAATATTTTATAGATTTAGTAATAGAGAACTGAACTAAATGTTTACAGCTGCATGGAAAATCTACATTTGAAATCTTTTCACATGGCCGTCTTTACAATCTTCAACTAGCTTAACTTGGCACAAATCCATTGTGGTAAATAAAGTTATGTTAAATTTCACCAGCTGGAGATCTGGCCTTAAAATTAAAAACAAACAGACCACAACCATTTAAAAGTGCATCAACATTTGTATCAGTTCAAAATATATCATTTATTTAAAAAAAATCTGCTCATTAGGTAATTCTTCTTCTCATTGTAAAACAATAGCTTCATGATATCAAACAGTTTCAGTTCAACTGTAATTGTCTGGTTAGAATAACTGGAGGAAGAAAAAATGTGCCATGTTAGAAAAGGAACTAGATGTGCCTCATGAAGCTGGAAGAAAGACAATAAAGATCTAATTCACATGTGGCAGAGGTCCTACCTGCATATCAAATTCACGTGGAGACATACCTTGTAGCCTTGAGCAGTCATTTCAAAACTAGAAATAATCAGTCAGTATGTGATGGGTGGATTCTACTCATATTTGATGACAACTGAATTTCATAGCACCCAAAGGGAGGCATCATCCTGCTAATGGTTAATTAGGTGCCACTTTGGTTGGCCCATGGGATACTCCTGTGTAGTGGCCTAACATCAGACATCCTCATTGAAGAGTTCAGGCTCTTCTACATGTAACCTGGAATTCCTGGATTGTAGTTTCAGGAGTCTATGCAAGTTAAGGTTGTCAAGTCAATGTCAATTGCAGGGGGCAGTGCTCATCTCCATTACTAAGCCGAAGAGGACACAGAAGGCTGTTATCTTCCCACCTAAGTGGTACCTATTTATATGCTTGTACTTTTACATGCTTTCAAACTGCTAGGTTGGCAGTTATGCAAGTTTACATGTATGTATATAATGCTCTGCATGCAAGACGCAATCCAGTCGATGGATGCTGAAGGTGAATCCTGCCTAAACAATTATTTTCTGCCCTTTATCTCGCCATACAGGCAGTAAGAAGAGCGTGCTTTGATAAATTTATGCAATAACACCCAAAGTTTTTTTTATGGGGGGGGGGGAGAAGATCAAATGTACAATCAAATGACTAAATTTTTGTCATCCCAACCTTCTCATGATGTACCCACACTGCATAATTAAAGCACATTAACTGTCAAGATTCTGTCTTACAAAATCCTGGGATTGTAGTTTCGTGAGGCTCCCAAGCTCTCTGACAGACCAGGTTGAATACCTCACCAAACTACAAATCCTAGGATTCCACATTATGAGCCATAACAGTTAAAGTGGTGTCAAACTGGTTTAATTATGCAGTGTGGATACATCTTCAGTGGCTGTTTCCAGTCAGTGGAACTCTCTCCCACAGGAGGTTTGGTTGGCTCCTTCTCTGCTTTCTTTCCAATGGCTGGCAAATACTTTTTTTATTTAGCCAGGTCTTTGGCTCTTAGCCCATCCTGAAGGATGGTCTTTAAATGGGCTGTGTTATGTGTTTATCTTTTATACTGTGTTTTAAATGTATGTTTACCTGTTTTAACTTTTGCGTTATTAAGATTTAAACTGTATTTTGTTTTAATTTGTTATAAGCTACCTTTGCCCTCTGAAAGAAGGAAGGCAGGACATAAATAATAAAATAAATTATATTTTTAAGGATTCCAGTTTAAGAACTCACCTCTCTTGTTCTTACGCCTCCCATGTATACACTATCATATACAACAATGAAACTTTCAGAAAATGTCCAAACTGTTAATCTCTTGAATTAATGTTTTTTAAATGTTCTTTTTTTTTGAAGAAAAAAAAATCCACAAACCTATAAAAGATAAAACTATCTTGTCTCTTCCTCTTTTCTCATCTGCATAGGATGTCTGCACCATCTAAAGCCTTTCAAAAAGTATGGTTATGTCCATATGTTAATCCTTATCATACTATTACAGTATTATAGTATCATTTCACTACTATAGTGATGCATTCCACTTGAACTGCCATGGTAACATCTTGTGGCATTCTTAGGCCTGTAGTTTAGCTCTTTCGCAGAGAATTGAAAATGTGTTGCTGCTGTGTGTCTTGAAGTCATTTCTGACTTAAGGTCAACTTATTGTGGGGTTTTCTTGGAAAAAATTGTTTAGAGGGGGTTTGCTATTGCCTTTCTCTGCAGATGAGAGAGCGTGGCTTGCCCAAGGTCACTCAATGGGTTTCCATGGCTGAGTGGGGATTCAAACCCTGGTCTCCAGAGTTGTAGTTCAACACTCAAACCACTATACCACTTTGGCTATTCCAAATGCCCATTTCCAAACTGCAAAAACCAGGATTCCACAGGATGTTGACATGCCAATTAAAATGGAATATAGGGCTTTATGTAGTATACTGTGATAAGGATCGTAGTTAATTTTATCATTGCTTAAGGAGGACACAGTTCATAGAATCATAGAATTGTAGAATTGGAAGAGACCACAAGGGCCATCCTAGTTTCCTGACCTCATCCATAGAATGCGGGAAGGGCTTGATTCTAGGAGATCTTAGAGGGGACTTAAGAGATCTGGCAATCTTAGTGCAACACTTAAGGACCCTATTGCATGGGGTTAAAACAGTGGCTTACCTTTCCTGAATTCAGTGCTAATTCAGGAGGCAACCATGTCCTATCACACAGAAATTGCCACCGAATTGCCACCTGGGCCCATCCCAGATATAGCCCGGGTCCTGAAATCTGCTTCCACAGCCATTTTTAGAAGTTGGAAGCTTTCATTTTTGAAAAGCGGCCACAGAAGCAGCTTACAAGACCTGGACTGCATCTGGGATGGACTGAGCAGTGATTCGGTGTTGAATTCTATGTGATAGGACATGGCTGCCTTCCAAATTAGCACTTTATTTGGGAACAGTAAGCTGCTGTTTTTACCCCCATGTGATAGGATCCTTACTGTATAAGAAAAGAGAGTCATTTCCTGCTTTTTTGGACATGGATTACTGGGCTTGTGACTCTTCCAGCCTAGAAGGGATTTCCATACCACTCAATATATTGGCAATACTGAGGAATTAGCATTTATAAACATTACTGCAACAGGACAACATCCTTGTCTGAATACCACAAGGGTTTTGTGGACTGATCAGGGAGCCCCTCCACACAACTATGAAGGATGAGGCATTACCTCAGGTCCACAAGTTGCCAGTACTGTATACTTCAGCAGCACATTGTCACAAGTCATATTGTTGCATTCATACAGCAAGCTTTGTTTTTCATTTACCACACAATATGAGCTAATTTTTTCTATTGGCACTGGTGCAACAACTCACAGAATTGATTAATAATTCATTTTGGGGTGGGGTAGGGTAGGGAGACTCTGGAAACAAATCCTCTTATCTGGAAGGCCCTCTCCAAATCCTAATATGTGAGAGATTACATTTTAGTGTCATATCTTCCTTTATGAGCGCACTAGGGTGTTGAGATCATCAGGAGAGGCCCTTCTCTCTGTCCCACCAATCTCTCAGGCAGTGGCATCCCTAGCCTTGGTGTCACCTGGTGTGGTAACTCATGGTGTCGCCCCCCCCCCATTGACCTCTTCCTCCCATTTCACACCATTCCTTAGTAATGCTTTTTTGCACTAATGTTGCTTGTAAATCATAATTCCCATATATTTTTGAATGTAATGCTAATAATTGTGACAGAAACAACTAGCAAAATTAAAATGATACCTTCAAATTACAATACCACACACACAGACTAAATGTATTTACATATACATAGTGAATATTTGATTAAAATGTGATGCTGTTAAAGAACATTTTAAAAGAATCATTTTTTTAAAAAAATCAAACAATTAAAAATTTTTAAAATTTCATATTGTGAAATTTGAAATTTTAATTTTAATTTTTTTGGAGGTCTCCTTTCTCCTTCCACTGAGCTTTCCCCCGCTCCCATAATCTCTTAAAGCATTTTAAAAGGAAGCAGATGAATATCACAGCCCATTTCTACCAAAAAGTATGTGTTTGAAGAGCAGTGGTGTCACCACCCTACTTAGGGTGTCACCTAGTGCAAGTCTGCACCCCTATCCCCTAGTGATGCCACTGCTCTCTGGCTTGTTTGGTGGGAATAAGGGAGAGGGCCTTCTCAGTGGCTGCTCCCAAGCTGTGGAGCTCCGTCCCTAGAGAGGCCAGGATGGCTCCATCCCTGCTATCCTTTCGGTGGCAGGTAAAGATATTCTTATGTTTTCAAGCTGCTAAGGGCTGTGATTTAAATGTTGTGCATTTTAAATTTTAAGATTTGTATTTTCAACATGTTATATTTTAATTCATACCTAACTTTTGAAACTGTTTTTTAAATTTTATATTTATATTTTTAAATTTTGTATTGTTTTAAAATTGTAGCTGCTTTGAGTCCCTATGTTGGGAGAAAGGCGAGATATAAGAAAATAACAACAACAAGAACAGCAACTCCATGGTAAAGCAAATCAACTTTGTGCCTAGTTGTGACTACTTCCATCTTTATATTTTAGGGATGAGAGCTAAAAGGGTGATTCCTTGTTTGTTTGTTTGTTTTTAATTAAATACCCAGTATCCTTCAGTCTCCATGGCCACTGAAGTCTGGGACACTGGGAGCTGTACTCCAAACAAATAATTTTTTAAAGTTCTAGTTGAGATGAAATGTT
>NC_056522.1:177995404-177999340 GCF_019175285.1 Sceloporus undulatus | reverse complement strand
CTAAATCCTGCATATGTAGCCTTTAGGAGGAGGAGAAACTAAATATTTGCCACCTCTGAAAATTCCACCTGATCCCATCTGATCTTGGAAGCTAACCAGTGTCAGCCCTGGTTAGTACTTGGATGGGAGACTGCCAACGAATACCAGATGCTGTAGGCTGTACTTCAGAGGAAGGAACTGGCAAAACTATCTCTGAGTTTTCTTTCCTTAAGAAAACCCTATGAAATTCATGGGGTTGCCATGAATTGACAAGTGACCTGAAGGCATGCACACATATTTAGGCTCTTAAATATGTGGGCCAGTCTTTCTCTGAAGGTACTCATCCTACATATTCCTACAAAGTGACTATTGTAAGATGTTGTTTCCCCAGCCTTCATCCCATGAACACAAGCTAACCTGACTGGAAGCTGAATCTGCCTTCACCACTAAAAATAGGCTACCGTTCCCCATTGTCCCTGAGGACAGTGGGATATGGGGGGGGGGGGGGCGCAAAGCAGGTTACATGGCACAGAAAATTACACCTCCAAACACTTCACTTGGCCTGTGTATCTCAGAGCCTTGACAGACTGACCATAAAGGCCGGCATCAGGGTGGAGTGGGGCATGGCATCTACATGCTGCATACCCTAACTCCAGGCCCCATGCCAGCATGGTGCCGCATACCCCACCACATGGTGGTTGGCGTCACAGCACTCCTCCGGTATTGCATCCAGATGATGCAGAGCCAAGGAGCGTTGGCAGCTATGGCGCCCTTTCTGTGGTGCGAAAAGGAGCTATGTTCAAGGATGAGACCATGGCCCCTATCTGGCGCTGAAGGGGATGGTTTCTTCAGCCCCTCACTTTGCATTATGGTAGAGCCAATCTTGCTAGTTGCAGCTAAATACTGTAGAAACCTTTCTTAATCTGACACCAAAATGACAAGGCAGTTGTCAGGTGAGCCAGGGAGAACCTTCCAGAAGAGGGTCACCACCACTGAAAAAAGCTGCCTTCCCAGTAGCTACTGTTGGAACTTGCCTGCTTTATTTGCACTATATCAACTCCCCCAGGTGACTAATCTGAGCACCACTGTGCAACGATAAGCAATCTTCACAAATCAGATTGTAAAAAGTGAAGCGTCCATGAAGGAGACATCAGTCTGTCTGCTGCTCTCAAACTGCCACATATTTCCAGTAAGGGATGCAAGAAGTGGGGCATTTCAAGCCTAATTTTCTCTTCAAACCGCAGTTGAAACCCCTGCTGAGTCTGTTTATGACAGCGTAATCCTCTCCAAAATTTGTTATTACAAGAGCTAATTTTTATTTTTTTAAAAGCTCAGAGGTCTCACCATGGTGGAGTTATTTGATAGCAGAATTATCTGAAGTGTTACAAGTGCCCCTGTTTGAAGAATCGTCTAGTGAAAAG
Organism: Sceloporus undulatus; assembly: GCF_019175285.1. NCBI lineage: Eukaryota > Metazoa > Chordata > Lepidosauria > Squamata > Phrynosomatidae > Sceloporus > Sceloporus undulatus. The sequence continues at coordinate 177,997,940 of NC_056522.1, read as the reverse complement.
TGCTTTTAAAAAAAAGCCCAAACACCGCTACTTTCTCCCCCTCCCAAAGCTCTATTATTCTGGCTTTCAATGGTAATAGGAAGCCCTATAATGTAAACCCTTTTACATTTACATTCATTTACTGCAAACACTTATGTTTAATCTGTAACTCATTTCCCCTGCCATTTATTTGTTTGTTTACTCTTTCTTTCTTTCTTTCTTTCTTTCTTTCTTTCTTTCTCTCTTAACAAGTATTGCTCAAGATTGGTTTACAATTAGAAAAATAAAAATCTCATAATCAGAAACAGTCTTTCAAAGTTCATTAGCGGGGGAGCAGAACGATGGCTTTCAGTATGTGGGTAGACAAAGATTTTCAACAAGGCTTAGAGGTCTGCTTTTAAACATACAGATTTTCATGTTTCTTGAACCAATGTGCCAGGCTACTTTTTATGCCAAGTATTGTAGTGATTATCAACATAAATCACAAAGTCACCATTCTTGAAATAGGATTTAGCATACTATGATGTTGAGGAAAACCTGGTTTAATTGTTTACAACAAATAATAACACAGTGCCAGATAAGATATGGTATTGACGGAATGATTGCAGATTAGGTGTCTATTTTCCTCTTCAAGCAGCAATTATTCCTGTGATTGGGTTTGTCTGTGTGACTCTTTGGACCATGATGTTCCAGGAAGGAGATCCAGTCCCCCCTGCCCCAATGATGGCAATGCAAACTGAAGGGATTAGTAATAGGTTGTGCAAGTATGTGTGTCATCAGGAAAAAGCTACAGAAAAGAGGGTTAAACTGATCCACATATATCTTGGGGTTAGTATACGTGATTCATCTGTGATCTGGCCAAATGCAATTTGCAGAGGTTCATGCTTTTTTGGCAGGGAGGGGATTCCTTAAACTCTGTAGAAAAAGGCTTTGCAGTTTTTACTGCAAAATATTGACAGAAATCTGCAGAAATGCACATTACTGCACATGTGGTCATGCATTTTCAGCAGAGGGATGGGAAATAGATGCAAATAAATGTGAATTTGTGCAGGAAAGTGAAGGTAATTAACTGTTGATGAAAATGTGCAAAAATCTGCAGCAGTGTGCATGTTCCAGTCCTGATTCCCCCACCCCTGGCTATTATTTGGCAAGAAAATACTGACACATGATTTGTAGTCCTCAGTATCAGGTATAGTTGACCTACTATGAGCAGAGCCATTATATTGTCCAGAGAATTGGTCTTCTGATGATGACAAAAGAGGGTATGTATACCATGTGATCCATTCACAGATGGGAAACAGAGGATCAGAGTGACCTATTCAAAGGAAATAAATGGTGGCCCAACCAGCAGGCAGAAAGAGACACTCCTTGAGGGTGGCAGTCCCACCTTCTTGAGCCATCCAGGCTGTTCTGTGAGATCTCCTACAAATTTTATTTTCTTAAAATTAGGTAGTAATGTTTCCTTGTTGAAAAAGGTCATGTTCAAGGATGAGACCAAATAATTCAATATAGAAATAAATCCTAAAAAGTCTCTTGGAATTAAATGATGACCTCCAGGTTTCAAAATGTGCTTAAAATCAAGAAGGATGCCATGATGAGTGCCATCAACCCACAGGTGCTCTGACATGCCCATATTGCCCTAAAAGCTGATATGTTTGCTGCTCCCTTCTCAACTGCTTGTATAAGTGGTAATGGAAATGCAGATCTGTGAAGTTTTAGATTTTGGCCTTTTGTCCAGCTTTAGCTCCAGTATTGCTAAGAAAAGGCCCTTGTGGTCTCTTCCAACTTTAGGATTCTATGATTTTATGATTCTAGGGGCACTCATTTGTTATGGAGCACCCTTGGCAGAGAGGTTTGCCTGGAGCCTTCTTTATGGTCTTATTTCCTTCAAAAGAATATATATTTAATTTGCTTAGGCATTTTAGATAATCAATTTCTCAGATTCATGATTGATTATGTTGACTGGAATTTTTTTCAGCATTCCCTGGGTTAATGGTGATGCCTTCAGTTTTAATTTGTATGAAACAAAAGTTTCAATCAAATCCTTAATATTTGTTTTACACCAATCAGTCTAAACCAGTTATGGCTTATAAAAAGCCAAAGTTTTCTGATTCCTCTCAAATTTGCATGAAAATGTTTGGGATATTAATTTAAATGCAAATATCTAATTTGGTCAAAATTGCTCCTTGAATGTGCATTTCATGGGAAAAGACCCCCCACACAAATCTGAAGTAGTTCTACATGTTGTATCCAAAGTAAATGAAAGATCATGTCCTAATTTTACTGTGATGTTTGGATCCCATCAGATGACACACCACATTTGCTGACTCGGGCCGGTTACACACCTTCTAGACGCCCCTGGGTCTAATACTCTGTCCGTACAATATGGCGCCGGCTGTTCCACACGGCTGACGCCATCTTTATGTATCGGACGCATAGCGTCCGAACGTGTCGCGGCGCCTATGATGTCGCGAATGCGCCAGGGGCGCCTCGCGACGTCATAGAGGTGCCGCAAGAAGGAGCTCCATTTTGGAGCTCCTTTTTTGCTCCGTGCGGG
>NC_056522.1:177992533-177995304 GCF_019175285.1 Sceloporus undulatus | reverse complement strand
TAGCGTCCGAACGTGTCGCGGCACCTATGATGTCGCGAATGCGCCAGGGGCGCCTCGCGACGTCATAGAGGCGCCGCAAGAAGGAGCTCCATTTTGGAGCTCCTTTTTTGCTCCATGCGGGAGCCGCGCGGTGTGGCTGCTACGGCTCCCGCACGGAGCAAGTGGCGGCGGCGGCAGGCCGCCTCAAAGCGGCGGTCTATAACCCGCCCCCGTGATCAAACACATGGAGCTCTGTAGCATATGAGAGAGTCAGACAGATATTTTAAATTGCAGTATGGATTTTACTGATGTATTTGTTTCATAAGCCACCAGAGAACCTGTGTTATGGAAAGGTTATAAAAATATAGTAAACCAGCCAACAAATCAAAGAAGAAACCAGGTTTTATATCAAGACAACAACAGAGTAAACGATTGTGAAATTTTAAAGGATTGGATGCAACCCACATTCCTGCATTGTATATATAAGCCAGATTGTTTTTGAACCTTTAAAGGAATTTTGTTCTTTTCTTTTAAAAAAAATAGACTGGACTAGATAACTTTTTTTTGGAAAAAATACACAGTATTAAAACTACACGAAAGAGTTAAATAAGATTTTGTATTGGAATGAAACAGGCACATTTGCAGTTCTGTCATGATACACTGTCTTTAGTACGCCCTTCTGTGTCAGAGGAAACTATTGCAAATAGGACTGGATTCTTCCTGTTTTTATCTCTTAAGTTTGCTTACTGAGTTGTTGTAGACTTCTGCATCTTGAATGCTCATTCGCTGAGCAAGGCAAGGGTTGACAGCTAGTGAGGTCACTGAGAAGTCTGGCCAAGGCCTGTATGCCATTACAATGAAGTAATAATGTATTTATAACACACCTAACCACTGATGGCTTCTATTCCTGCTGGGTTTCCCTCCACCCCTGCATTTGCACAGATGTTTTCTGAAAACCAAAGAACTAGCCTACAGATTCAGAAAAAAAAAAACAACATGTAGAAAACAAGCCATGTCTGTTGATTCTGGCTGGCTTCTATAATGATAGTTGTTAGCACACAGGATTTATGTTTCAAATACAGTTTTAATTTCTCAAGCTGCATTTCTTGACCAGAAAATACTAATTCAATAGTGCACTATAAATGTTGCAGCTTCTTAAAATAATAATAATATGGAAACTGTTTCCAAGGAAATACATAGAGAAGCTAATGCAGAGAAATGTGCTCTGCTCACACAGTGGAACTTGTGCAAGACAAGTAAAAGGATCTACAACAAAGTGTGTCTCTGTATGATTCATTAATTACTTTTCTGGATTCTTGTCATACTGAAGAACAAACAGATTCATGGAAGACAGGCTGTCAATGGCTATTAACTCTTACAAATGAGTGGAACATCCACATTCAGGGACAGAGTATCTGGGAATTCCAAAATATGGAAACAGTGAACAGGGGAGTGCTATTGTCTTCATGTCCTGCTTATACAGCTTCTGGTGATATCAGGTGGTGAGTGGTTAACTGCTGGAAATCATGAAATGAATTAGCTTTCAATATACTGTTTTCTTTTTATATTACAAATTTATATTCAAATGTGCGCCTTCAATACGTAAAAAAATTGCCGCCCGAATATAGCCCAGATCAATCTCCACTTGCAGAGCCATTCTGGCAGCCATTTTCTTAAATTGGAAAACTCCCAGATTCGAAAAGAGCCAGAAGAAGGAGCTCTGCAAGTGGGGATGGCCCCGGGATGTATCCAGGCAGTAATTTCAGTGGTAAAAAGTGTGTGATAAGCTCAGGGTGCTGCTCGAACTAACCCTTAAACTGGATAGAGTTAAGCCAGTTTAATACTATATGTGATGATAATAATATAATAATAATAAGTTTTTATTTATATTTTCCCGCCTCTCCCGACGGATCGAGGCGGGATTACAGGATTGAGGTGGGATTATAAGCCTCACAGTAGATGTCTTTATCAGAAAACTTGGTACTAGAGGCAGAAATAGCATAGAAAGAATAGAAATAAGTTCTTGCACTACAAAAAAGAAGAGCAGTTTAACATGTTTCAGCAAACTTTTTATCCAAAATTAATAATAAGCACCCGAGAAATGAAACAAGCTGGTCAAGTAAACCATGCATAAGTAAACAAAAGCATTTGAACCCTTTAGAGACAACTGGAAAGTTTCTTCCCTTAATGAATCCAGAGATGATTTTTCTCTTTAACCAGCTTCTGCTTTTGTTATGATTTCCATTTTGGTCGCCAAATTTATAAATCTATGTGTTTTTTTTAACATGCGAGAGGTGACACAGTCTCATGTGCTTCTACTTTTCTCTCTCTTCTGTTCACACATGCTCACTAAGGGTTTCTGGTGGCAGCTGCAGTTCACCATGCCTGTTGCAGGCAGGCATACACAGCTACAGGGGACTGGTTAAATTAAAATCCAATTCGTTCCCAGCTCAAGTGTTACTGCATGGTTATTGCAGATATGCTGCTGCAACCCACCTAAAGTCTGTGTTTCTCCAGATCTCTTTCAACATCTTTTAAATTAATGATGTTGCTAAAAATCTTCCACCTAAACGAAAGCCAAGGGGGAAAAAGGAGGGTCTGTGTAAAAAGACTTTGTAAAAAGGATCTTCTTTGTCAGAGGCTTTGTTAATTGAGGTATACTGTATGTCTACACTATAGAGTTTATCGCACGGGGCCTAAACCGGTCCCCAGCGCGTTCTAACAGGGGCGAGTGGGGGCGCGCACGGAACGCGATGGGCACTGGATGGGGCCCAAAACACGACTTTATCGCA
>NC_056522.1:177814102-177989533 GCF_019175285.1 Sceloporus undulatus | reverse complement strand
TGGGGACCGGTTTAGGCCCCGTGCGATAAACTTCTATATCTCATCACTTGGAATGGTACATTTTGGATAAACACTTCCAGAATTCTCCAGCCCTTGGAGTTGTAATCCTACAAACCTTTTCCAAGATCTGGTGTATATATATGTGTGTGTTTTCCTCTCTCCTCCCCTCCTTCATCCACTGCCGTTTCACTCCAGTGCCTTATCAACTTTAAAAAGATGTCTCTTATCACAGTCTATACAGATAAAATATAGAGAACAACTGTGTACAATTTAGAACGGAAGTGAATTTACTGCCAAAGATTTTCTTCAGAATTTTTCTCTCCTTTTTTCAATATTAACTGGGTTTTCCCTTTTGAATACTTCATTGTTTACTATTCAGTGTCTGTATTTTATATCCATTTACATTTGATCTCGGTAGTTGATACTGGTCATTATTTATAGCTGTCACACAATAATACTTTAATACTTGACAATATGTTTCTCATTTAATGCTGAATGGGGCACTGTCCAACTTTTTCTATTTGTGAACATCCAGGTCAGTTCTAGTAAAAACAAAGTCTGGCAAGTTTATCTTCTTGGGATATACTGTCTGAATCTTGTGAAAGAGCTGAGTGAGTGCTGCACGTTCATTGCAAGAGAACACTAACATTTTCCAGAGCCATTGACATCCACAGCAATTTCTTGCCCAAGGTACAGCAGCAGATGATAATCCCTTCCAAGTCAAGGTGGTTATTAGCCAAGTGAAACCAAATTATTTGGCACATGAGTCAAAAACACCTACCAGCACCTCTCCACATGCCTGTATATCTGCTCATAAAAATAAATAAATAAATAATACAAAACAGTAAAATTTCCTAGCATTTCATGACATCCAAAATTGCTTTTTCACACAACACATCTGCCTCTTTCTCCTAAATGGTATGTTCATCCTGTTACACAGAGATAGGCAGCACATTGTTACACATTTCTTCTTGAGCATGCCCGTTCTGTTTATGGGGCATGGATTTGATGCTTGTCCATCTTCAGCAGAGGGAAGGTGAATATTTGAATTTGCGCAGGAAAGTGAAGACAATTAACTGTTGATGTGAATGTGTGAAAACCCACAGCAGTGAACGTAATACACTTATTTATAGACTAGCCCTGGGTTAATATGTGCAACAAGGGGCTCTTCTTTTCTTTTCTTTTCTTTTCTTTCTTTCTTTTTTGCAGAACTTGGAAAAGATACCTTTTTTCTTCCTGGAATCCTCCAGCCAGCTTGGACAGTAGGAGATATTAAGAGCTGTAACACAAAACAAATAACTCTTCCAAACTCTGCTCTGCTGTGATGAACATCTCACCTAACACCTTAAAAGAAAGAGTTCCTCAGGCATTAAGTGGATTCTCCACATTCTAGCTTAATACAGTATAATACGAAGAGAAACTTTACTTTGAAGAAGGAGAAGCAGAAGGAGTAGAAGGATTTCATTATTAACTTCCAAATACCATGTCTAGCTTGATTCCACTTTACCGCTTTAGTAACATGCTGTCTGGTCCACTAAAAGACAAATGATACCAGAGCAATGTTGCCAATACAGCTATCACATTTCAGTTTCTAGCATATTTTCTTAGTCTTCTCAATTATAATGCATTCTGTCACCCAATAAAGTGTCATCATTTGAAGCCATGCTATGGGTTATCAGTCTAAAACAAAGACCAGTTTCAATGTGTAGGATAATAGCAAGAAAAGAGAAACTAAGCTCACAGAAAGAAGCAGTTGGCTGTGAATGTACAGAGCAGCTATCAAGGCATTGCTCATTCAAGAATTTGGTCATTAGTTTGCATGGCACTCGACCAGCTGTAATACTATCATTTTCAGTGCTAGTTATTGAATCATTGCTTCTCAATGAACTGCATCATTCACCCTGTTTCCTCAGTGCAGAGAGTGCTGGTGCTGAATGCCAGCTTCACAGAATAAAGCTGGCAAATAACTTAAGGCCCCAACTGCCAACTTCTCTTTTCCTCAACTTGTTTTCCATGCAGTGAATAAAGCAGAACCCCCAGCCACACACTCGCACATCCTTTAAAAAAAAATCCGCTATACACTGATATAATTGAATGCAATTCTGAAACTAACTGTAATACTGCTAATTAATATTGTCAAATGACTTGGGGGGAGGCCTGTGGGACAATGGTTAGAATTAGGAGAGAGGGGTTGTAAAAATCTTCTTCAGTATCGTAAAAATCATCTGGAAGCTCAGAAAGATATCTTGAAAGCAGTATCTCTCTGGCTGTTGCTTCTATCAGCTGTCATGGTGCTTCTGGACCTAGAAGTTGCATGGAGCCATCATGACTAACCTTGTGGTCACATCTTGTAGCAAGAAATGCCATATATTGGTTATGTGGCATGTGGAAGAAATGAGGCTGCAGGTACTTACTCACAGCTGGGTTTTTTTTGGTGGGGGGGGGGTGAGTGCAGCCATATGGCCTGTCATGGCAGCTGGACATTCATCTTCTTCCCAGGAGCCCTTGCAGCTCCCCACTCAAGTGTTCTCACCTGGGAGGACTCCCTTCTGGGTGAGTTCCTGTTGCCTCATTTCTGTTCTCCAACAGAGGCTGGAGGTTTGCCTCATTGGGCAGCAGTGGGCTGGCTGATGCCCAGATCTGATCCAGTGCAGATGCCAGCTAACTGCAGTTGTAATCAATAAATAGTTGTGACCATTTTATTCCAGTTATTGGGTCTGGGTCTTTATTTGGTGGAGCAGACTCACTCTTGGGCATGCAAGTTCTTGCTTTTGTCGCCCCTGACACTGCTGCCAATTGTTCTAATGTTTCCTTGCTCCAACAATGGAAAAATAGGCAGGCATGAGGGGGGAAAAAACTTAGCCCATGTCAGAGCAGTTCCTCTACCCCTTGACTGTCAGGATGATGGAGATGTTTAATAGGCGACTAATGTAAATTTAGTGATCTTCAGTATTAAAGCCAGTTATAGTACACATTCTGAAAGGAATGCTTGACTGGCCAGCATTTTTACACAAGCTTCAACTTATATCATATAGTGTTCCTATCAAAAATAGATTGTCCTAGTTTTATCCAAATTTGATGCACCAATTTCCATATTTCTCTAGAAATTCTTCCACCCACCATAGTAAAGTCAGTAAATAGCACAGTTAATGTAACAACTGTGCTTGTTTTTGTTTCATGTTGATTCCTGGGTTTTGAATATCCAATGCACATATTCTTCCTCCTAATGCACAGATCTGGAAAAATCTGAAGTTTTGCCTGATTAGTCCAGAGCATTGTACTATGATGAACTCCTAGTGTTTTCTTAATTGCCTGGCAATTAATTCATTACTGAGCCCAAGTGATAGAGATATATGACATCAAAATTCTATTTACAGATTTAACATTATGCAACACTAACCATATTTCATTGTGATTGTCTAACACTTAAGCAGAAATGTATTGTGTCAAAACATGCACGTTACACTAAAACTTTATGCAGCAAAATAGGCATAAAAACCTGCATTTTTACACATAAACACCTCAAATACTATCTCTTGAATTAGTTGTTACTTTTGCAGTGTGGAGATCTGGTTAAGGCTAAAATGAAATTCTGTCTCAAATAATGTCTGCATTTTCATCATCATTATCAATCATCACCACCCATATATTTCTAGTATTAAGTATTTGAAGGGAATTTTACCCAAGACAAAGGAAAGAATTATCACAAATTATTATTGAAGATCAAGCTAATGTTTTAATGTAGCTGGCCCCATACAAAACACTGTGCTTTCTCTTTTGTGATTCCTATTTTTAAAAAATTCTTTTAAGGGAGAGGCTTCTCATGAAATATTTATCCATGTTCTACTGTCATGCAATTTCATGTGCATACAGGTTTCAACTTATATAATAACACCAGTCAGTTGTAGAGCAGCAAGGAACATTATTATAAATGGGTGGTACACACCAACTGTTATTCTATTGGATACACTTTGATTTATGGCGTATACCTTGCCATGAGATAGACCTGGCAGTAAGACTGGCAATGGCTAGAATCAAACAATGCCTTCCAGCAAAGTTTAGAAGGTGATGTGCACCTAACTGCCCAGACAAAGGTTAAGGAAGGGGGGAAAAGCACACCTTCACACACTTTTAAATATGATACTGTCACGTAACAGCACATTTGTGAGAGGATGAGATACTGAAGAAGAGCCCAGAGGATATATGGAAAATATGCCAAAATAAGTACTGTTGAGGTGTTACTCATGATGCTTCCTTGCCCATGGGAGCCACAGGGCTCTTCACCTTGCAACCCTCTGTCATCACTTTCCTCACAAGATGAAAGAAGTTCCTTTTAGTATGCAGCTTATCACACGAACAAAACTCCTGGTGAATTAGGGATCCTGCTCACATGGAAAGTCTCTGTGTTATCTGGACTGTTCTTTCTCAGATGATCAATTTCAACATGAGGAAAATAATGGTAGAGGAGGTAGGATAATGCCTGAACAGGGTTATAGAATTCAGTGCATCTAAATAAAAGAAGCTTATTTCACAATGAGAAGCAATTGGTAAATGTGTTGCTTGTTTGCTGCTGAACAGGCCAAATCCCTGAATTGGTACTTTTACACAAAAATCAACCTCACATGCTGCATGCCCTTGCTTTAAAAACAAAGCTGCAATTCAAAATACATGCTAATGTCAGAAAAGGGTGAGGCAGAAAGAGAGACAATTGAGATGTCACAAAGTTTTCTAGGCCTAAGTGAATATATTAATTTTCAAAAGATAAGGGGAACTGGGAAGCTGTGCTCTGCGTACTAACAGATGTATGTTATATTTAACTGTCTTGGAAAAGCAAGTCTCATATGTGATGTTGCAGTGGGCTTTTGTGGGTTTGAATTCTTCAGGAAATAATGTACTCCTATCAAGGGACTTAGCAATCTAATTCTTTCTTTTTAATTAATAGAGCTGATGATAAGAGGGCATTACTGACTGAACAATGGCATTCAGAATTCTTTTCTTCTTCCCACTTCCTGAGCTTCATTATGATATAGATTTATTTACACTTTTAAGCTGCAGGACTGCTCACGGATCCTATCAGTACTAAAGGGCAAATTATGCTGTGGTAAAAAAGAAAACTATTTTCTGTTTCTAAAAATGCTTTGTTAAATACACAAAGAAGACATTTTGCAGCGAAGCCTTTAAACAGCCATGTTTCAGGCATTTCTGTGTTACATTATAGGCCGGAATGCCAACCAACTTTTTATTCTTTTATGTATAATCTTGGGGTTTCCAAGTCAGCAGCATTCTATGCCTGACATTTAGGTTCAAAATAGGCATCCAGGGTTGGGTCTTTATAGTATCACAAGAAGAGGGCAAGCAAAGGTTGGAACCACTTCTAAGTTGTCTGAATGTAGAAGTGGGCATGAGAGCTATGTGCTCAGAATTAGGGTAAAACATGGCTAATCAGGTAATATAGCACATCTCTCTCTCTCTCTCTCTCTCTCTCAATCTCTTGCTTTCTCTGTTTGCGTGTTTGTATATGTATGGAGAATTTTCCAGTGTCCAAACAGGTGGCAAAATATCCCAGTCGCTGCAACATTTGGCAGCATTCCCATTAGCCCTCACACGCTACATGGCTTTACCTACAGCTGCTGCTTAGGACTTATGGAAGGATCATGGAAGACATTTTTTCTGGTTCTATTCCGCTGCTGCCAGAGCTTGTACAACAAGACTCAACATTGGAACTCCCCCTTCCTGCCTTGCTCCAAATGGCACAATTTACCCAAATGTTTACACCCTCCATCTCTCTTTGCTGTGCCTTCCCTTTGCTCTAGTGTTTGTTTTGTTTTGATTTTGGTATTTTAGGGCTATGCAAGTGCAACTTAGGAGTTTTTTGCACAGAAAAAAAAAACCCAGCTTACCTTTCCCGGTTTGTATCCTCTTCTGGGATGCAGCTGGATATTATCACACCAAAGGAATTCCATATTCACAATTGCTAGCTGAGTGCAGCCCGGCTGCAGTCTGGGTCCCAGAAGTGCTTCGGCAGCCATTTTTCAAACTTGGCAGCTTTCCGGCTTTGAAAAGCAGTTCCTGGCAGCATCAGCAGCAAATTTGGAGTTCCTTTGGTGTAATAATACCTGGCTGCATCTAGGAAGAGGATTCAAACCGGGAAAGGTAAGCCATTTTTTTTTTGGCTGTGTGAAAACTCCTTACTGATGAACCAGAGTGTCCTGCCACCAAGTGGAAAGGGATACAGATGAATTCCCAAAGAGGAAAGCTTCCAACCATTTAAAAAATCAATCTATTGAAAACTAGCACCTTTCTTTTATATGTAAACTGATCAAATCTACAAAACACAGGGTTTCTTAGAAGTCACACAGAGCTGGATAAGCCATGGATGTTGTAATCTATCTGAATAGTCAGATATTCTCTTGATTAGAAACCTAGTACTCACACAAAAGGCAAAATACCCAAAGGAAACAGAAATATATTGGATTTGATCGGGCTCATGCAGAAGGGAGAAAAGTCTCTGGAAGTTCTTAGAGTCTCCAATTCTTTTTGTTTTCATTTTATCTGCACATATCCAGGTCTTCATCTATACTCCTTCTCCAAATATCCTGGATTTCCCCCACTCCTCCCTCTCCCATTGATCACACATGACATCTAGGCCCATGCAGCATTTCAGAAATTTATTTTCATTAACTTCCATTGAGCCTTCTTTATTATTATCCAGGAGTTATAGTCAAAGTAATAAAATGTTTTAGCAATATCACATTAAACATCAGGATCATTTTGTTTTGGTGCAAACATTCCTCTTCCTCTTCCTTGGTCTCTGTTGAATGTGTATTCTGGAAATAATAGTTGTATTTACTGGCAGTAGCCATTGTGGCTAGTTCCAGGATAACACAAATAGCCAGAAAGGTAGAGGTACATTTCACTTTAGAAAAAAATGAGTTACTTTAAATTGAACTAGGTAAAAGGAACTAAAAGTCTTTGGTAATGCTAGGAGTTCCCAGAAATTAGTTTGGGATGAAGAAAACATCATGTGAATCATGCTTTTTTCTCATCCAGAGGGTTTTTTATTATTAAAAAATACTTATTACAGTAGTTATATGACTTTCAGTCCCATGATTTCAGTAGGCTACACTAAAGACAAACAAGCCTGGTTGAAACTTAAGTCCATTGAGACTGCTTTGCAAAATTTCAAAATGGAACCTAGTCACATGAAGTGCTCATATAAGTCAAATTTATCACACTGTTAATCTTATTTTATCCTGTTCCATTTAAATTAATTGATTAATAATATAAAACAAATGAAAATGCCAACTGGCAGGGGAAGGGGTGGACACCACAAATGAATCATTTCAATTCCCAATAGACAGAGGACATACACCAGGGCAACACTGAAATGCATGATGGCTTTGAATGAACTTTGCTTTGAGAAGTGCAAAGAGATGTATGCCTAACCTGAAAACTTAACATTTTAAATATTTAGTATTCTCTTGAAGATATAGTTATTACATCTAGCTTGTAATAAACAGATAGGCTTAAATCCAGTTGTTAGTCTCAACCAGAATAGACCCCTTAAATCATTGGAGCATACACAACTGTTGATTTAACAAGTTGGCAGTGATTGAGTGGGTCTACTCTAGTTGGGTAAAAAGATGAGTTTAAGCCATAGGGCATCACTTTGGGAAATCAAACAAAAATAAATAAAAATCAAATTGAGTGAAAACTATCACTTTGGGAATATGTAGGAATTAAGAAGTGAACATTTTCTTAAATCTATGGTATCCAGTCTATTAATTATATTGGAAAATAGTAAAACCTATCAGGGGGACCATTTTTCATTCCACAAAACTAGGAAACATCCCACTGAAAAACATTTCAAGCAAATCCTCCATTCCCAAGTGAATATTTGAGCAAGAAGTTCTGGATGAATTGAGATGAACGGGCTACTGATAAATATTTAAACTTGGAGGCAGGTTACTGGCATGGAACCTCTGAAGATTCCTTAACTTGCACTTATAATGCAATGGTCCACCAGATAGGGGTAGAATCAAAGGAAGGCCTGAGCAGCATATTTTACAAAGGACCTGATCCAAAGCTTAATGTAAGCAAATACTGGATCAGGCCCCAACAGTAAGCATGGATGCGCATGAGGCATTTTTAATCTCTGCCTCACAGACCTCAGAGATTGACTCTTCTCTATCTGAGCTCTTAATCAAGACTTCACATTAAACTTGCTCTTTCTAGCTTTCAGTACATTTTAGAGAATTTATATGTCTAGGAGCTGACCTTGCAAAATGGGATTGATAGTCCCCAGCAGTAAACAGTATGAGCCACAACATCAGAACCCCAAAGTCAGCCTTAAATAAGTTTATGTGTTTCATTATGATTTTTTAACTAGAAATTGAAACAGACAAAATAAATTCCACATGAAACATTTCGGTATCATGCTTAGAGAAAGTTTAGCAGGTCTTGGTTCCTTTGCAATCAACCTTTTAAGAAGCAGATAACTCCTATTGATTTAAATGATACTTAAAGATGCCTACTATACCAGCCTCCACAGTCTGATACATTCACTAGAACAGGGTCCCCATTTAGCCCAAAAATGCTTCTGGAAAAGACCTTCCCCAAGCACACACACACCCATGGGAATATTGCTGAGTTTATCCCACAGTCCACAGCTGTATATGCGGATGGGCAGGAGACATTACTATTTATCATAATTTGCTTAATCCCAAAACATATTGGATGTAAACCCTAACATATATGCCTATATCAGTATTCCTATTCCAGTGGATCAGATTATTTATCATACTCATTCAGAGTATGCAGTGAAGTAAAACAGCCAAATGGCCTAAACAATCCACGTCTCATGATGGGATATATACAGATAACCCACCAAGTTGTAAATCACATGTTACCAAACTCTGCCCCACTCCCCAGCAGTCTTCATTCTCCCAAGGTGGACAAAACAACTTCCAACACAGTACTAGAAAGCAAGGGCCAAGACAGACAGCCCTAAAGGGGCAGTGTGATGCTGCACCTTTGAGCACTGGGATTGGGGCCACGGCAACTGCATGCCACAGCCCTGATCCACCTATTTGCCAGTTTAAAAATAGGCAGTAAAATGCCGCTCCTTTTTGAGCTGGCAAAAGGGTGCCCTTTCAGCCATCGCCACAGCTTTGCAGTACTCCTATGTGAACACTGTGCTGCCAGAGTGCTGCAATGCTGCCCACCGTCTGGTTGGGCAGGTAGTGTGATGCCAACTTGGAGGTTTCATCGGAATATGCATCATCTAAATGCCATGCTCCCATGCTGCCTCCAAGCCTGTGCTTACTATCGGTCTGTTTGGGATCGAAGGTAAGTTTCAATGATGACACATATGATCAATTTTAGTCTCACTGTCAGTTAGTGCTTCATTTCTATATTGGGTAGATATGTAGTTTTGGAGTTCTAAACTCATGCAGTCTTAGATCAGTGAGAGCCATGATGTAACAACATCATAACAAACAATGCAATATAGTATCAGATCATGAAACTTGGCAACACTGGAACATGGAAATGTAACAGCATCAGCTTTTGGTTCAATTTCTCTTTTATCCTAAAAGAAAAAACCTCTTCAGGAAACGATTTCAGAAAAATAATACTTTCCAAGCTGTTAAGCCTCATGTTCAAACAATTTCAAGCGTCCTCAGGTTTCATTAGGCTGAATATGATGGTTGATCAGGTAACACATTCTTTATAAATGTATCTAAAATGCTTGGTGCATCACCAGTGATACAGCAGAAATATTAATCAGTGAGTCATTAATAATATGCACACAAGTAACAGGGTTTCAAATCAAAAGAAAGAGGTGAAAGTATATATAGATTGGTTTCTGTTACAGGTATATATTCTGAAGCATATATTCAATCCAACACTCTGGCTAAAGTTTAACTCCAATGCTCTTTGGCTAAATATTTATTATTAGCATTATTAAAACTTTTCACATTCACACATGTAACTGAAATTCATATTGTGATTAATTAACATAAAAGAATGTGATACTGAAATTAAAGGTAAAGGTAGTCCCTTGACATGAATGTCTAGTTGTAACTGACTGTAGGGGGCGATGCTCATCTCCATTACTAAGTCGAAAAGCCACCGTTGTCTGAGGACTACTCCAGTGGTTATGTGGCCAGCATGACTGCATCAAACGCAGTCGAAGTGGTACCTATTTATCTACTTGTATTTGCATGTTTGTGAACTGCTAGGTTGGCAGAAGCTGGGACTAGTGATGGGAGATCACCCCATCATGTAGTACTTGGATCTCAAGCTGCCAAGTTTCTGATCTTCTGATTGTCAGAACTCATGTCTTAACCACTAAGCCACCACAGATGTAATTCCAGGCATCTAACAATGTTTGGACATCTAAACAGCAGCCTACTCTCTCTAACCCTGTTCTTTAGCCAATACTGAAAGTAAGGCATTAGACCTGAAATATTTTACTATTTTAGTTGTTTATCCTGAGAATTTTGATGTCTGATTTTAAACACTATAATTTGTATTTTTATGCAGATTGTTAGCTGATACCACCTCTTACCAGAAAACCCTTACAAATTAAAATAATGATAATGATCTTGAATGGCAAAAGCTCTTGTATGAAACATTGGTTTTCTAACCGTTTACGCTTATTGCCAATCCTTCTTGTTTCTCTCATTTATTACTAACATGATATCAGTGAACATATAAAAGAGGTAGGTGAGGCGGACTAAAATGAAAATCTGAAGTCACTTGATAAGATCCAAATGACTATAAAACAAGACTGGAACCCTCCTTACTATCTTTCTGCAAGCAGGTAATACCCCTTTTATTATAGCAGACCATTGAAAAACAAGCCTTGTATAATATCATAGAATTTTACTTGTTTCATTTTGTTTTAACTGGCTTCATTTTTTTTACAGTTTTAACTGTTGTATGCTGTTGATTTTTAATTATTAAAACGCAGATGTTTAGGTAGTAGTGGTGTCACTCCCTTACAGGTGTGACCCAATGTGGTTCATATCCTTCCCCTCCGCACTTCAATAGTGGTGCCCCTGGTCCCAATTTTTCTATTTTCTTCTCAGAATGATGCACTCAGAACTAAAAACATTATTCCAGATAAGGCCTGACCAGTGCAGAATATAAGGGGACTATTATGTCCCTTAACTTGTAAACTATGGCCTGTTACAGACTGCCAAAATAAAGCTGCTTCGGGTCTCTTTGGAGGTATGCTATTTAAATGATGCATGGGTCCTAAGAGTCCGGAGGTCGCGTCAAAGCCACACTCCATTCCTAAGCACCGGAGTGCAGCTTTTGGTGCAGCTTCCAGATTCTTGGGATGCATGCATCATTTAAATAGCATACCTCCAAAGAGACCCGAAGCAGCTTTATTTTGGCAGTCAGTAACACACCTATATTTCTATTGATGCAGGCATAGCATTTTCCTCCTTTGCTGTAGCATCACACTGCTGGCTTATGTTCAATTTATAATCGGCAATAATCACAAGTTCCAAACTTGAAGGCATACAACAACAACAACTGCTGAGACAGTTATGGATCCTTCTGATGGTGTTTTCATCATGTGTTGATTAACCATGACAGGAGTCTTGATTTGAATTTTTTTAAAATGAAGATTCAAATTCTGACTGCAGTTGGAAAGTTTCTATATTGGTCCAAGACATATTGCCCTGTTTCCTGAATCACCGGAAAAGGTTCTGAACCAGATCCTGTGACTAGTGCATAGCCAGCTGATTTTTAAAAACCCTACCCTTTTATTATGATTTGGACATGAAATCCACAAAGTTGCTATTTAGAAGTCAGACATAAAGTGCACAAGGGCCACCCATTTCTAGTGTGTTTCATGTTATCCCTGGGTATTTGAGGTGTGCCTTATGGCACTACAATGGCAGCATTGAGCATTCTAGTCACATGTGTGCATCCATGCATGCATGTGCACGCACCTTCAAGTTGCCTGTTGATTGATGGTGACCCCATTAATTTCACAGGGTTTTCTTAGACAAGGAATACTAAGAGGCTGTTTTGCCTACAGCATCCAAATACTAACCATGGTTGACTCTGCCTAGCTTCCAAGATCAGATGGAATTTAGGTATTTAGGCCCCCGTCATGTTTAGCCTGCATGAAAAGAGAATGGTCCCTTGAACATAGAACTAAACCCAGTAGTGGTGACCTCATTTCCAAAGATGTAAGCTGAATAATGATTATGGTGACGGAATACCTTCTCTATAAGAACAGACATTTAGAAAATGTCCAAGGACACATGGTAGAGGTTTATGTAACTAGGTATGGTGTGGGAAAAGTGAACAGAGATAAATTTTTCTTTCTGTCTCATAATTCTAGAAACAGGATTATCCACTAAAGCTAATTGGCATGAGATTCAGAACAAACCAAAGGAAATAGTTCAGTCATTCACAAATGAATAAACAAACAAACAAAAAGGTTGGATCACAATTTACATGCATTTAAATAAGACTCAGTGAAATCAGTGAGAATTAAGGGAACCATTGGTCTAAATCTAGTGTGGGACATCTGCTGATGGAACTACTTAGGAGAAAGAGTGTTGGAGTGTGTGTGAGAAAGAGGATGTTTAGTTAACAGTTGATGGGAGGGGGAGAGAAGGAGAAAGTGGATAGGACATAAAGACAAGAATTAAAAATTAAAAGTTAGGAATCAGGTACATTAGCGGAGAGGAAGAAAGGCATTCATACTTTTTGGTAATAAAAATACAATTCATACAGGCCTCAAGTAAAGTATAGTGCAACTTCAGGAAGTTGGGAACAGAACTTGGAAAATTAACATTATGCAAGAAAACAGTAATCCTGTAAAAATGTAGTCCCATATTTACTAATTACTAGGGCAGCAAATAATGAAGTAACTCAATATTTCCCTACGCTGACTGTTCTTTCCTGTTAAGTCTGGAGCTAGCTATTGTTTCTGTGTATGTGCCTTCAAGTTACCTGTTGACTTATGGTGACACAATCCACTAGAAACACTGAAATGGAGAGAGAGAGAGAGAGAGAGAGAGAGAGAGAGAGGAGAATGTTGCCAGATGGAGAGTCTACCGTAGCTGCTTCAAAGTAGCCAGCAGTAGTGGAGGTAAATAGCACACAATATATTATTTTTCAAGACAGTGCTCTCTTCTTGCCTTGAGATTTTCCCTCTTGTCCTGAGGTTTGGGGAGAGAGGCCAGGTTCTGAGTGATTGGAACCCTCATCTTGATCCACCTCAATGTGGTTTTGGCAGTACCAAAGACATAAGCACCAGCTAACTGATGCTCATGCTATGCACGAGTACAGTCATTCATATAGTACTATTGCAAGAATCTTCCCAACAACAAAATACTAGGGTGTTTTGATGAGGAAGATGTGACTCTCTTTGAATTTCTATCCAGCAGGAGGGGAAATCTTCTCCATCAAAACCTTCCAGAGACATTGAGACCCAACAAAACAGGGATGGAAATCATGTGGCCTTTTAGATATTGTTGGAGCATGCATCATTATTGGCTCTGCTGGTTACAGCTGCTAGCTGGGACTTGAGGCTCAACAACATCTAGAGAGATGCACAGTTCCCATCCTGTCATACAATGAATATGTACTTTGAAAATAGGCCTATGGAATTATATCCCAGCAACAACCTAGTGGATGCTATACTCTCTGAACACTGAAAAGCAATTGCCTGAAAAGAATTACAACACTCCATGGTTACATTAAGTGGAGGGTATACCACATAATGTATCCCCATACACCTTGGGGTTACAGGTCATGCCTTCTGTTAGTTTTCCACATTAGCAGCATTTATTAATCGATAATACTTTCGTTTGTTTGGCTAGAGAGAGTTCCCTGCTTTATTTTCTTTTTCTGATAGAAGGAAAAAAGAAGACAGCAGTACAGAGGAACAAGCCAAGAAGAGCTAAAACATTCATATTCTATTTGAAATTTCTGATTAAAAAGCTTAAAAATTCAAATCAACATATGAAACTGTTTTATTCTAATACTCTGGAAGGTTTCAGTGAACTCCATTATTTTCACTCACTATTTGCTTGAATAATTTAGGCAAGAAAGCTAAATTATACATAAAGTGTACAGTTAGAAGAAAAAGTTCATGCACAGCCGGAGGCTATAGCCATCCCCTAATGATGTCTGTAGTCAGTGGAAAAGAACTCGTTAGACTGAGAGTAATTTCTGAGGGTTTAAATTTCTCTCTCTTAAAGCAGTAATGTTCCCGTATACAAATTGTGCCAATAATACTGCACCAAACTAAAATAAATAAATAACAGAAAGCCCAGACAAAAGAGTGTTACTCAACATCCTATACATTCTTCACTCCATTTTGCATCAAGTTCAACTTGGCTTGGTCTGCTGACACTTAGGAGTGATTTGATTAAGCAAGAGGATGTGCTTCGTTTCATACAATGCAGTCTTATGTTGCTTTAAGAGAGCCAGAAGCATGCATAGAGTTAAAACAGACACAGTGGTGGGGTGCTCCAAGTCATGCTGAAAGCTATTGTGAAAAAGACTTAGTTTTATACTCGCTACACAGTTGGGGTTTCTGAACTGGTGGCTGCAGCTTATATATTCTTGTATTTAAGCAACAACTCATATCATTAAACATTTACCACCACCAGATTCACTAAAGCCTAACATATACTTTTTAAGGCTGACAATGTACACTCACTCCCGCCACACACAAAAAAAGAATCAAAGCTGAACACTCTCCAACATGCTTTGTTTTAAAATGGATAACGTTTTCCTTACTTTTGTTATATTTCTTGGGTCTCAGAAATATATCACATCCCACTAAGTGAATGGAAATATAGTCAGCCTTCTGTATCCATGGATCTTTTATTCACAAATTCAAACATCCACGACTTGAAATATTTTTAAAATATATAAACTCCAGTAAGCAAACCTTGATTTTGGCATTTCATATAAAGGACACCATTCCACTGCTCCACTGTATTTAATGGGACGTGAGCATCCACGGATTTTGGTATCCACTGGGGGTCCTGGAACCAAACCCCAGAGGATACCAAGGACTAACTGTACATCCAAGAATGCTACCAGAGAAGGAAAAGCATTTTCTCCTCCCATTCCTGAAGAAGAAGGTCTCCAGTTGCTGCTGCTGCTATTGTTGTTGTTGTTGTTGTTGTGTACCTTCAGGTTTTCTTTGATGTATGGCAACCCTAAGTTGACTCTATCACATGTTTTTTGTGGCAGAATTTATTCAGAGGAAAGTTGCCCTTACCTTCCTCTGAGACTGAAAGAGTGTGACTTGCCCAAAGATGCCTAGTGGGTTTCTACAGCTAAGCATGGATTTGAATCCTGGTCTCAAGAATTGTAGTCCAGTGCTCAAACCACTACACTACACTGGCACTCCAAGGCTTCATTGCTCTCCTAAAACTGGAAAAATCACATCTAGGGTTTTTTCCTTTAAGGGTTGGTGCACCCCAAAACAAGCACACGCTGGAGTTTGAGAAAAGACTGTTTGGGGTATGTGCCTTCCCAAATAGACAGAACTTCAACTGAAAAGGTCCTGAAGTCAACTGGGAGTGACATGAGATCATTTTGGGTTGTCTAAAACAGTGGACACAAGATCACAGTGTGGCTTTCTCTAAAAGGGGCCAAATGGGGGTGGTGAAGCTTTCCACGCCAGGAGCAGGCCCACCCTTGGCAATCCTAGAGTTCAATCACATTCCCACTTTCCTGGGAGGAAATTTCAATAAAGTCAGCATTCAAGACTGCATGTCATAACCCAAGTTGCAACACAGTGGAATTCTGGATTGTGAGGGAAGAGACAGCATGCTGGATCCTGCTTCTTCCAACCAAGCCAAAGTGCATACCTCCAGTACGTGTCTGTTTCTGGTGACATTTTAATACAGTAGCAAATGGGTATGATGCAGCACGGCACAAACATTCCACAGGACCATGTTCTCATATGATTCCAGGCAAAACATTTAGATTCCAGAAAATGGCCTGGAATGCCAATTTTCCAGAGAACCATGTCCACCAAGTCAGCAGCTATCACAAAAATTCAACAGCAACATTTTTCTACTATTAATTATGGGCAAAACATTTGTGTTTGGGAAAATGCCTCAGAACACCAACTTTTCAGATAGTCATGCTTACCAAATTTGCCAGCTGCAGAAGATGAAATAGAGTGGTGCAACAAGATAGAAAGAGATAATTTCTTGATAACATTTTGCCAATCCCCACCCCAATATTCTGGAAAATGGCCTGGAATGTACATCTCTCACAAAAATGAACTGTTCTATTCTGTTTTATTCAGGCTTTTAACCTCTCCCAAGGGAGGAAACATGGCAGAGTGGGGGGTAGGATAGGAGGCACAGAAAGTATGCACAAGATACAAGGGAATAGAAGGGTAGCAGCACAATGTAAGGAAAAAGGGATGGGGAGGAGGAAAAGGAGTACAATACATGCTAGTGATGCTGAAAGCAAGGATGGGAGGCATGGCAAAGCTGTGAAGTGAGGCAAGGGAGGGGAAAAATGGAGGAAGAGTGAGGGATCAGCGGCAGGGTGCAAGGAGCAAAATCAGATGAAGATCAAGCCTTAGAGATGAAAGTGCAAGTAAGGAAGGAGTGATGGCTAAAGGTGATATAAGGAGGGAAGGTGGAAGACACAGACAGTGGAATGTAAGGAGCAAAGGAGGGGAACATGGCAAAGATGCAAAATGGATTTGCATCATTTTGCCATCAGTGCGAAAAGTGATGAAAAAAATACTGTAATGATCTGATGAGAATACAGTAGTATTAGAAATGACATGACAAAAGATGGTTGTGATTTACCACACTAGGGATATATATGGCCACTTTACATGGTTCCTGTTCTGCCACTAACCCCCACAACAATCCTGTAATTAGATTTGTTGAAAGACAGTGATAGCCTAAGGTCACATGATAAATTCCATGACCAAACTAGGAACTGAAGTGCCTCTCTGATCCAAGTCTAGCACTATAAACATTACTCTATCGGTTCTTTCAGAAGAGTAATTATCTGGGCGGAAGCACAGTAGTACAAAACAAAAACAAAAAAACAACCCAACAACAACTGATGTGTTGAATTTGCATAACTATGATACAAATAATAAGATGTAGAATAATAGTAATTTGCATAATGTAGAAATAAACTACCTGGATTTGAGGTGCTGGAATATGTAAACCCTGTCTGGGAAAATATACAATTGGTTATCTTTATATCAAAACTATTTTGGTATGGGGGTGTTGGGGTGCTGTACACCTCAACCACCTGCAGCCATACTTTAAGCAGCCCTGTCACCAAATGTTATCTCCAAACAATCTACCTGAGCTTTCTCTTTTTAGTGCTGTAAAAAGATGTTACATGTATAGCAGGGAACAGTGATCAATGGGTTGGCTGCATTTGGCCTGGCTGGTCTAAACTATGAAATAAAGGGTCAAAGAAAAGATCACGGGATGAAAAACAACTAACGGGAAATTGCATGCGAGGTTCATTCCCTTATGATCTGAATTTCCCAAGCAGGTCAAAAAAGGAATAAGACATTCTTTGCTCATGCTGTTCCTTTAGTGTTCTCTGTTTGGCCTGAATAACTTCCAACAATACTGAGTTTTACATCATCTGATACTTGTATTATTCTGTCACATTAGTTTTATATTACTACCATGTTCAGCAGTTTAGCCTTAATGTGATATAGAAGTGAAATTACACGCACACTTTCATATTGTTATATTGAAATCAAGTACTCCGATGACACTAATACGATGCAAACCTAATAAAACAGACAGTTGCAAGCAGAAAGACATTTTTATGTCATGTTAAGCATCAGGATGCTTAATACCTTTTCCAGGACCACTCTCAGCTAAGCAGGAGAAGAGCAAGGCAAAGCATTTCCTCCTGTCTGTTGTCTAGGTACCTTGCCCTCTTCATTCTTAACCAACACATGGAGTTTAAATGCATTTCTCCTCTGAATTTTTCTAGTGAGCATTTCCCAAATATTATCTGTGTATGCATGTTCAAATACTGACACCATCAGCTGCCATCTAATAGTTCACATCTAATGATAATTTGTAATGTATTTCCTTATTTGTTGACATCACAACAATGTGTACCTAACTTGACTGAATTCAGTCCCTGCTGGTTGACTTGTAGTTGTCACCACCACTTCTCTACACCTGACAGCTGCCATGTTGGCAGCATCTGAAAAGAGAAAGTACACTTGTTTGTGGACTTGGCACCTGCAGTTTATATCCTTTGTGGATGGCAAGCCAGGAGGGACAAAATGGTGTGTGAGTGTGAGGCACATGTGCAGCATCACATGTGGGCACACAGCCATTATAATCAATGGGTACTTGAGTATCTGCATTTTTTCTGATTCGTGGAGTGTGTGTGTGTGTGTCTAGAACTGATCCCCCATGAATCAGGTGGGATGACTGTCGCTGAAGTTGAGAGCCATCACAGTGAATAAAAATGCCCAGGCTCCACTGCAGATTTGGGTTAACCTACTCTGAGGATTGGCACTAGCATTTGAGTTCTTTTGAGCAACACCCAGCCTCTGGAGGGAATATGGAAGAATATGTGTGTGCATGTGTGTATGTGGGGGAGAGAAATACATGAGAAGGCAAAATCTTTCCTTCCTGTCCACAAGAAGAAAACCCATCCTCATTCCTTTCCTTCCCCTCACAGAACAATCAATTATTGCTTTTTATACAGCAACTGTCACACAGAGAGGCCATGAGCCACCCCAAGTCCCTTTCTGGGAGAAAGATGGCATAGATGAAATGTCAAGAATTAAGCAAATGTTTGGTGGCTCTAGAGTGGAAGACTGACTTTCTCTGTACACTCTGGAAGATAATCTGAGGTAGCTTTGGTTTCACACAGGCCTGTTACAGACTGCCAAAATAAAGCTGCTTTGGGTCTGTTTGGAGGTATGCTATTTAAATGATGCATGCATCCTAAGAATCCGGAAGCTGCACCAAAGCTGCCCTCCAGTGCTTAGGAATGGAGTGTGGCTTTGGTGCGACCTCCGGAGTCTTAGGACCCATGCAGTCTGTAGCAGGCCACAACATCACCTACAGGAATAGTTAACTTTGTGTAAATTTTGTGAATGTTAGACTTGGAATTCTAGATAAATACTTGTAACTTCTGATTTTAAATATTTATTTTAATGTAAGATTGGCAGTTATTAGGAAGGGCAGTAGAGGAAGAAAGATGGAATAAGAGAGGGGGGGGGGGGAGGGAGAGATGGCCACTCCAATCCAGTCACCTGAGGTTGACTGCTAATCCTTCATTATCATTTTGTGTTGGGGATGAGGTTGAGACATTGTGGCCCTTGCCCCAGCATCAACTCTAATAATATAATCTACCACTGCAATTTTGTAGTTAGATTCTCCTCTCTAACTACAGGGACAGAATTTAGTACTTGGACAGCTCCATTTAAATCGGGACTAAAACCCAGATGCACTGCTTCACAAACACAAAAATCATAAGCTCTCATGTGTAAGCATAATGATTATTCTTGTGTGGAGGAAGGGGGACTCTGAAAAGGTTGGAAGAGGACTGTCCCCTAGTCCTAGTGTGAGTTCATGATGTGCTTTATGCTACTTCCTCACTCTCTGTGATGGAAGGAGGGTGGGTTTTGTACTGCACACTTCAAAGGATTTTCAGACAAGTAGAACTTTTGTTTCATTAGTTAAGCTTGAGATGTAGCAATGTAAGTTCTCTTTTGAAGACTGTAACTATGAGGGCAATTAACTCCTTTCTGAACATTTGGAATTATCACAGTAACTAGTTACTTTTAAAAGTGATCCTTGAGCTCTGAGCAGAACTAAAAAGTATAAAAATGGCTCCAAGTCATTCAGAGTTCAAAGGATAACATTGCCATTTTGATAAATGGACTAAACAGTGGAATACTGGAAAAGTAATGCAGTCATACTGGCTATTCCCCATAATAGTCTTCCTATGAAGTTCTGGACTAGCTGAAGTTTTGCCATCATTGTCAACAATAACCCTGCAAGGCAAATAATTGCAGCAATCTGAATGCAGTCTCACCCACATGCACTCTACTCTTTATAGACTTAGAGAAAACAAGATGCATTTGTTTCTTGTATATGTGTGCGCATCTGTGAGTATGTAAATTTTTAATGTTTGAATTGTAAAGTTTACAGACCTATGGAAAATATAATGCACATGCATAATTTTAAGTACTGAATGTTAACCTTCTCAGCTGCAACGTCTTATGTAATTAAAGCATTCCAATCCTCTTCAAATTAGAAAAGCAAATTGTTACATATCTTAAATAGGTTCTTTTCACTCTAATGACACTCACTTAGATGATTTATGACATACATTATTTTATATCAAAGGACAATGAAATAGGCATTACCAAAGGTAATCTCTGTAATGTCTGGGAAGGGATCTAAAGCCTCAGTGCAACAATGAATGCTGTATTTAACATGCAAAACCCAAAGACATTATTATGACTTTGATTTCTTATGCCACAGCTTCTCCTGATCTCTTATAATGCTGTGGCAGCACAAAGGGTGTTTTGGGGTGTATTCGGTTAAGATAACAGTTGGGGAAAATGAAATACAAAATCAGAGGTTTATCATTCCTTTGGTACAATTTATGCATGAAAAATGTTTTTTTCTTTTTAAATGCATGTAATCTCAGCGCATAACTGAAGCACAAAGTAGAAATATAAGGAGCTCTTGGAAAATGCTTATTTCTAGTATTTAAGCCTTGTAGTATTGTGTCATAAAATAAAATATTAACATATAAAGTAATCAGACTAAAGTGCTTCACAGAGAGGATTATTCTTGTAACAGCCACATTTTTTCCTGGAGGTTTCTGATGCCAAGCCCATTCTTACTATTTAAAACATCTAGGGCTGTGATCCAAAGCAAAGCAAAGCAATGCAAAGGCAGTTCTCAATGAATTTTGAAAATGTTACAGAAATGTACAGAAAAATGTCCATGCAGATGAAAATATCTATTGGAATGGTCAGGCAGAGTCTGCCAAAGTACTTGGCTGTTTGTACCAGCCTGTTATTTGCACATAAATGTGAAACACTCTCCTGATGTACCCAGCTATTTGATGACAACAATGCAACACATATCCTGCTCTTACCTATGAACAGCAGAAAGGTTCTTGCAGTATTAATTCTTGCTCATGCCTTTTGTTTTTCAATATTATCAGACACTTATATCTGCTTGTCCTTAGGAAATAGTAAAACTTTGGCTTTCTTTATCTTTTCTGGTTGTGTACATCCAAGCCCTTTCCTCATTTACAGTATCAAATCAATACACTGTGCCATTATTATTATTATTATTATTATTATTATTATTATTTTCTGATATCCTGCCTTTCTCCCAGTATATGCACTCAAGGCAGCAAACAAGTATAAAACAATACAATTTAAAAACAGTACAACATTATTAAAATATATACATATACCTTTCTAAAACCATTAAGCAATTTTAAGATCTAAAACAATAATAAATTAAAATATAACATGTTAAAAATAGAAACTAAATTAAAATTAAAAGTTATATAGCACAGCTATATAACATAGCATCTTCTCCCTCCTTCACTCCCTCCTTGCCTGCCATCCCATTATTTTAGCATGAATAAGTTTGGACACTTAAAAAGCTAAGTAATCTGTTACAATCACAGTGCTGTGGTCCAAATGTAGTTAATTTTTGCCACAGTTTCAAATTAACTGCTTACTTGTACTTCTCTCAAAATAATTCATCAGTTCAGTTACTTTGGGGAGAAACTCTGTTACAATCTACTTCCCTATGTAATAATAAATAATAATAATAAAATTTTTATTTATATGCCGCCCTTCCTACGATCAGGGCGGCTTACAACAGATTAAAACACAATTGACAGTCAATTTAAAATACACAGATTAAACCAAATAAACAAGCAAAAAAAGCTCCATAGCCCAACCTCTTGGCCACGGAAGAGGAGGAAAACACACTTTCTTGCTGTCATCAGTTGCTCATTGTCTCCCACCACTGTGTCAGGAAGCACCTATACGGCTTAGGTCTAGGATATCTGGCAGACTATGGCCCTGTGCAGACAGGCCTTAAAGGCCACCTTGGGGACAGAGTCAGGGCACAGCATCTACATAATGCATGCTCCAGCTCTGCCTCCAGGGCGGTGTGATGCCGCACACCACACCACATAGTGTGTGGCATCATGACGCTCCTCTGGTGTTGTGTCTACATGACACAGCAGTGAGGGAGTGCTGTACAACCGCACCATTGCAGCTATTGCGTCTTTCCAAGGTGCAAAAAGGAGTGGCTCCTTTTCACATCCTGGAAAGGCCAGATTAGGGCCGTGGCGTGCGGTTGCTGCAGCTCCGATCTGGCTGAAAAAGGGGTGGCTGGGGGCACAGCCCCTCCATCTCCCCATATGTGTCTGCCTGGACCTCAGGAGAAGCCCTTCTCTCAGTCTCACCACCCTCTCAAGCATGGTTGGTGGGGGTGCAAGACAGGGTCTTCTTGGTGGCTGCCCCTAGATGCAGGAACTCCCTTCTGAAGTATGCTGTGTTGTTTTAGACTGAACTGCTTCAATAGCTTTTTAATTGCATGTTATTCTTTTAACTGTGGGGTTGAATTATTTATAGTGAATAGTTTAATTCTATTTTTAAAGTTCATGTCTTGTATGTTTTTAGCTGTATTGTCCACGTTTTGAGAGAAAGGTGGGGTACAAATAAAGAGAAGAAGCAGCTGCAGCCATATAGGTAATTCCTGACACAATGGTGGGAGCAAATCCTTCTCATACATTCAGATCATGTAACTGGTGACAGGAAGAAAGTGTATTTTCTAACACAGGGAAGCAGCTTGTAACAATCAGAGTTTCTCCCTAGAATAACTAAAATTTGAGAGAAGTACAAGTAAGTTAATTTGAAATTGCTATGAAAATTAACTACATCAGGATCCTCATAATAATAAATAATAAAATCTTTATTTCTATTCTGCTTTTCCTGGGAGATCAAAGCGGTTTACAGGTTCAGAAAAGATATACATCTCAACATATTACGATACAAAGTACAATCACAAATACACTTCCATAAAATATCATATAAAAACAGTTTAAAATCTCACAATCACAAGTTAAACATCTTGAGGTACGCTTCAATTAGAGGATAACTTTCTCTATAAAGAGTCAGGAGGGTATGCTAAGTGGAAAAGATGGGTTTTCAACGCTTTCTTGAAGGCATACAGAGAAGAACTGAGTCGAATCTCTTCAGGGAGTTTATTCCAGTACACAGGAGCTATAGCTGTAAATGCTCGTTGCTGAGTTACAGACAATCTCACCCTGGAGTACTCAAGTAAGTACTTGCCTGTTGTTCTGAGAGTGCGGGGCGGATTATGTAAGGAGAGGCATTCCCTCAAGTAACTCGGGCCCAAGCCATATAGGGCTTTATAGGTAATAACCAACACTTTGTATTGAGCCTGGAAGCTAATTGGCAGCCAGTGAAGAGATCTTAATACAGGTGTTATATGGTCTGACCTTGGAGTTCCAGTGATCAATCTGGCTGCAGCGTTTTGAACTAGTTGAAGCTTCCGAACCTGGTACAAAGGTAGCCTCATGTAGAGCGCATTACAGAAATCCAAGCGAGAGGTTACCAGTGCTTGTACTACTGTTTCAAGGTCCTTTCGGTCCAGACAGGGGTGCAGCTGGCGTATCAGCCAAAGCTGGTACCAAGCACTCCAGGCCATCATATCCATTTGGGATGATAACTGTAGGGATGAACTCCCAAACTGCGAACTTTGTCCTTTAGGGGGAGTGTGATCCCATCCAGGACCGGATGACAAATTCCTCTGTCTAGATCTGGGGTACCTATCATGAGTACTTCTGTTTTCTCTGGATTCAGCTTGTTTTCCCTCATCCTTGCAGCAGCACTGATTCCCTCCCTAATTAGATCACAAGCCACTGATGCAGGATGAGGCATTTACCTGTTCAGGTATTAAAATTGAAGTTTTACTGCAAAAGGAATGAGGTTATCTCAAGTTGTAATCATAATGTGATAAAGTTATACCTTCATCGTGAGAAAAATGGATTGATAACATTTAATTATTTGTAACTAGCTACTTCTATGTAATGAATGGATGAATAACAGAGACACAGAATCTTCAAAGTGAAGGCTTGGTAAACTAAACTTTACTTGGTTATTAAAAAAACAACTAGAAACTTGAACAGAATCCATCCTCATATTTACAAGAAGCCTAGGTTAATGGGACTACTTTAGCTACACTTGGTTGCTAAGATCCCCCACACTGTGAGCACTATCTGCCCTTAAGTCTCTCTGCATCTGTCTTTAAATCCTACATCCTAACTCCATTTATTAGCTGCTTAAAAATTCTTCCCCTCCTCTTCTCTGGGTGTGAAGCCATGTGATAATTGTTCCAACACTTTTATTCAGTGTTCTCCTTTTAAATAATAATAATAATAATAATAATAATAATAATAATAATAATAACAATAATAATAATAAATTGGATTTCTTTCCCACCTCTCCTCAAGGCTCGAGGCAGTGTATAGCATGTTAAAATACAAAACACAATTAAAAACACATAAACCCATAGTTTAAATACAATAAAATCATTACAATACACTCATAAGAGTTCATATATAGATTAAAAAGTCATGATTTAAAATTGATTGGATAAGTCTGCCAGAAGAGATATGTCTTTAATGCTGTTTTAAATGCCCTAGAGAAAAAACAATATGAATAGGTTAAACTGTGAGATAGCAACTGGTGGTCCAAGGACATGGTAAAGTAGGGTTTTCAACTGGGGAGCTTATCGCATCACTTGTTAAACCAGTTTACCTCTAGCCATCTTAAATTTTAAATCGGGTTGCATCTTGATGTTATCAATGGATCTGGCCGCATCCTGGGCCCATCCCCGCTTCCAGAAGGACTCCAGAGGCCATTTTCTTAAATAAAAAAACTCCTGGATCTAAAAAGTGCCAAGAGGAGCCATCTGATAACATCAGGATGCTGCCCAATTTAAGATTTAAACCAGCTAGAGGGAAACTGGTTTTACAAGTGATGCGATAATCTCCTGAGTCTCTTTGGTTCTAATCCACCACTGTATCTCTAAGGAATCAATAAATTAATGTTTTTGCAACATGAAGTGTTCACCCACAGACAGCTATCCCACATATCTCCAGCCAAGCATCCCCATGAAGAGCAAAGAGCAGATCCCTGCTGATCCTGAAAGGGAAGTAGCCATTCACACACAGGAGTGACTCTATAACTTCTTTCTCAGCATCCATAAACAAGGCACAAGGCAGCAGAAACATAGAGCATAGTATGAGCCAGCATTTGCACAAAGCAATAGTCCTCCTCTGTCATTTAGGGAAGCTGCATATCCCATAACTATAAAAGTAATTAAAGCTACAGTTATACTGCAAAAGAAATTATGCCTCATTACATTACTAACCTTCTAACCTCGGGAAGTTACACCTTTCATCCTGGAAAAAAGAATTAATTACAATTAATTCATTATTTGTTAACCGGTTACTTCTAATCTCCGGTTCTACTGCATTAATACTCTTCTGCTGATGGTTCTCCTTATTTACGCTTCTGTGTTTAATTTCATGCTTGATTTTTTCATATGTATGTACACATAAATATCCTTTATAGGTTTATAGATAAGAAAGGCTGCATTGACTGGGGGGGGGGGGGATGGCTTTGGTTTTTTAAATGTATTTTTTGAAAAGAAGCTTTTATTTATGTATGTTTTAACGAACCTTTAAAATGCACAGTTGTTTGTAACTTAGAATAAAATTAAACAGCAGTTCTTCATAGG
Source organism: Sceloporus undulatus (assembly GCF_019175285.1). Taxonomy (NCBI): domain Eukaryota; kingdom Metazoa; phylum Chordata; class Lepidosauria; order Squamata; family Phrynosomatidae; genus Sceloporus; species Sceloporus undulatus. The sequence continues at coordinate 177,963,686 of NC_056522.1, read as the reverse complement.
GAGAGAAACGTGCTCTTTATTTTATTTGTATGTTTTAAATAAAATACACTCTTGGGTACAGAACGAAACAGATAAGAGCAAAAGGAGCCTAGCCAGAGCCTGATATTTAAAATTATCAGCATGCTTCACATTTCTGAGATTGCTTCCATTTGGAAATGTATGGATGCTTTTGTGCTTCTTCGCTACAGAACAATTTAAAATTATTGCAGCACTTCACTTTGAAGGTGATCAGGGCTTGGAATGTATACATTGTAGAGGGATTTAAAATTATGAGAGCTCTTCAAATTGTTTAAAACATTGATTTTTTATAAAATTGATTTTTTCCCCGAGGTTTTATTTCTTCAATGACTAGGTAATTACAGAAGACCAGGCACTGAAGTACTTCCCTCTAAAAGTACAGTGCCTCTCTCTCTCTCTTGCTGCTTGGATAGACACATTATTCTTTGTTCTTGTTCATAAATCCTTCTCTGACCAAGGAACCAGGAAGTTATTAGGGGTCAGGACAAGGTCAGGTTGAAAATTCAGCTTGCTCCAACCTATCCTTAAACTAGCAGGATATCACTTTGCCGTCCTTAAAGCTAAATCCAAACCGAGCACTAATACAGCTTTGGTCTCACTTTTGATCACTGTTTTATGGAGGAAGTGCCCACTAGCAGATTTTACAGCCAAGGGTACATAGGCTTGCAGGAATTTAAGTAGCTACCCTTAGTATGGATTTACTTTCTCATCTATAAACACACAGGTTTCTCAAGTGCCAGTTGATTCGTCATCAGACATGGGAAAATAAAACATGTTCCACAGATGCATCTTTCGTGTTGTCTGGCTAGAAGAGGTAAAGCACTCTGGAGAAGAAGCAACTACATGTTGTTCTTCATAGATCATTACATGCCTTTGTTGAAATGGCTTCACTATTTCCAGGCACATTTCAAAGTGCTGGTTATGACCCATAATGCACTAAATGGCCAAGGTCCAGATTATCTGAAAACCCGTATTTGTCCATTATGTGCCTGCCTGATTCTTTTGATTTTCAGGTATGGTTTTTCTCTCCATTAGAGCCTTCTCCATAGCTGATCCTAAGCTATGAAACTCCTTCCCAAGGAAGGTTCAATTGATTTCTTTTCTGCTCTCTTTTCACAGTCAGGCAAAGACGTCTTATGCAAACAGGCCTTCAACATTTAGCTTGCTGGGGTTGAAGGATATGCAATGAGTATGTTCCTCCTGGAGAGGTTTATGTAACACCTACTTTGATTTTTATTTTAGATTTTTGGTGCCAGCTGAAGACCCTTTAATTCCCCTAGTTTTTAAGCAGTTTAACTGTTAACTTTCACCTTTTAGGCTACTTAGCAAAACTGTTAAATTTCTTGTGTTTTAGCTGCTGCTCTGGTTTATTATTGCGTGCTTCAAATAGCAGAGGTTGCCTGGAAAATACAGCGGATTGACACTGTAAACATAACACAAGCAGAAATACAGAAAACAAATAAAACAGAATACTCTCATTAATCTCCATGACGGACATGGATAAACTCACAATCTCATAGTCTGTGTAAATTCAGGTTTATCCCAGTGATCAAATAACCTGTTCATATCTCAAGACACTTTTGTTTTCTTAAAAAATATTTTGCTTTTCATTGTATGGGAGGAAATGATGAACAAGTAATTGCATAATATAGTTTCAGCAATATTTTTGAATGCTATAGCCTCGGGAGTACATTTAACTCAGGAGAACAGGGGTAGGAATTTAGGTGTATAATACATGGTTGGAAGTTGGCAATCATTTGGATATACAGTAAAAGCATTGGGAAGGAAGTGAAGCAACAGCCTGTGTACGTAGTTGTGGACATAAACAACAGGAATGAACCCAGGAGTTTCTGGGCATCATTGAAGTGTAGCTGGTGCTAAAAGCCAGTCAAGAGGGGAAACATTTGTTTAAACAATATGTCGTGTAGTATCAAACCTAATTTGCTCCCAATTGCCCCTAGAATTCCACTCTGTGAAGTATAATGCTCAATATTTTCTAGTTATTCTCTGAATACTTATATATGTGCTGAATATGCATGCAGTATTTTATATCTGTATTTGAACTCCAATATTTGATTTCATTATTTGATATTTGCCTATTTCACATTTGGCATGCAATGGCATTCCATACTTGACGGTATTAGATAGTTGCCGCGTAACTGAATTTTGCATTCACCATCATTTGATAGTTGACAGCTTATCAGAATTCACATTTGATGTCTGCCAAGGAAATCAGCCCATTAACCCCAAACTACTGGAATTCTTTGATTTAAAATGCCTCAAAATCTTGAAATCAAAACTTTCCCTCCAGACTGTGAATTCAGTACATCCAAGTGGCAAATATTAGCAAATTCTAAGGATTTACATATATGCAATCCTTATCCATGGCATGTGATGGCAATGCACATGATCTATTAGATGGATTAGAAATCAGGCCTAAAAATCTATTTGAAATGATAATGTAATAGAAATTTATCTGCTGGATTTTATTATTACCTTCATTTTACCCTTATCTTATGATAGCTATTTTGGTCATTTTATGCAAGCAGACTATTATGGAAAGAAACACAGCATGATGTAGTAACTGCAAAGAGAAAAGTCATAGCATTTAACTCCCAATGAAATGTATGGGGTTTTTTTGAAGAATTTTCTAATCTTTGAAATCTGTTAATAAAGTTTCCCTGTGATTTTTGATAAAGGCATGATACAAGTCATACATATTTCATAAGAGACTGTATCAAAAGTAAAATGAACGTATTACTGAATTTTTTTTGTCAGCTTGCCGTAACACCTGCCACACACACAAGGTCTTTAGCCTTTCATGCACATCATAACTTCACTCTAAATTTAAAGGAACAGGGAAAGCAATAGAGCAAAGCTACCCAGATGTTGTAAGGTCTGTGCAATTGTAAATTTAAGAGTACCAGCTTTCCATCCAGATTTTAATGCACCAGATACAATATGAAAATTCCAAACCACACTGGCTTATTGAAATGTCTGGCCATTTCAATATGAATTTTGGAACAGATGTATAAGGGGAGGCAATAAAGCTGTGATAATAAGGAACATTTCCACATCATCACACAAAACTACTAATCTATAATGAGAACAAAAACTATTTGGTGGAAGAAGGTGGTTTTCATTATTTTTAGTCAACTCTGTGAGTGGGCAGTCAGCTGCCTTGATTCCATTTATTTAACTTTGATAATACAGTATTAGACTTTCTCAAGGAGAATGGGGTTCAGTCCTAGAGGAGATGAAAATCACTAGGTACTGGCTGGACTGCAGATCTGTTCATTAGCATCAGAGTTTTTCAGTACTTCCCTTTTTGAGAACAGAAGGTTGTATGAACTTAAATCACCATTTCGTCTGTATGTGTGTGTTTAATCAAATGTTGCTGTTAAATCAGATAGACATTTACTATTGTCTTCTACCTTTCCTTTTATTTTATGGTCACTCTCCAACTTCGGTAACACCCAGATGCTACTGCCATTCTGAATGCCCGACATTTTACCTTCCCATCTGGTTACAACACTTGCAGCTTCTGATCAAGTGGTTATGGCAATCCTTCCAATATTTATGTCCCTAAGGCTGCAATCCTGAAATCCTAGCAGAGAAGTAAGGGCTGATGAGCTCAGCAGACATTGTTTTTGAGTAGATTACTCACTTTACATTTTATTAAATGTCATTTGAATAAATTACATTACTCTTGAGTAATTTTTTAAAGGATTTGGCTGCATTGATATCATAAATTACATTATTCTATCCCACATAATGGAACAGTGGGAGGGAATGTTCACTTGTGAAGTCAGTTTATTTATTTTTCCATTAATGCATATGTCAGGAAGCTATCAACAGGTTTTTGTTTCTTTACAAAGACACTGTCTCCAGATAAGTAAATTGATGGAATAGCTGAAATTATACCACACTACAAACATCACATTACAATCTCTTTACCTTCTTTCAATTGCTGCAGATCTCAATTGCCCTTCAGAACTGTGATCACACAGAGTGTCCATCATGGATAAATTATGTGCAAAAGTTCTTAGATTAATCTATGGGGTCTTCCATGTAATTGGCAGTCATAATGTGTAGAGATGCAACCCAGAACATGTACTTTTAGAGACAGTACAGCATTGCTCCTTGAGTTTCCAAGACACAGCTAAGAGCAGGCGAGCCTGTTTCATGCTTTTTGTGTAGAGTCAGATTGCACAAAAGAATTTAGAAGCAACATTAAAGAGGCATTCCTACAAGTGCAGGGTGTCTGTGTGTGTGTGTCTGTGTTTATGTTTTATATTATTAAAACCAATGCCAGTTTAAGCATCATGTGTGAAAAGGACTAAAGCCATTTCTGTGAACATGACCTCACATTCCTGTGGGAAATTCTCAAGTAGTTCTCAGCCTCTATAAATGTAATACAAGCTCTTTGGTCAATCAGAAGGCATTTATTTTTTTACTGAACTGATCAGGAGAGTGCTGGTGCTTACATGCATGGGAAAAGCTATACAGCTTCTCAAGCACTTCACTCCAGATTTGCCTCTTAGGCATATAGCTAGGTCTTCTCTTCTTAGTTACTTCTTGTCTATGATGGGGCAGGTGTTACGATTTCATTCTAATTTTGCTTCAACTTTGTAAATGCAAGGATAGATTACTACTTTTGAGTGTTCTGAGGACCTGAAATCTCTGCAGGTAAACTCATGTTCATTTGAGCTTAAGTGGATCCTTCTCAGAATAGTATACTTTTGTTCCAAACCTGTGTTATATACTATATCTGTCTATCTATCTATCTATCTATCTATCTATCTATCTATCTATCTATCTATCTATCTGTCACACACACCAGTTCATGGGGCCCACCCCCTCCTTGTCACTCCATGACCAATAAACAGCATTCTGGGTAACACTATGCAAACAGAAACAGTAACTTGGTCATTCCTATTTGGTTCTACAGCACAAAGATGCTACCATCTCAGCAGGATCTTCTGAGTTTCCAGCAACTTATCACTACCATTGGATGGTTGGTTTTTGGCTATATAGCCTCAGAGTGAATAATTATTTAATGGAATACCGGCTCCTGCTCCACCTAGATTTTTCTTGGCAGTTTTTCAGCTAAATACTGACCAGGCCCAAACTTGCTTGCCAAAGGAAACTAGAGGAAAAGATCACAGCTGATAGGTGATTCTTCTCACTTGTAGCCAGCCTGAGTAGTCATCTCATTATCTGACTGATCTCCACCCTACTGTTAGTGTGGGTGTGCTTTACACAAAGTTTCTGAATCAGGGGTGTAACAGTTCTGTCTCCTGTGTGAAAAGGTCACTAGATATTTAGAGAATGTCGCATAACGTGTTTTCATAATAACATAATGAAAAGGCTAACTGTAGTATGCATACAGTCATGCACCTGCAAGTTTCTGAACCAGACATTATTTAATTTTATGAAGAAATGTGTGCATTGTCACGAGAGGTAGGGGTGGACCATGTCTACAGAAAGCAGAAAGGTCTTGACCTGCCCACAGAAGAATAGCAAGGAAGGCACTGGGCTAACCTATCTAGAAAGGGAGTTCCAGACCTGGGGAATAGCTACAGAGAAGGCTACAGAGAAGTATGTTCCCACTAGAAGTACCCATGTGGAGGATCATGCCATTTTTGAATGCTGGACTGGGAATCATGGGCCATATAGTTAAACAATGTTTTACAATCTCTAGAAAGGTCAATATTGAAATACACCATGAACTATGCAATGAGTGGACTCTGAATATTGCCAATAAAAAACAACAATGAAGAAAAGCCAAAGATGAAGATTCATCTGTTAAGGAAAAGTGCAGCTTTTTACTCTGCCATGGAGTTGCCATGTAGGGAGAAAATTCATATATTATTATTTATTTATAATAGTGTATGCTGCTCTCCAACATGAAACTCTTTCTATGGTGGCTCAATCCACGCACATTACAAATTAAAAATAGCACCATCATCATCAACATCAACAACAAGGACAGCACATTAAAACAATGGGAAAACAAAACAACAAAAGTGGCTGAAAGGGTTAAAGATCTTTGAAACATAGAAAGATCTTTGGTTGATGCATATTGCACAGTGTAACTGCTATATAGATATGATAAGGAGCCAGCATGGCATAGTGGTTTGAGAATTGGATTACAACTCTGGAGACCAAGATTCAGATCCCTGCATGGCCATAGAAACCCATTAGATGACTTTGGGCAAGTTATACACTCTCAGCCTCAGAAAACCCCATGATACTTTCGCCTTAGGCTCCCCATACGCTGGAAGCAATTTGAAGACACAAAACAACAATAGATATGATAATAGCTACAAATCTGTCTTAGACTACCACTTCCCAGATATTATAATAGGAAATTATGTGCATAGGCAAAAGGGGAGGGGGCAGTGTAAACAATCTCTTCCTCCAGCCTATCTCTGCATCTACATGCATAGACGACTCTCCATGTGTGTGTTCATGTCTTGTTTGACACAAATGGAACAAGTGGACAACAGCTGGGAGAGAACAACAGAGGGCAAATTACTAAATCTCATTCTTCCAGCCCTTGCCTTTCAGGGGCTGGACATACAGGCCAAAAGGTCCATGTTTCCCCTAGCCTGGGGTTGTCCTATATGGACGACGGAGACCAACAGCTCCAGGCCAGGATTAGCCAGACCAGGTGCCAATCCAGCAGTTCCAGCCCAACTCCAGTCCAAAAGGCCCTTAGCACAGTGCGAAAAGTTTCCTGGAAACTCCACCACAACAGCTGATAGACTGTGCTGGCGCATGCTGCATTACCTATTACTGCCACAGCATTCCTTCTGAAGGATCGAGTCATGGCCTGTAACATTGAGAGGGGGGACATGACCATTTGAGTGAAGCCAGATGCCCTGTTTCTGACCTTAAAGCCCATGGCAGGGGTCTTCAGAGGAAATATGGCAATGGTGGTATGTAAGGGGAAAGCAGCAGTGGTGGCTCCACATTTTGAACATCCACCCATTGTCACACTGGCCTGGGATTGGAATCTGTGGATGGGATAGTACAGGGTTGGCCCCTGGTTTCCCGCCTGTGCATATAGGTTCTCTGTTGATGCATGGCATTCAATTAATTTTTACTTGATTTTTCATTTGAATTTTGCTATGTAGGTTTAGAAAAATTGCTGTCTCCTACCTACTTCCCCACCATGCAATGAAAAAACCTGTGGCAACACACACATATGAAATTCCACATTCTTCTTTTTTCCCCACACCTGCCTCGCCAAATGCTTAATCTAGCACAAAGTCTTACCCATCAGCTTTGGTTCTTTTAGAATCAGAGAGAAGCCTGCTTGTCCTCAGGAAACACCAGATCCAAAGGGTCGTTAAGGCTTTGTCCAAATTTCATGCACATCTCTCAAATATACTGGTCATATGAGTGAATATATCAGGCTCAGTCATTCTTGATTTGCACACTGGTCTGGTCATATATCTGATCAGCCCCACCCCATGTAGCTGAGCTTTTCAAATATATCCTACTGCACTGTTCAAAAGAACCATAGGGACACAGAGTTTGAAGTAGTGAGACAAGTGAGGACAGAAAGGGGGGCTTTCTCTTTGTCTCTTAGCCAAATTAAGAGAATATTAGCAGTTCTGATTCTTGTGGCAATATTGTGAGCAACTATTTACTGAAGAATGACATATGCAAAACTATTAAGGCTGTAATATCAAAGGGGGGCCTGTGGGAAAGCAGTGTTTTCTTCTTCAAAGGACAAGCTGGTGGAAGAGAAATGGTTGGGAATAATACCACATGGCTAATTGTACTTGGCACTCTTGTTATCACACAAATGCAGTGGGGTGTTATTGTAGGAAGAAGAGGCAGAGTTCTAATTGAAGGATTACAGGGGGTAATCCAGTTTGCCTTGTTAAATCAAATTTGTTAATTTACTATATATGAGAAAAGAGGGCAAATGGGAAGGTGAATGCCTCTTGTTAAACATTTACCAAATGTTGGGCTGTTTGAACCCTGGGGAGAGGTAAATACATTCATTCACCACTTAAGGTTTGGAGCATTTGGTCTTCTCAGTGGGGCTTTCATTATGGTTTGAAGCTGAATGTTGTTTTCCCTTTTTTGCACTTTGAAATGTTACTGGGTTTCACCGGTGTGTAAGATCTGATACTTGGGACCATGACTACTGTGGAATGATTATAGCAGCACAATAGTACTGTTATATTTAAAGTTTTGGCAAAACATTGGAATACATGTTGTTGTTTTTACAATTCATTTATACAACACTGCTTTAGAATGAAATATGATATAAAAGAACTCAGTCTAGAAATGCCTCTCCAAATGGGGTACTTGTCACTTAATATATGGTTACAAATAGGAAGCTGAGTAATTTTGTTATGTGTGATTGTTACATAGAAATTGCACACATTTATTGACTTGAGTGTGCTTCCAAATGTTTCACTGTGTTCTGACACCTCACATGGCAAATCCACTTTTGATGCTGACTGAAGTATCAAATGTATATGTGGTCATTGTCACTAATGTGGCTTCTCTTCCTCCTCCAAACTTCTACTCACCAACCTATGTTATCTTGGGATGGTGGCATGCATAACAGATTGTCGGCTAAAGATTTTAGTTTTGTGGTAGGATGCCTCTGCTCATCATCCATTGCTTTACTTAAGCACAATTTCCAAAATTGCTTAAAATGACCTAGATTAGGAATCAGGGAAATTGATGTTTTCTTGGCAAGATTTGTTCATAACCAGTTTGCCCTTGCCTTCCTCTGAGGCAGAGAGAGTGTGACGTGCCCAAGGTCACCCAGTGGATTTCCATGGCAGAGTGGAGAATTGAACCCTGGTCTCCCAGTGTCCTAGTCTAACACTCAGAACATTACTCCACATGGGGTCTGTATAAATTTTCTTTATACATTCTTGTACAATATTATAAACAAAAGACTACTTAGAGTCCTATATTTGGGAGACAGATAGCATGCATATTTATTAAATAAATAAATAAAGGGGAGGAAAGAGACTGGTTTTGTTAAAAAAGAGAGAGCAGGGAAATAAAATAGCTAGGATGCTTGTTCACTAACTACTGCCCCGCTAGAGGATGAATATATATCTTAATTGTGCACGCATTTCATTTTTACTTTGAATATCTAAGACTATGAAACCACAGGATCTGTCCTTATTAAGAGAAGCATATAAATCTTTTCCAAAGGATTTAAGGATTGCATCTTGTCCCGGTTCAGTCCCTCCCCCCCACATCCTTCATAAAGCAGTTAGCTAAAAGCAGAAAATTTGTGTTGAAAATAGACCCCAAAGGAAGAAGTTGACTAAAGCAAATTGATGTGTTTTTTAAAAAAGCCCTCCATGCAAATAAGTAAAGTCATATGACACAAAGGAAATCAAAATCAAAGAAAAAGTCTGTAAACACTACATTCCTCTAAACAGTGCATTCATTTTCCTCTTAAAACATTTCTTTGGCCCTTAGCTACAAGTCTGTATCATGAAGATTTATGAGTAGTCACCCTGTGTGGGCATTTGCCATGATGCCTCAGAGAAGAGGAAACATAAGTACATAGGAGATGAGAAATTCTTTTCTGTCTACAACACACATGAAGAATGCTGTTCTATATGCAAGGGATGGGAAACCTCCAGCATTTGAGCCTTGTAGATCCTCCATCCAGGCTATGGGAATTCTCTTCCAAGGCCTTCCTCCTCTGCCAAGTCCTTCCACTAGGCTGCCTCCTCTACTACAATCTTTTTGTAGCAGTTGGATGAGTGATTGGAGATAAGAGCAAGGATAGCTATTGTCAGACAAGAGAACATCTACACTGTAGAAATAATGTAGTTTGACACCATTTCCATCCTATGAAATCTTGGGATTCTGAAGTTTTGCAATGTCTTTAACCGTCTCTGCCAAAGAGCTTTGGTGTCTAACAAAACTACAAATCCCAGCATTCTGTAGGACAGAGCCTAAGCAGTTAAAGAGGTTTCAGACTGCATCATTTCTACAGTGTAAATGCACTCAAAGGCTTCCTTTCTGTAATGCTGGAAGGGGAATGCCAACTCTTAGCCTTGATCAAGTGACAGAAGACAAAAATTTGTTATATCTCCTAGCCTGCGAGAAAGACAGCCTTTCTTTAATGCTATAGTGTTCACACACACACACACACACTCTTACTTACTTACCTACTTACTTTATGGTGGCAAAGACAAGTATGCAACTGCTCCATGCCATTTATAGCATGAAAAAGGGCTGCATCATGATGATAGGATATGGCTCTCACATATTGTCCAAGATTGTGAGTCTAATCCTTAGGATGTACTGAGCTTCACACTTCTGCTACATATCCTTGCCTGGGAATAATTCCTTATTGAATATCATGGCACCTCGTCAGACTAAATATACTCAGGGCCACAGTCTCTAAAATAAGTCATAAGATACTGCATTGTTGTTGCAGTTGTGTATCTTCAAGTCATTTCTAACGTATGGCAACCCAATGATGAACCTACAGGGTTTTCTTGGCAAGATTTGTTCAGAGAGGGTTTGGCATTGACTTCCTCTGAGACTGAGAGATTTGGAAGTGCCCAAAGTCACCCAGTGGGTTTTTAAAGCTGAACAGGGATTCAAACCACTAAACCATGCTGGTCCTCATACTAAGGATATATATTAGCAGGGTGCACCACCCAGATGATTTAATACCAGCCCTGATCCTGCAAAAGCTGCCTAATTCACCTCAGATGGATTCAGATGGCATCAGATTCAATATGACCCTGAATCTTTGAGCCTCTTTAATACAATTAGAAACCACCCAATAGCTCTTATTATTTTCCCCCCAACTGGATGAAATTTGCAGTTATAGGAGGTCATTATGTCTAAGAAATTCTAGACAAATTAATGCAGGGTTATTACCACCATGGACCTTCATTTTTATTATGAGTGTTGTTTTATCATGGCAAAAGGTCATGAAATTAACAGATATAATAATCCCTTGTCCAGGGTGGGGAAGTGTCACATCTACCAAATTTCAGATAACTGAGTTTTGTGCAAGAACAGTTTTTTACATTTTGGAGAATTTCCAACAGAATAAGAAAGAAAGACGGAAAGGATTTTTTTTTATTTCCTTGTGGGTTTGTGGGTTTGGTTTTGGTTGGAAATGGTTACAAAAATAACATACAGCATAGAAATAAATTTTAAAATGTGGCGGGGGGGGAATCAGAAGAATAGATTCAGTTGTTTTACTGGGAGAGGGATCTAGGGATCTCTATATAATCATCTTGTGTTATCTGTTCATTCCATATGTATAGTCCAGTGGTATATCTGTAGGTCTGAATGTGCAGCCAGGAAACATAGTTGACATCCAGATAAAAACCAATGGTGCAAAGAGAAGTGTATGCGCTCTACATGGGGCTACCCTTGTTCCTAGTCCGGAAACTCCAGCTGGTACAGAACATGGCAGCCAGACTGGTCACTGGAACAACTAGGAGTGACCATATAAGACTGATACTGAAGTCACTCCACTGGCTGCCCACTGGTTTCCAGGAACAGTGCAAGATGTTGGTTATTACCTTTAAAGCCCTACATGGCTTGGGTCCAATTTATTTAAGGGATCGCCTACTTCCATATAATCCTCCCATACATTCTGGTCCTCTGGGAGGAAACTATTGCAAGCTTTAAAGACCAGGTTAGTTGCTACCTCCCAGAGGACTTTTTCCACAACTGCTCCCAGTTTGTGGAATGCCCTGCCGGACAAGATTTGTCAAATCACCAACTTAGACACGTTTAAGAAAGCTGTCAAAACGGATCTCTTCCAGCAGGTCTTTCCAGAATAAAGTTCTCGGCCATACAACGACTATTCCCATACACCAGGAATACCTTGGTTGATGTTATGACTCTGCCCACCATTATTACATTTTAATGTTTACTTATGTAATTTTAATTTTAACTTGTTTAATTCTTTCTTAAGGAGGGGATATTGGGTATGGGTATATTATTGTATGGTTTGAAATATTGTTTGCCGCTTTGATTGTTTTTACAAAAAGCGGGATACAAATAAAAGTATTATTATTATTATTATTATTATTATTATTATTATTATTATTATTATTATTTAAATGCAGTAAGGCTGGACTACCACCACTTGACTACCACAAGTAGAAGTCCCTTGTCCTAGGGACAAAGGGACTTCTACTTGTGCCATGAGGCCTAAGAGGGCAGGGTACTGTAGAGTTGGTACGGTGAATGCACATTGTGTGCAGGGCACTGTATAGTTAGTACGATGAATGCACATTGGTTAGAAAGCAGAGCTTCCCACTATAGTGGCACACTGCATATGCTGCATTCACTTAATCAGCACTCATATGATGGTGAGACAAAATGGGGAAAGAAAAGCTAGTGCTCTATATGAAGAGAAGCTCAGCATGAGGGATGCTGGTTTGGGCAGCAGCCGCATTTCATGGGTAATGTGGAGTTTCAGGCTATCACTACTTAGACTGGACTGTGTCTTTTGTTTTGTTTTTTATTTGATCTGTTTTACTGGCCTGATCTGTATGAAATTATTTTACTTGCCACTTGTCTATTATGTCTAAAGATGACTTTCTGCTAATGTGGAACACAACAGTTCATACATAAGAATGTGAGGAGGCTAGGCGTATGCGTTCTTGTGTGGGTGCATGTGTGTGTGTATGTCTGTATTCATATAGCTAAGCTGTGTCAGCTACATTTTCTGACAATTACATTCTCACCTTTTTAGAATGTTAGATCTACATTTTGCTTCCCATTGCTAACATGCAAATCCCATGGTTTCACTAATGTGAGGAGAAGAGATGAAAGGGAACTCTTCTGTTAAGTAAAAAGGAAATATACATATGAGATAACAGCTTCCTCTGGTGCAAATTGGTGTCTAACTGCCAAGTTTTTGCAATTCCACTGTAATACTTTTTTCAAGGCTTGCACATACCCAGAAGACCCAGCACACACACAGAAGCAGATATCTGGGTCCTTCTTAAGGCTGCTGCAACCCGGTGTGTACTTACCTTGAAGCAGGCTTCACTGATCACAGCCTTCAGGGGAACTGTCAGGAAGGAATGGAAAAAGTAAAATGTCTTTACACCCTCTATTGAGAAATTAAAAAAAGAGAAAGTCAACAAATCAAGGGGTTTATATAGTACTAGGATATCAAGCTGATGCACTAGGTGAGCTTTACTTACATATTACAATTAGCACAATCCTTTGCCCAGCAAATACTGAACTAAACATTGAACTCAATAAGGCTAACTCACAAGTAAGTGTAAGCAGAATTTTAGATCCAAAAATGGACAAGTACAGCTATTGAAAATCACAGGTCTGATATGTAGGCAAGTTACAAAAACTGGCTCACCATTCACATTTCCTGTGCACATTTATTTGCAAGTTGCCTCAATGAACTTGGGGAAACTTATTATTGAATAGGAGGTCTCTCATTCATAGGGCTGCGATAAGTCCAAACTGGCTTTGATGGCAAACAACAAGAACAACAACAATGATGGGCATAGGATTGTGCTGATTCCAGAATAGTATCAGTCAGGAACAAAGGGCTGATTGTAAAGAGGCCTTAGTTCTTCAAAGCCTAGCTTTGAATGTTTGTCATGTCAAATGAGAGTTGTCATCACATTTTGTTCCTGACAGACACCTCATATTTAACATCACAAGGCAGGAAGATACAACACAGACCTTTCCATGGCTGGGCAAGCTGTAACCATCAAATCTGGTTGGTGCAAATGGAGAATTTCATTCAATCTGTTTTCAGAAGCACATTGAAAATTCCTAAACCTGACAGAAGGAATGTGAGATTTAGAAATAGTGAATTCAGGAGAAAATGATACCAGTGGATCTGTCTGTCTATGGCTGCATTCAACTCCTGGAATGATACATGATGTAGGTGGGCAACCAAAAAAGGCCTCAAAAACCTGTATTTTTTCCTGGGCTGAATATAATTACAGCCCAATTCTATGTAGGTAAGTGACCTGACTCCTTTGAAATGGATGGGATTAAGTGTGCCTAACTGTGCATAGAACTAAAGTCTTAACCAACTTCTTCCACATACATACCTCTCCTGCCTCCAGCTATGATTGCATCTGTCCCAGAATTTGGTTTTCTCCCCAAAGACTCAGAAGAACAACACGGTCTGCACTTCTCATCAATTTCTCATTAGCACTGACCGCATAAACGTCTGTTGGTGTCACCTGCTAGTCAGTTTGCAGACCTTAAAAACTTTTGGTACTGAAAGAAAGAACTAGAAATCCTGGATATCCATTCATTTCTGTTTATGAAAGCCTGGATTTCTGAAGAAGTGGTAGTACATGGAACTACCTTTGAAGACTGCATGGGAACAGCAACCAAGTCCAAAACAGTGCATCAAGAATACTGACCAAGACAGGTTTTATGTTCTGTTTTTATACTTGCTGCTTTGTTTTTATGTTTAAACTTGTTTTAACATCACTTTGAAAAACTTTTCTTTAAAGTAGGCCCAACATGTTTTAAACAAACATACTGAGTATACTGCTCTAACTTAAAATGATTCTGTGTTGTATCAGATATAATCATTGCAACCAATGTAACGTTTGCCATGGCAAAGTCCCACTGACTTCAGTGGGTTTGCTCTAAGTATGACAAAGGTTACCTACTGAATCTTGCTGATGCAGCTGGGGTGCTACTATATCCAGCTATCCAATAGTCTCCTAGTATGTTAGACAGCTTGGTACTAAAAGACAAATGGATAACATGTAGCACATGGGTGGGCAAGGTATAGCTTATGGCCCCAGATTTGCACAAATCCTTTTGAGATGCCCATCTTTCTGAAATAAAATTAAATAGAAGAAAATAGAGGCCATTGATTATTCATCACTTGTTTCATAGAAAGAACTTTTTTGGCCAAGAAAAAAGAAATCCAAGATGAAGAATTCCATTTATATATCATATCCTCCAAGATTTTGGGGGGTATGATTTGCCATTTTGGGACCCAAAATGCTTGAAGGGGGAAGCCTGTGAAAGTGTGCCCCTCCCTGGGCCCACAGAAATTGCCCACTCAAAACATTGCCATGGCTGCACTTGTGTCAGTCAATTTTTTTAAAAAAAATGAAGACAATAATCTGAGAAGCTGCATTGGTAACCCAGACTACTTTTTCATGACATTGCATTAATGACATTCTGCAGCTACTTCTCTAATTAAAAGGATGAGTGGCTCCTAATTACTAAGGAGTGCACAGTCTAAACAGGTTTACTGACAAATAAGTGTGATTGATTTCAGCAGGACTACCTTCCAAATACACATGTTTAAAGATAGACAGCTGAACACAAAAGTTAGAATCATCCATGTCATTGACATCCCCATCACCATTTTTGGATGTGAGAGCTGAACAATGAAAAAAACAAACAGGAAGAAAATTAATTCATTTAAGATATTATGCTGGAGAAGAGTGCCGAGGACACCAAAATTGGTTCCTAGAACAGATCAAACCCAGACTCTCCCTGGAAGCCAAGATGATGAAACTGAGGCTGTCGTAATTTGGCCACATCACAAGGAGGCATGACTTACTAGAAAAGACAATGATGCTTGGGAAGGTGAAGGGCAATAGACAGGAAGAAAGCCAGATGGATAGACTATGGCCTGTTACAGACTGCCAAAATAAAACTGCTTCGGGTCTCTTTGGAGGTATGCTGTTTAAATGATGCATGCACCCTAAGAATCCGGAAGCTGCACCAAAGCTGCACTCCAGTGCTTAGGAATGGAGTATGGTTTTGGCGCGACCTCCAGACTCTTAGGACCCATGCATCATTTAAATAGCATACCTCCAAAGAGACCTGAAGCAGCTTTATTTTGGCAGTCTGTAACAGGCCTGAGTTGGGAGATCATGGGCCTGAATCTTCAGGACCTGAGCAGAGCAATGGAGAACAGAGGGTCCTGGAGATGTCTCATCCACAGGGTTGCCAAAAGGCCAACTCAAAGGCAGCTAACAACAACAACAGGATGGGTTGTTTGTTTTTAACCACCCTCAAGTTGATCTTGACCCATGGCGACCCCATGGATGAGACATCTCCAAGATTCCTTGTCCTCCACTACCCTGCTTAGTTCCTGTAAATTCACACTCAGGACCTCTTTTATAGAGTTCATCTATCTACCATGCAGCCTTCCCCGCCTTTTACTTCCCTCCACCTTTTACTTTTACTCTACTTTTGTAGCATTGTTCCCCCCCCCCCAATAAGTCATGCCTTCTCATGATGTGACCAAAGTACCACAACCTCAGTCTAATCATTTTGGCTTCCAGGGAGATTTCTGATTTGATCTTTTCTAGGATGCATTTGTGTAAATTCTCCATGGTGATTATCTTTCTTTTCTTTATGTTCAGCATAAGCCTGCCTTTGCCCTTTCTTCCTTGATCTTCCTTAGTACAGTGGTGCCTCGGGTTACGAAAGTAATTCGTTCCGCGGCCGCTTTCGTAACCCGAAAAGCCTTCGTAAGCCGAATTGCCATAGGCGCTAATGGGGAAAAGCCGCGTTTCGTGCGAAAAAGCCGAAAAAAGCACCAAAAATTTTCTTCGTAACCCGAAAAAACATTCGTAACCCAGAACAATGATTTCCAATGGGATTTTTTCGTATCCCGAAAATTTCGTAACCTGGGTATTTCGTATCCCGAGGTACCACTGTAGTTGCTCTAGGTCTGTAACGTTTTCTGCTAGTAGTATGGTGTCATCTGCATACCTTGAATTGTTGATATTCCTTTGTCCTATTTTCACTCCTCCTTCTTCTGTGCCCAAGCCTGCTTTTTGTGTAATATGTTCTGCAAATAAGTTGAACAGATAACATGAAAGGATGCAGCCTTGCCTGACCTCTTTGCCCAATTGGGAACCATTCTGTTTCTCCATGTTCTGGTCTGACAGTAGCCTCTTGTCCTAAGTACAGATTTCTCATCAGGACTATCAGATGTGTTGGCAGTCCCATGTCTTTAAGGGCATTCCATAGCCTTTCATGATCTATGCAGTCAAAGACTTTGCTATAGTCTATAAAGCACATGTTAATGGGTTGTACCCATATAAAATCATCAGCAGTTGCTGGATTAGGCCAAGAGCCAAATTAATGTTCTGCTTGCCACAGGATCATCACTTCCTGAGCTATAAAGCTTCATTCATGGTCTCAGTATGTCCAAACAAGTTATTTCAGAAACTTGAGCCATTTGTTATATTAGATACACAAGGCTCAATGCATTTGAACTGGGATATATTTGCCAAACCTGCGGTAAAGACTAGAGAGGGATGACAGAATGAGTCTGGCATTAATACCAACAAATGTAGCTGCTCTGTTCACAAATGCAATTTTTAAAATTTCCCATTCTATTCATAGCCCACTCAACACTCTCAAAAGCCCACTGGCAGGATAGGAATAGCCTCACAGACTAATGCAATGGATGTGTGTCATAAGGGATTCTCTGCTTCCCCTGAAAGAATCTGCCCTCCCTCCAGCAAAGACTTCTACTGCTTTGAGTCTAAAACACTAAAAACAGGTTGCACATAGGGCTTTGCACAGGTTCCTCAGTTTCACAGAATTTGCATTTCATAGAGTTTTAGGGCTGGAAGAGACCACAAGGGCCAACCAGTCCAACCCCCTATTATCAGAGCAAACATGCCTGGAAATTCTGTTTTGTTTCAGTACCTAGAAAGATAAAATAAGACCATAAGTGAACAAGAAATGATAATCATTCCCCAGAGAACAATGATTTGCCAGTAAATTTTAAAAATAGTATGATTTAGCAAATGATGCTGAAAGCCAAAGACACTAAATGTAGCCATCAGCTCTGAAACCATGTGGATCAACATTTACTTATGATATTATTCAGCAGGTTTTCTTTTCTGAAAAGGACAAATGTTAAGTCCTTTAGAAGGTCTGGAAATTTTAAAGCAGCAATATCCTACAATGGTATACAGTCGTAGTATATCTTCCTGATATATTTTGGAAGTCTTTGTAGCTATTTATTGATCTATAGAATATTTTGTTCAAAAAGTAGCATATTTACATGGTTGATCATGTATGTAGATCCCATTTTCACGGATTCGGCATGTCCCACACCCTACTTTAACTCTATTTAGTCAATAACTAGTTATAGGATAGTACAATGGCAAAAACAAATCCAGCAATGATTGGAGAAGATCTTGTAAAACATGCCATAGGATGCAAAGGTGAAACTGTCAATCATTCAATTCTGCTCCCTCCATTTCCCTCATCCACCATAGTCTCCTCTCCACACACACAGGGAGAAAAGGGTTCCTGCCTTTTTGAGGTCTGAAGCCAGAATGAAGATTTGAGTTTTCATCTCATTGGGGCTCTTTTCAGCTTGTGTTGGAAGAGGGCAAATATTGTCCTCACCTTCAAAAAGGGCAAAAAAGAGGACTCAAGCAATGATCAACCAATCTGCCTGGCACTGATCCCAGAAAGATTCTGGAACAGACCATTAAACAATCTGTGCACACCTACAAAGGGATGCTGTGATAGCTATGAACTAGCATAGCTTTCTGAAAAACAAATAATGCCAAACTAATCTAATCTCTCTTTAAAAAAAAACATAACAAAACACAAGAGTTAAAAGTCTGGGAGAATGTTGTGGATGTAGTATATATTGACAGCCAATTTTTAATAAGGTCCCCCATGATACTCTTGTAAGCAAGCTGATGAACCATGCACCTGTTAGGTATATTTATAATTGGTTGACTGACTGAACCCAGAAAGTACTCTTCATCCTGGATGCTCTTCATCCTGGAGAGATGTTTCCTGTCCTAGAGCCAGTGTTGTTCATCATCTTTATAGATGGCTTCCATGATAGAATAGAAGGCACATTAACTTTTCAGATGATGCTAAATGGGGGCAGGGGGAGAGTAGGGAATACACAGGGGACAGGATCAGAATTCAAAATGTCCTTGATTGATGGGGGAGCTGGACCAAAACTAACAAAGTTAATTTCAGCAGGGTGCTCCATCTAGTCTGGAAAAAAACAAAATATACAAATACAGGATGGTTGACATGTGGTTTGAAAACAGCACATGTGGGAAGGAAATCTAGTGATCATAGCAGACCACAAGCTAAACATGGGTCAACAGTGTAATATGGCCTCCAAAAAAGCCAATGCCATAACAGCAAAAGTGCTATAACAGTGTGCTGCAGTATTCTCCTTAGAGGCTGTACAGATTGGCATGCCCCTAAGCTTCCCTGATGCTGTCATCACACTGTGTGCCTGACTGAATGGCAGGTGGTGTCACTGGGCTCCTTGGGTGCTGAGTCCAGATGACGCAGCCCCAAAAGGAGTGCTGGAAAGTGCCACCATGGTGGCAAAGGCACCTTTTCCCCAGCACAAAGAGAAGTGGCATTTTGCCATTCCTTTTAGCATTGGGGAAAGGCTGGATTGGGGCCGAGGCATGTTTAGCCCCTGGGTCTCAAAGCTGCTACAAGATCACTTTGCATACACAGTTTGGAGGAGCATTTTTAAGGACTGCTTTAGTTGTGCATTACTGCCCAAATAGGGATTGTGCTAGATGGCCCTTGTGCTCCATTCCAGCTCTAAGATTTAATGATTCTGTGCCTGGGAAAACACTTTAAATGGTTTCTGTTTGGATGTTCAATTTTATTTAAACCACGTGCCCATAACTTAGTGAAATCAGTACCTTATTTTTGAGTGGTTTTGTTTTATTTCCAAGCTGATAATGAGCTCAGTAGGTCAAATGCCTGTTTAAGGGACTAGTGTATGCCATTTTATATTCCCTACCATCCTGCAATAAATAAAGAAACTACAACACTTTTCTGGATAGTGAGGTTGAATATGATTCTGTTGGAAAGGATTGTCAGCTACTTCAGCAGATACACTGACATAAATGGGACTAATCTCTATAATTAAAGCACACTCTTTAGAAATTTGTATTGTACACTCAACCCCAGTATTCAAAATTCTGCTTTCATTTTTTAATTTTTAAAAGCTCTAATTGTGTATATATTAAATGAACAATAGTCAAAGTAAATAGTCAGGTAGCCTTTTAGCATCTATATTTTTGAAAGCATGTGGAGAGATAAAATCTTCACCACAGCTTTCAAGCCTGAACATTTGTTTTGCCAAAGTCAAGAATAAAAGATTAAAAGAAAAGTATTGAGCATATAGGTTTTATGCAGATCTTAAAAGTATTCCATGTTTGAAATTTGAATCCGACCCTATGTGTCCACAAAAGTCAAAATGAAAACTAGTGGAGGAAGAAAGAAAGACTACAGATTTTGACCCTATACAGCTTGTCTGAATTAGCTGGGTGAGGAAGGGCGATATCTTGTGCACTGACTTAAACCTTACACATTTCCAAAAGTCCACTACAGTTCCCCATATATTTTAAACTCTTGTTTACAGTTCAAGGAAGTCTGTTTCCTTTATTCTTGGCAAAAAAAAAAAGCTTTCCACTGACTTTAGCTATTGTTTCCAAGTACACCTCTAAGAACAGACCTATTTACCTCATGATTAAGGCTAACCTGAATGCAAATCCAATCTCTAGATCCCTAAAATTCAAAATGATAGTTTCCTTTCTTTCTGTTTTATTCAGAGGTCTGATCACTGCCAATAAACTTGAGGTTTGTCTTCTGTCTGCACCAACCTTTCCTCAAAAATCACCTTAAACACCATCTTAAGCAAACATCTCAAACAAGATAAAGGCTCCTGACCCAGGCAACATCACTTTTCTTCTCCTGTATGGTTCTCCAACTGTCCTAATTAAGCAAGAACAATCTCAATGAATCATGTCATTCCACCTTTTCAGCTTAAAAAAATATCCCATTTTGACTATTTTCTTCCCTTTTTCCCTCTTTGTTATCAACTTACTTCAGTTGCTGCAAACTGAGCTCAAAATAGACAAATATATTGTCAACTCAGTTAACTGAGGGAGAAAGACGTGGAGGAGGTGAAATCTTGCCCTTCCCAGTAGACTCAGGCAAAAGAAAACCACTGTAGCATCTACAGTCGGCCCTCATTACCTGCAACCTGCCATCCGTGGATCAAAACATCTGCGGACAGCAAGCCCGCTTTTTCCACAATGGTGATACATGCACATCACCATGCCACCATTAAGGACAGCCCCCATTGTCACATGCATGCGACTGCACCACCATTAAGTTCCGTTGTCCGCAATGGTGGCATGGCTGCATGCACAAGCCACCACAGGATAAGGGAGACTGTCCCTAATAGTGGCACAGCCATATGCATGCACCACCATTTGGGACAACACAGTTTTGATTTTAATATAATGTACAGCACCCATACCTCATAAAAAGACTCTGTTGCACAACCAGTTTATCCCATGTGCCTGTCTAAATAAAAATGGTTTTATCTGCTAGGGAAAGAAAAGAAGAGAGACAGCCAGATTTGCCTCCCATGGAAGAGAACTCCACAGCCTGGGAGCAGCCACCCAGAAGGCCATCTCTCATATCTGCACCAGTGACAATGGTGGGACCCCAAGATAGACTTCCCCCAAGGATCTTAAGATTTGGTCAGGCTTATATAGAGAGATGCACTATTTCACACGGTCTGGAGTCTCATCATAGTAGAAGAAGAAAAGGATGCATGCCCTGATTCCATCCCCATGCTAGCATGACACTGCACACCCCACCACACGGCATACAGCGTCATAGCACTCCTCTGGCGTTGCATCCAGATGACGCAGTACCAAAGGGACATCGAAAAGCTGTGACAGCAGCTATGGTGCTATTTCCACAGTGCAAAAAGGAGCCACTTTTTGCAGCTCCTTTTTGTGCTAGAGAAAGGCCAGCTTAGGACCATGGCATGTAGTTGCCATGGCCCTGATCCAATGAAGACAGAGACAGCTGCAGGCAACCCCTTAGGGGTGGTCTGCTCAGCCCCTAAGTTCCAGGTGCTGTGTAATGGTACAAAAAGTTTTTTTAAAAAAAGCACAACACATTTCAGCTTTATTACCAGTTGGCCTGCTTCAAGGGCTATTATAAAATAGATAAAAATATATTTACTATAACTGTGGTATTGAGACAACACATAACCCACCTCTAAAAACACAATTTCTTAAAAGTTAAATAGTATCTATTATAATTATAAATATATACATACCTATTAGCAGACGTTTCTGGAGTTGCAATTCTTCAATGTCAATCAAAGTAGACCTTCTGAAGGAAGAAGAAAATAGGTCTACCAATGGGTACATATTTATGGGGGGTTTTTTTAGATAGCTTCATTCATCTTTTGTGAATATATGCTTTCTAGTTTTTTAGTCTGTTCCTTCGTAATTCATGACCAGCATTTTGAATTGTGCCTGGATATAAACCAGCATCCAATGAAGCTGTTTCAATAAAAGAGTTATAAGTACTGTATAGACAGCCCTGGTTAGCATAAGAGTCCTGCTGGATTAGACCAAAGATGTATCTCAGAGGTTTCCAACTTGTCACTCAGCACATGTCACTGAGCTGCAACTCCTGTTAGCCCTAGCCAGCAAAGGGAGTGTTGAAGCATGCAGGGAGCTGCAGCCTAGTGATATCTAGAGACCATGAGTCCCTATCCCCAGTCAATCTAGTCCAGTATTCTGTGGGATTTCCACATCAGCCAAGTGAGTGATTTATAATTTAGATGATGGTGAACCTTATTTATATAGAATAATAGAATAATAGAGTTGGAAAAGACCACAAGGGTCATCCAGTCCAACCCCCTGCCATGCAGGAACTCTCAATCAAAGCATCTCTGACAGATGACCATCCAGCCTCTGTGTAAAGACCTCCAAGGAAGGAGACATATAAAATAAAGTTTTGGAAAGCTCATCATTAGTATGTAAAAGCCTGCTTCCAGTTGTTGCACCCAACTAGCAGATAAGAGGAGGCAAAGTTTATTTACAGTCATGAGGGCTAAGCAGGGTTCTTCTCTCTTTTTAAGGCCTTTAAAAAAAAAAGCCCATTCCTGTCTCCTTTCACAGAGCATTCTTTTTGCTCTGGAGCAGAACAATATTTGCTCTGAACATCTATTAAGCGCTGAGATGTTCTTGGGAAGTTAGGTACTGCCAGACGACAGTACTCTTACTTCCTGAAACATGGCCACTCTTTCAGCCAAAAAGATTGAAGGATCAGGATGTAAGTTCCCAAACCAGTAAGAAATTCTGGTTTTCTGCAGAGTCATTCTATGAATTCTCTGCACATGAGACAAAGTGGATGGGCCAAAAAATACTCAGCTCCCTTGTCTCTTCAAGTGGCTGATGGTTAATCAACTTGTTATGTAACCAACTGTGAAAGTTTAAAATGATGTCTCATTTGAAATGACTTTAAAAACAACTACACCATGTGGCAACATTGCCAAACCACCTGAGGAAGTATAAAAAGGTGCACCACTCTTCTTCTAGCCCAGGAAAAATAATTGTCTCTTTTCATGAGTTCAAGCTGCCAAACTGGTGAATAATGAAAAGACTTTCTGCACCTTACTAGCAATTCCAAAGGTTAAATACATTTCCGCACAAGTGTACAGAGGAAGAATAGTTAAGAGGAAGCAAGCGAGTTTATTCTTTGAAAAGACATGAAAAGCCAAGTTAATCGGGGGGGGGGGGGGGTCTGTGCTTGAAAATCCTTTCCATGCTAAAGGATCTGCACGATAATAAATTGTTTTTGCTGAAAACAGGAAGTTTGGCAATGCTGCAAAAGGACAGTTATACTTTGGCTGGGTGACCCAAAACATTGTGTTCCACTTTGAAAGTATTTCCAATAACAGCAGCAGCAGCAGCAGCAGTGAAAGAAAAAAACAAGAAGAGGAAAGAAAAGAAAGAAAATCTGCAAGCGCCTGAAATCCATAGAAAGCAAAGGGGATTGTAAAGGCATCTGGCAGCAGCTATTGCTTGCCAAGCTTGTGGTCATGTTGTGTTGGCTCACAAACTGGTCTGCCAGTTTTCAATGACTTATATAGCAAGCACAGCTGGAAGTCGGCATCTCTGAGACCTCAAAAGCTGCAAGCCAAGAGAGCCCTCCGGGAGTCTTTTCATTTGCTTTTTATCTGACCTGGACTGGCTAAATCAAAAATAAATTCACAATTAAATGAGCCCCTCCCCCCCCCCAAAAAAAACCCTAGCTTTCAGGAAACAAACAAACAAACAGACAGACAGACAGACAGACAATTGATTTAATTTGCATATGTTATGCCTCATTCACATGATCACGAGCCAGCATAATGACAAGGTTAGGACCCCCCCCCCCAGGTTTCCTGCTTAAAGAGGTTTTGATGGCTTAGCCATTCCACATAGCCCAAGAGAAGGAGCTGATGCTCTCCCCCTGCCTATCTCTATCCAGGACTCTAGAGAAAAGTACATCTCCTCCATATGCTGCTGAACAGCCGCTCCCAGCATTCTTCCCAATTGGCTATGTTGCCCATGGCTGATGGCAGTTGCAGTCCAAAATGAGCTGGAGGACCATGTTGTATCTCCCTTCTCTCTGTCCCAGCTCTGTGTCTGTGTGTGTGGAGAGAGAGAGTGAGTGAGAGAGATTTGGTTTGGGAAAAAATTATGTCCCCCTTTCCAAGCCACTATTACTATCCCTCATTGCTGGTCCTCTCTCCTGCTCCAGTCAGCAGGACCCCTAGAAGGATAGCACAAGGCAGATGGAAGGTGCAACTCCATCTCCTCTCTTCTGCGCCTTGAGTCCAAGGGCAGCTCTTTGCTCCCATGACTGTTTCAGAAAGACTATGGAATAGGGGCAGGCTGATATCCGCTCATTCCCAAATAGTAGTGTGAAGATGCAAATGTATATTGGAAGACATCTTTTTTACTAAAGAATTTTGGACAGAAACAGTTCAAACTGAGACTCATGTTATAGACTCCACCCTGGAGCATGTAAACAGAAATAGAGTATAATTTGCATTTAAAATATGTTATAATAATATGTATTATGGTAAGTAATATCAATATGAAGATAATTGTGAATGAAACAAAAGTAAGCAGGTATATATATGAGAGTGTAAATAGAATAACGTACCAATAATAAAACTCCAATTAAGGCTGGGGAACCTGGGGGAGGATGAAGTTATTTAAGTTTTATTTTTCTGAATGTAATATTAATATTATTCTTTTTACTCTTCCTTGCCGAAAACATTGAATGAAATTTGAGTATTCAAGGACAAGAAAAAGAAGATGGAAGCTTTGGAAATTATTAAAAATGCTGTATTTTAACAACTAATAATAAAAAAATAGAAATAGAGTATTTCTTCAGTATTGTTCTTGTTGTGTGCCTTCAGTTGTTTCTGACTCATGGCAACCCTAAGCCAAACCCATCACAGGATATTTTGAGGCTGAGTGTCTGTGTGTTTCTGTTTCCATGGCCCTGATTTCCAGAGTTGTAGTCCAGTGCTTAAACCACTACACCACTCTGGACTCCTTCGCCCCAAAACAGCTGAGACATGATGAGTCCAGTCAAGCTGCTCCAAATGTTCTCTTTAAATCCCTTTAGACAAGCCACAGTTTTTAGTTTGTCTTGCAGGGAGAAACACACAGGGACAATGGTTTTAATTAAGCTTTCTTTTTCTGAGACATGATTCAGCCCTCCTACTAGGAACAGAGGACATGAGAAATAAAAGAGTGAATTAACAGTGTCATAGAAAAGGAAGAGAAGAATAAATAGAATCACATGCTTACGATAGAGGGTTGGTAGTGAG
The DNA here is from genome assembly GCF_019175285.1 of Sceloporus undulatus. Classification (NCBI taxonomy): domain Eukaryota; kingdom Metazoa; phylum Chordata; class Lepidosauria; order Squamata; family Phrynosomatidae; genus Sceloporus; species Sceloporus undulatus. The sequence goes on along the minus strand of NC_056522.1, from coordinate 177,937,987 downwards.
AATCTATTAAGTGCTTCAAGAAATGTATTTTACTCCAGACTCCGGACACATGTACCAGTTGGCTATTTCAGGTGTACCTGCAGGCATGCAGGATAAGTGAAACGGAGAAGGACAAGGCCCCTGGATTGTCAGACAGTTGGGACTACCAAAGGCCACCTGTCCTAGCTCCCACTACCTGCCATGGAATGAGGAAGGGTGCTCAAGTAGAAGTAAATGTGTCTAGATGTGTACATGCACAATTTGCGGGGAGGGAAAGCAGTGAACATTGGATGTAATGGCTGTTCTTTGGGGTAGGAAACTGAGGAAGAAAGTTCTGCTTTTCACTCTGCACCACTGACCCATAGGTTTTGCCACTGGAGATTATCAGATGGGAGGAAAAGCCAGGAGTAAAAGGCATACTCCTGGAATAATTGTGCGATTGTATTGAAGATTTGTAGACACATCACATTCATCCAGGACTTATCCCATGAAGATTCAGGTATGCTCCAGCAACAAACTATTCATGGTGAAGGCCCAGGAATGGTTTGTTGCTGGAGCATTCCTGGATCTTCATGGGATAAGTCCTGGATGAGCACAACATCATCTGAAAATCTCCAGTGCGATCACAGGTTTATGCTAGGAGTAATACTTTTTACTCCTAACTCTCTCCCCCCACCCAATCTGACAATCTCCACTGTGTATCTGCTCCACATAGAACTTTATCGCATGGGGCTTAAACCGTTCCCCAGCGCGTTCTAACGGGGGCGTGCGGGGGTGCGCACGGAACGCAATGGGCACGGGATGGGGCCCAGAACGTGACTTTACCACACGGGGGAACACCGCCGCCGCGCGTTCCCATCGTGTTCCAATTCGGTTCCAGAGGGCGCCATTTCTGGGGACGCTTTGAAACAGTTTTATTAGTTTCCTATTACTTTATTTGCCATAGCTCTCCCCTAAAGAAACCAGGAATTTGTAGTTCTGAGAAACTTAGGACTTTATTGCATGGGGTAAAAAAGACGACTTACCTTTCCTAAACTGAATTCTAATTCGGGCTGCATCCAGGTCCTATCATATGTAAATCACCGCTGAATCTACCACCCAGATATAGCCCGGATGTAGTCCGGATGTAGCATTTAGGATACATTATTTCATATTTGGTATTTTCACATATATCCTAAGCATCACCAATGTTATAGAAAGAATGATTATTCATCACCTACGTTAGAGATTTTTGGGGCCAGTCATACTTATGTTTTTTGCACAGAGAGATTTGCACTTGTGAATCATTTCAAAACCGATTCACCATCCCCACTATGTTTTAAGGCAGTGAATCTATCCATGACATTTAAATCTGGTCTGAAATTTCCATTTGCCACCGTTCACCTCCATTTCCTAAACGGTGGCTGTGTGATCCAATTTGATCCGATAGCTTACTCACACTATTGGAGATGCGAATTATTGCGGTTCTAAAAAAACCCGCTAAGGGATCTGGTGCCAAATGCACTGGTTTAAATGGGCTTTTTAGTTGCCCCCACCCACACCCCACAAACTGCAAAAGTCTGATCTACAGGGAAATAACCCTGTTTCCAAACCGGGTTATTTTGTAGTGTGAATTGGTCCTTTATTTGAGGGTTTTAAAATATATCTGGGCTTGAAAAACGTTGATTGCACTCAATGGTTGTACTACTGACCCATACTCATACAATGAGTCATATGTCCAACATATAGGACTGCATTGTAAGATTTACCATGGTCTTGAACACTTCTGATAAGCATTTTTTTCTACAAGCTGTAGCATCTCATAAGAACCACACAACTCAAAAGTGGCAGAGATCAGACCTCCATTTCTTTAGCATGTTCCCATCGTCCAGCTTTTACTGGCTGATACAAAGCCATTTTAGTTTGATTGAATCCATTCTGAGAATTCCATCAAACTGAACCATCACAGCAATAAGTAGTGTCAGTACAGGCCTGACACTACAACACTACCTTTCACTTTCCCAGCTAAGCCCTGGTGATGGTACATCACAAATCATGCAGCCTTTATTTTCTCCTTCCTAAATGGAGTCTGATCCCATTGGATTCAAACAAGATTCCAGTGAAGACATTTTCATTGTACATACATGTCACAGGATAGTCCCCAAATCCCCTACTCCCTTTGAAACCTGGCAGATCAACCAAGCCACCCTGTGGTAAGATGTCATTGGTCCAAAACACACTGCAGAAATAATCCAGTTTGAGACGGCTTTAACTGCCCTGTCTCAATGCTAGGGGATTCTGGGGAATGTAGTTTTGTGCAACATTTAACCTTCTCTGTCAGAGAGCTCTGGTGACACAACAAACTACCATTCCCAGGATTCCCTAACCCTGAGGGCAGTTAAAGTAGTCTCAAACTGGATTAAATCTACAATGTGTTTTGGACAATTCTTTCTTAGTTTTCTTCTGGAATGAAGTAATGAATAGTTTCAGCAATTTTCTTCCTGCTGTGAGAAAGCCTTTGAAAACTGCAGTTTTTGGAGGTTATTCACAATTCGGGGATGATCATGCACAAAATTTGCATGTGGTTGCTTTGTACAGAAAATAGCATTTACTATGCAGGAAACAGCTTTTTAAGTCATGAACTGCAAAGTTTTCTGTCTGTCTTCTCATAAGGGTTTCTTGACACTTGAGAAATGTTTTTCAACCATTTAAAAACATTTGTGAATATCCTTTCCATCTTTAATATATGGTTAGTAGTAGCAAGAAGTGGAACTTACCTTCAGAATTGCTTTTTTTGGGGGGGGGGAATCATTATTTTGCTTATCAGGAAAGTTATTCTATATCCAAAGAGGGCAGGGTAGCCTTCTCAAGCGTCCTTGCTCTGTTGCTGTCTGCTTAGCTTCTTTTTAGCCTGAGACCTTCTCCATGAGGCTGAGATGCTTCACGAGCTCAACCCTTATCAAAGGCTGGGAGAGTTACTGGCCATGCTGACAGTGACTTTCCTGGAGTTGTAGTCCAGAAAAAGTCATTTCCCCATGCTTTGAACTTGTAGTACAAGTTCAAGCTAACTCTCCCCAAGACTGGTATAAGACTGAATCTTTTGTATGTAGTTATTTATTCACTGTTGTACTTGCTAAATTGTTTGATTTTAATTTATAAGAATTTAATTCAATATTGATCACATTCTAGAGGGATTATCTAATATCTGTGTTATATTTGGAGTCAAAGGGCAATCATTTTAAAGATGCTGTGTACCCCTTTGGAGAAAATGCAGGGAGATAAAGCACAAGGGTTTGATCATGGGTATAAACCAGTACTTATTTTGCATTTATTTTTCAGGGCCTAGATTTTCAGGGAGAAATCTAAAAGGAATCACTATACTATTTTCAGAAATTCTAAGTTAATAGTTTGTAGGGTTTCATCTTGCCAGGATAACCATGTTTTACCTAATTCTTGGCATGCCACCCAGTGCTGTTTGAACCATCATATGGCCCAGATTTCCAGATTTCATTTTTTTAAAATGTAACTTTTGTAGAAGCCAAAATATGGGGCACAATGTGGACATAATCCTTTATCAAATATTTCTGCAAGAAACAAGTCCACTTGGGAATTCAGACATTCAGACATGAAGGATGCATGAGTGGTGTGAGTGGCAGTGCCCAACAAGCAAGTGAGGGGTGCACCACGAGGTTGTGAGGTAAGATGAGAGAAGTGTTAGGAGAGACGGGATGGTGATCAGTGCAAGCGGTTGTGAACAAGAAGCATGGGAGTGATACATCAAGGTGGCATGAGTGAGGGTGAGGTCAGATGTAGGAGAGATAGGAGAGCAAGAAGTGCTGCACGGGAAACAAGCAATGGGTGCACCACAAGGAAGCATGTAGTGAAGCATTACAAATAAACAAATAAAAATTAAACTGCTCCCTTGGCAAAATACAGAAACATCTGTCCTAGATTTAAAATAAAATGCCACAGGGCCTCTGGAGCCTCCAAAAGTAGTCTGTTGAGAAGTTCACTCTCCTGCCCCAAATGGCTACCACTGTATGAGAGATTGAGAAGAATCTCCTTGTCCCAACACCCTCATCCATCGCTCAGCTCCATCCTCCACTTCTTGTAGGGAAAATATCTTCCGTGATAGATGCCCGCACCGTTTTTTGTGTAGTAAGCTCTTGGTTGTATGTGAAGCTTACGCATGGGGAGTTCACTGTGGATGCTTACATTCCAGTGGGTAGTGGATCATGGAGCTGAGTCATGAGAAGATGAGCTGAGTGACAGAAACACAACAGAGGAAGTGTAGCCAATGAGCTCAGCACCACCTTGCTGTTTACACATTCTTATTTACAGGGAGGAAATGTGAAAAGAGCTTAATTAATAGTCCAGTTCAGTAATGTCATGGTCAGAAGGAGGAGGCCAACCACTGAAGAGGTTTAGCAGTTGAATAGCTTCAGCCACTTTACGAGAAGGGCCAAGAAGAAAGAGGACAAGGGCCAAGAAAGGCAGATCCTTTAATGAATGTGGTTTGCTTTCAAGTAATTAGATCTCACACATTGAGGTGAAGTCTGTGCTTTTCTTATATGCATAACTACAACACAAGATGGTGCTGTGTTGAACCACTATTTTATTCCACTTCCAAAAGAAAATGTCCTTTGTGTGGAAGCAACCTAGTTCTCCAAGGCTTTGCCTTTGTGTCCCACTATGCTGCTCCTCCTCAATCTAGGTTGCCTTTGCTGCTCTGCATCCACAGGACACCAGACCCAATATCTTCACCCTCCTCCATCAGATGCTTTCTGCTTCCTTCTTCCCGTTGGGCACTTCACTTTTTCACCTTCCTCACTGAGCACATGCAGTGAAGGAGTCCTGAGAGAGGAAAGTTTATTCCATTTTTTCCGGCTTCTGGTGCTGCCTCTGAAAATTGGTCAGAATTGCCCAGTGGGTTGGATTCAGAAAGATTCTTACTAGGAAGAAAGAGCATTTTCTCCATCAATGGTGAATAAGTATCTACCTTAGGAGGATGAGTTTGCAAAAAACAAGGGCAGGCAGAAGACGGTTTTTAGGATAATCAAAAAGAATATTATTTTTAAAAGAAATCCATTTCTTTAGATAGAATAGCCTGATCCTGACTGAACTAATCTAGATGAATAAAGATAGTAGGCACACATGCTCCAGCATGTCCTCCCCCAGGAAAAGAGAGAAAGAATACATGGCAGAGGCCAGGAAACAAAAGGTCAGCCTTGGATTAGTTCTTTTGGCACAACGATGGGCAGTGAGTTGAATGATCCTGCCTGAACTAGATGACGTAATCTGCCCATAGAGCTCTGGGATAGGTGGCAAATGAGGAAACAAGCAGCCAGGAAAAGAACGGTCAAGTACTGATCTCTTTCTTCTGCTGCTCCAGAGACTAGGACCCGGAACAATGGATGCAAACTGCAGGAAAAGAGATTCCACCTCAATATTAGGAGGAACTTCCTGACAGTAAGGGCTGTTCGACAGTGGAACAAACTCCCTCGGAGTGTCGTGGAGTCTCCCTCCTTGGAGGTCTTCAAGCAGAGGCTGGATGGTAATCTGTCGGGGATGCTTTGATTGTGATTTCCTGCATGGCAGGGGGTTGGACTGGATGGCCCCTGTGGTCTCTTCCAACTCTATGATTCTATGATTCTATGAAGTCATTGTATCCCCAGTGGACAAGAGAATAGCAAGATCAGGTGCAGAAGTTGCCACATCTTCCAAAAAGAATAATCAAGCCACTTCTATGGCTAAGAGTTGGATGCTCCTGTTCAGGGTTCCAGCCAAACAGCTCCAATATTTTCTAAGACATTCCATCACACACACAATCTCTCTCTCTCTCTCTCTCTCACTCTCTCTCTCTCTCTCTCTCACTCTCACTCTCACTCTCTCATACACACACACCAGCCTGGTTTTCCTTCTAACATCCACTCAGGGTTCTGTAATCAAACAGCATAGTTAGTATTGTGATTTCCACAAGCATTGTTCCCCCTAAGAATGATTTTTTTTCTGTGAGTTTTACAGTTCCCCCAGATTTACTGATATCTTCCTCTTTTGTGTAGATGTTGTGTAGGTATAGAAGCCTTTGGTTTCATAAGAACCAGCATGTGCAGAATCAATTCATTGTTAGCAAACTGTTATTTTATAGAAACCATAACTACAATAAAAGAAGATAAATTGTGGGATACCAAAGAAATTCCATAGCGATTACTGATGCTACTAGTTAGACTACAACTTTGGATAAAGTTTATTTAAAAAAAAAACCCACACACACACCCTATAATTCCCTGAACATATACATGTGTCAGAAAGCTTACAACACTTACACATTTACTATTTTCCAGTCACCCTGATTATGAATGGTTGCACTGGGTGGTTAACTGTCCCACACCCTGCAACACTCCCCTTCAAAATACTTCTCATTCTTTTACCTTTAACAGATCTGTCTGGTACTTAAACCTACTTTTGCCCCCCGCCCCCTGAAACCAAATCCTACAGGTGACTGTAACTGGGAGTTTCTTAAAATCAAAACAAATAACCCCTGGATCTTGAAATAATTTGCATTTAATTTTTCAGTTTTTTCCAACATGTATTTTTATTCAGTGAAAAAAACTCAGTCTCCAGATTAATAACTTTCTGTTAAAGAAAATGTAAATGTACAGTGTCAAAAATGGTGACGTTATATTAATAACTGGAACTCTCACCATTTTTATATAACTGTGAAAGTGTTGTTAAGTTTATGGTTCAATGTACGTATAAAAGGAGACTAGGTTATTAAAGTTTCTTTGGGAATCGTTTTTTGTTTGACTTTTGCATGGTTTAAATTATCAGCCATAATATTATATTATATAGTTTGGTTGGTGGTTTTTTTAATAGACATTTTACCATAGAGCTTTCTGTTTGATACTTTACCGACATTTGTGTTCATGGGTGTTATTTTAAAGGCTCCTCTCTATTCCTCTGGCAATGTGATGCAATGTTGTCTTCTGAATTAGAAGTACAAAGAAAAGAAAAGAAAAGAAAAGAAAAGAAAAGAAAAAGAAACTTATCTATTGGAGTCATTTGAAGACTGGGTGGGATAACTTAAGACTGTAGTAATACTGTATACAAAGTTTTGCCTGATAGTCATTATTCACAATTTTCTTAAATAGATAGACATAAACCTGTTAGGCACTTTTCTGCAAGTACTTTGAGAAATCAGTTGATGATCTCTGTCCAGTCATGACAAACTGCATATACACATCACACAAAACATTATTACAATAGTCACTAATTGCTTCCCTTTTGGGGGGAAGCTCAGCAGAAGCAAAGGATTAATTGGACATGGAGTTTTAAGTGCCCTTTCACCTCAAGCAGTGGTTCTTGAGGTCAGGGTCAAGTCATATTGATGGGGCATGTTGAGGAAGCGGCCAGTGGTTTAACACTTTGGTAGGAAACACGGGGAGAGAAAAAGCTTCCGATTTCCGCTATGATGCTCTGTCAACTTTCATGGGCATCAGAGTGAGTGGGAACTGTATTTCTCCCTCCTCCCAGTGCCACACATGAAACATTCTGAACCTTCTTTTCTATATCTCACATTCATTACCCTGTTTAAAGATGTATGTATTGCAATCTTAAACAGTAGCATCATGTCCAGATCATGAGGAGTCACAGTTCTGCTCTGTTATGTCCCAGTTGTCACATTTTTAGCAAGACATTGAAAAAACAGAGTGCATCCACAGAATGGTGACCAGAACAGTGAAGGTTCTGGACACCAAACCCTATGAAGAACAACTGAAGCAGCAGGTGATGTTTAGCCTGGAGAAGAGAAAATGAAGGAGAGACATAATAGCAGTCAGTCTCAGCGGAAGGCAATGGCAAACCTCTTCTGAACAAATCTTGCCAAGAAAACCCTGTGATAAGGTTTGCTTTAGGATCACCATAAATTGGAAATCACTTGAAGGCACACAACAACAGTCTTTAGATATCTGAAGAGGCAGCCAAACAAAAACTAGAACAGATTTGTTCCCTGTTTTCCCCGAGGTCAGGACTAGAACCAATGGATGGAAATGGCAAGGAATCAAGTTTCAGTTAAATATTAGGATAAACCCACTGCTGGTGACAGATGTTTGCTAAATTGCTAAATATGGAATAGTCTTAAAAGAGGTGGTGGGCTTACCTTACCTCCTCATCTGAGTGCACTGGAAATGGAAGGTATTAAACACTAAAGTGAGTTTTGACGTTATTTCCTCACCTGGACACAGCCTTCCTATTTTATGTTCCTGGTCAGCCCCATTCTGTTTTCAGTACTGGATCCATTCCACTTAGGAAAGCCATCTTACACTTCTTACACTGGGTTAAGTTTGAAAGAAATGTGTTCATCATTATAATCCTCTGAGCCATTCCATAAAAGAGAATCCAAAAACACAGTCACTAATGTTGACGCATAACAACAAACAATTTCTAACAGTGTCCATGTACATCACTGTGAAATTTCTGAATGTTTTGACTTAGAATTTTCTAGACTAGTGCTTCTAAGGCTATCTGATGTGGGAAACTACAATCCCACACCCTTCTGCCAGTTTAGACTCAGAGGAAGGGGGAATGAAGATAGAAAGAAGGAACATTAACATTCTAAGATATGTGGATGATACAGTATTAAAAGAGCATTAAAATTAGAATCATACATGTCATCATATTCCCCATCACCATGTATGGATGTGAGAGCTGGACAGTGAAGAAAGTGGACAGAAAGAGAATCAACTCATTTGAGATGTGATGTTGGAGAAGAGAGCTGAGGATACCATGGATGGTCAAAAAAGATAAACAAATGGGTCCTTGAACAGATCAAGCTGGAACAATCCCTGGAAGCCAAGATGAATAAACTGAGACTGTCATACTTTAGTCACATTATGAGAAGGCATGACTCATTAGAAAAGACAATAATGCTTGGGAAGGTAGAAGGTAGCAGAAAAAGAGAAAGACCACACACAAGATGGCTAAACTTAATCAGGGAAGTCACAGGCCTGAATGTGCAGGATCTAAATAGAACAGTGAAGGACAGAGGGTCTTGGAGATGTCTCATCCAACTTGAGGGCAGTTAACAACAATTCTGCCATGGACTGGCCTCATTATTGTGCCCATTGATTAGAACTGCAATTTTCTTTTCTGGAACCTTGCCAGAGACTGGTAGGTTGGGGACTAGCAGTGATCGAGGGACTACCACTTTGAGTAAGACTGCTGTAGACTTTTTCAAGAAAAGATGGAAAGGAGAACAGGAGGAGAGGACATCCATTTACACTCAACCATCTGGAACACACAGTCTGTGGGTTTATTATCTTCTCTTACTAGATCTTTAGTGGATACAGGCTATATCCTGCCAAGCCACCAATATAAATGAGAATATGAACAATGAAGATGAATACATCAGACACTAGAGCCTATGTGCTTTTGACAGCACTCCTTTATTCATAATAGCCAGCTCCTTACCCACACTACCTTAATGGAACAGAATAGTCTCAGACTGGATTTAATAGCCCACATCCAGCTGTTAGTGCCAAACTCACTGAATCCATGGGATTTACACAAGCATTGTCTTACCATTCCGCTCTATCACTGATATATTTCCCACAGGTGCTGCTGTCTGCTTTATTTTTGGTGTCTCTAATCCCATCCATGTTGTATATTGAGGGTGATAGGAAGAGGAGGCTTGTAGCTGCTATCCGTCCCATGGACACTGGAGAAAAGGATAGCAGTGGGCAGAACTGTACTCCCTACAGCCCCACTGCCAAACTCATCTGCTATCTGCCCATCCGCATCCTCATCTCCATCCTGGTTTGTATGAAGAGCACTGAAAGATGATACAGGAGAGAGTTACTATCAGGGGGTAATGCTGGAGGGATCATGCCCAGGCTCCATCAAATCTGAGAACATCTCTGGCAGAGGTGGAGAGTGGGAAGATGCATTCCTGAAGCAAAATGGTGCACATAGGTTAGGTTATGCCTCCAAATGGCACAGATTCAGCGCAGACACTGAAAGCCAAATACATGAGACACCTTGTCTATTTGGAATTGGCAAAGAAACATTATACATTAATGCCAGGAATCTTTTTTTCTTTGACCATGAGACCTTCATTATTCCCTCTGAATTCACCTTGTGTAAAGACAAAAGCAAGGACATTGGCTTCTGGGAGGTGTGGGGAATGGGTGCCTTGATTGGGTATGCTTTGGATATACTGTCTGCTTTTTTGAGACAGATCTGTGGATGTGAGAGCAAATTGTGACTGTAATATAGAGGATGGGACACTAAATTTCTATTAATTCATAAAAACTAAAATAGAATCCATTAAGAGTAGTTTGGAATTGGCTGAAAGGAGATGTAAATTATCTACTATCATGCTGGAAACGCAGCCCCTAATCATGTTTGGCACTAGGCCAGCTACCATTAAAGTAATTATTTTTAATCAGCAGCACTTGGTGACATGAATACTCATATTTGTTGATTTACTGGGGAAAGCACTTTATGTTGTAAATAAAAAAGCAGAGAAAATATACATTTGGGTTTTAGCGTGAATAATAATAATTATTCCTATGAAAGGCATTATTTTTCGGAAACCAGATGCTTTAAAAATTGAATGTTAAGTCCTTCTCAGTGGTTGCAAGCTGAAACACCTTCTTAAATTACAACCCAAATACCATGAACATCAGTAACCAATGCTACCTATGGAGAGGGCAAGAAATGTTTCTTCCTAACATTAGGGGAAGAATGAGACCACTGCCTCAGGCAGCAGATTTTGGGTATCATGAAAGGGTACATTTTTAGTTTGTTGTTCTTCTTCAAATCACTTTGTTACTGCCAGGGATCAGAAGACGTGTCTATAGGATTTTCTGACTCATGGGCCAAAACAACTGGGCTGAGTTTGGTAGTACAGTGGACCCTTGCCTTACATGGGGGATCTGTTCTGGACCCCCCGCCTGAAGTGAATAATGCGTATGCTCAAGCCCCATTGAATATAATGGGGCTCAGGTGCAGCCACATGTGTGCGCCATGGGCGCACATGCCATTCATTTTTCAGCACAACTTCAGTGTAAACTGAAAGCCACGTACGGTGCAGGCACACTGTAAACAGTTTGAGTTGGACAAGTGGAGGAAAAGGGGTGCCATTTGCCTCTCAGTCTCAGGCTGTATCATGTCTAGGGCCAGCAATGCCTTTGTCTCACCGCTTGCATGATGTGGCCTCCTTTTTGGCAAGCTGAACAGGCTGGCTCTGCTCTGTTCTGGAGGCTGGAAAGGTAGAGGACATACCTCTGAACTCTGATCTCACTGGTCTGACGAAGTAGGACAAATCTTTCAAATAAATGAACCACATTTCTTTTAGAGCCAAACTTTGTTAGCATAAAACAAGACCCCCTCACACAGTTTTAAAAAGTAACTTGCAAGTATGGGAGCCTTGGGGCAGCTGTGCCATGAGACCAAATGAGGACAGTTGCAGATCAATCCTGATATCTCTCTAGAAGCCAAGATGATCAAATTGAGGCTGTTGTACTTTGGGCATATCATGAGAAGACATGACTCATTAGGTATGACAATCATGCTAGGAAAGGTGGAAGGAAGACAAAGTGAGGAAGACTGCATGCTAGATAGATAATCTCAATAAGTGAAGTCACGGGACTGAGTTTGCAGGACCTGAGCAGAGCAGTTGAGGTTAGGGAATCTTGGAGATGTCTCCATCCGCAGGCAACCACAGCCCCATATTTGGGCAGAGGGAGCAGCTGAATGTTCTCTTTGCCCACTTGGGCATTGCCATTGTCTCTCCTGCTTCCAGTGTGGAGGTCTGGGCCCTGCTACAATGTTGCAGTGTGTGTTTTGTTTCCTCCCCAGAAAGCAGCAGTGTTGCAGGCAGGAATTTGGAGGTCCTGATTCAAAATAGGTTCCTGCCGTTACTGGAGTCCTAGGAGGATCCTTGGCCCCCACCAGCCTAATCCAGATCAAAGCTCCAACACTTAATATTTGCATTCAAAGAATGGTGGTCACTTGCCTCAATTATGGCTCAGTCAGTAATGGAACTATAGAAAGACACAAAATGTTTTTAGAAAAATATTATCCCATTAAATCAAGAATGGGAAAGGCCATGTGGCACCAGCCTGAAAGTCATATCGGTGTTAAACGTGAGGTATCAACTCTGATTCAGCACATCACATATGCATACACAGGGATTGTAACCCAATTTTTAAAAAGTTAATCACCCAAACTATAGTGCTTGGAAGAATACATCCATCCATTTTCCATTTTCCCACAATTAAGTTTTAGGAGATGATCGCATTCACTTTAGAGCGATTTATCCCTAATGGGATAAAGTCACCTTTAATTTTAAAAGCGGGTGTTACCCATGTTCAATGGGATTCTGTATTAAAAATATCTTTGCTTATCACAAATTGTATTCAGCATCTTTTGGAAGTAAACTAACAAGCTATATGAATATGTGAGAGGATAGTTTACAAAACAAAGCAGAACTCCTACCTGAATGTTGGCCTAAATAGTGAGTTCTGGTATTAAAATTTTATGTATACCTACACAGAGATCTTTTCTATCCAAAATAAATTAAGTGAAAGAGAAGAGCATACTATTTAAGATTAAGCCAGTCTTAAGGGACTGAGATTGGTGGATTGATAAACCGCAAGGGTGAAAGACAACATTTTTGGTTATGGGGTGAAACAAACTGTATGGTGTGGTCCCAACCTGGCATTTTCCCAGCACAAGAAGAAGTGGCAAAATGCCGCTCCTTTTTGCATCAGGAAAAAGGCACCTTTGACACCATGGTGGTGGTTTTTCCATGTTTTGGCAGCATGTGGTGTCTAAATGTCATGCCGCCACAAATCCACAGTGCTGCCACCATGTGGTCACTTGGGCAGCTTCACGGCGGCCTCCCAGCAGCTTGGGTGTGTGTGTTGTGTGTATGCCATGCCTCCAAGCTGCCAGGATGGCAGATCTTTTTGCTGGTCTGGTCAGCCCCTACATTTTAAAAAAAGTTTATTGTATAAATCAAGGTAAAGAACATGGAAACAGTTAAAAAAAAATAAAATAAAAATAAGTACAAAACAAGGCTCAGGAGAGGGAACTCAAAAGCAATAGTGACTTCAGTTCAGCTTGGAAAAAGCCTCTCTTGGATCTGAACCCCCTGGAAACATGGCAAAATGGCACTTAGAGGGCCTATGATGAATCTTCTACATTTTAAAAAAAATGAGAGTGTGGGTGTATGAGGGTGAGATTATTATAAGCAATTAAGGGGCACATCTATTGATCATTATCTAGGAGTACATTCCAATCAATCCAGTATTGCTTTCTCCTGAGTAAACATACATGGTATTGTGCTGTTAAGAGACCTGGTCAAGTAAACATGCTTAAAGGCATCCAAGCAGTGAACTGTATTAATTACATGGCCCATTCTCACGTGATACAAGAATTCTTACTGTAACAAGTGCTTTCTTTTTATTTTATTTAAAAAATATCATGCTGGAACAAGTGCTTTTAATATATACTGTATGCGGTCTAAACACTGTCAAGATTTTCATAGAGCCCTCCAAAATCTGATTCGCCTTGTATAAAATGAAAGGAAAGCACCCAGGAAGCTTACAGAGAAATCCAGACCTCACTGCTTCTCCAGGATGAATGATATCCAGTTGTACTTATTGTTTTGTACTTGTTATTTTTATTTTTTAAACTGTTTCCATGATCTTTATCTTGATCTATACAATAAGCTTTTTTTTTTTAATGTAAGGGCTGACCAATCAGCAAAAAGAGCTGCCATCCTGGCAGCTTGGAAGCATAGCATACACACAACACACACACCACAGCTACTGGGCAAGGGAACCATGCAAAATTGACGTTCACACCACACAAAGACCAATGGGGGTCTTTAAAGTTTGAAAATTAGGTGCAGACATGGCAGTAGGGGGTGCACTGGCCCACAGATCATACTCCACCCATCCCTGACCTAGGAGATATCCCTGGAAGGGCTAGTGTAGTTCTGTTCCATGCAAAGTATGCTAGGATTATTTCATATTTAGTGTAGAATATGAAACTCTGAAACTGCTGGCAGTCCTTAAAAGTGCTTCCTCCCTCCCATGCACAATTGGCTGGCAATGATCTAGAAGACTCAGCACATATGGACTGGATCTGGCACTTGAGGGGTTAATTTTAAAAGCTTTCTGTAGCTTTCACACCTGAAGATAACTATAGTGCAAAACATATTCCTAGCCATCTCATGAAACTGTATGTTTAGTTTAAGTGTTTTTGTTTTGGTTTTATTGCAATCTATTTTTTTTTTTTATAATAAGGAACATTTTGAATAAAAAACACACAGTGCCGAACTCGTTTTAACCTGCTTTTCTTCAACTCAGTTCATTGTTCCAATATGTCACTGGTTACGAAATTTTGAGTTCTGAGTTTGTTTGGCAAGTACTGATCTTCAAAAGAACCAGTAATATATTCTGCTGTATATTGTTGAAACATTACCCCGATGTAATTTTTTTCTACAAATGGATATAGATTAAAATACCATCTATCCAAAAGCCTGGCAAATGGGGCAGCTTAAACTTTTAAACTTTTAAAAACGTCCCTACTCAGGGTTACATTTGTAGTTTCCACGGATCCTTGAAAATGAAGGGTGGCCCCGATTGCTATTCTTTAGACACATTTATCTTTCTGCCTGTTAGTTACACAAGCTGTCTAGACATTCAAAAAAGAAATGCATTGCAAGAGTATTTCTGGAAAATCGCGTACAGCATTAATGTGAAGAAGTGAAGAGTTAAGATTTGTAGGAGGAGCCTGTATGGGAAGAAGACCCTTCCCCTGTTGTTTATTGTTTATTTATTTATATTTATTTGTTTCATTTTTATGCCACCTTTCTCCCAGAAAGGGACCCAAAGCAGCTCACAAATAAAAGACATATTAAAAACTTTACAATAAAAGTTTTAAAACAATTAAAAACATCAAATAAAAGCAGTATAAAAGGACATACATTAAAAACATAATTACAACACATACCCCATATAACACATACCCCATATAAAAGCCATCCCATGATTATGTTTTAAAGCCTGCCTGAATAAAACAATTTCTTCTTGCTGACAAAAGGAGAGCAGGGAGGGGGCCAGCCTAGCCTTCCATGGGAGGGTGTTCCAGTGAGTGAGACCAGCCACTGAGAAGGCTCTCTCATATGTCCTCACCAAGTGAGCCTGTGATCTTGTAGGTTGGACTGGATGGCCCTTATGGCCTCTTCCAACTCTACAATTCTATGATTATGTTGATTTTCAGGATCTTTAGAATCTATCCTGGCACTGATGTCAAGCTGACTGTTTTTGAAGATGGGGATAACATTTGCCCTCACTGTCCATATCCAATCAACTTAAGTAGGCACTGAAACAGAACCCTGGGCCTCCCTCTCCAAACACCCCTGATAAACTCACTTATTAGCCCATGTCTGTTTGTCGAGCTCCAAGGATTGGGGCTGCAGCTATAGAGAGAGCTAGTGGCAGCTAGCTCCTTCCTCAACCAAGTCTTTGACTCACTTCCTCTCAGCAGAAGCTCCTGCTGAGTTCTCAGGAAGAGGATCTGTGGTTACAAACACTATAAAACAATAGAATGCTACTAAACACACAATCAAGCCTCCACTCAGCTCATACAATCAGCCTTAGGCCAGCAGACTTGAGTTTTCTAAGGAGCAAGCAAGACTTCCCTCAGAGTACCCAAACCGTACAGCCTTACCCCAACAGACCCACAGCCTTGACCCAACAAATTCTCCCCATTTACATTTCCTTTTTTCCTTCATGTGGGCATGATGTAAGAGAATTTCCCCCCTTAAAGGTCTCTTAATATGAATGGATTGTGCAATGTGAGTATAATAGAGAGAACCTGCCAGTAATAAAACAGAAGAACCCCAATTTACCCATAAACTCACACTTGGTAAGATCTATGAGTCCCATCTCAAATAGCAGGGAAAGGCAGAAGAAATCCATGTCACCCATGTTTCTGCTTTCCCCAGTGTGAAATGTAGGGTCTCTCTCTCTCTCTCTCTCTCTCTTTCTCTCTCTCTCTCTGTGGTATGACGAAAAGCTACTTTTCCAAGTAATTGGTTACAGTGACAGTGACAAAGTAGTTGGTTACCATTATCATTCCTTTTGCTGTAACTAACTGCTTTCTTATGGCTCCCCACTTTCCCAACACCATTTACCATATATACTCAACTATAAGTTGGCCTCGTGTATAAGTCGAGGGTATGTTTTATGGCCAAAATTATGGATTTTGATATGACCCATGAATAAGTCGAGGATAAAATCTAAGGGCATGTAACAAAGGATCTAAAGGATGATGTAATGGAAAACAAGGCCAAAGAACTTGCAAAATTCTAGCAGGCATAACTGTGCTCAAAATAAAGGCTAGCTGGATGAGAGAATAGAGGGGGTCCAGTGATTCCAGTACAGATTATAATATTGCCTTTCATCAGGGGGTAGTTCCTTTTTTAACAAAAGTAAGAGTTAAAGTATTGTATTTACAGTACCTATATTGACCCGTGGATAAGTCGACTCTGGTTTTTTGGATCAATTTTTTGATTAAAATTTCTAGACTTATACATGAGTATATACAGTATGTAATTTATTTTTTCCTACCTATTCTGTCCAACCCATTGGAAAAGAGGAGCAGAACACTGCTATATGCAACATTCAAATACATGTAATCAAAGCTTGAGGATAAATTTTCTGAGACATTGGCTAACAGTCTGTTGCTTACTCCCAACTAGAATAGTCCCAGTCAATCAATTGTTGGGTGCTGAGTCAATGCATAGGTAAATCCTATTGATTCAGTGGATCTATTCTAGTTAGGAATAACAAGATGTAGGCCAATGTACTCTACAGTGGAGCAATTTCAGTTTGTAGAAGAAGTGGTATTGTTTGCTTCATCCTTTCTGCACTTTCTTACCATTTCTCTGCTCCAAATCACTCACTATACTTCATTGCCTCCAGTAGCTGATGTATGTTTTTGGAAAGGGGAAAACATCTGGACATTCTATATTTTGGAAAGATAAAGGCACTGATTTGAAGGAAGGCCATATGAGGAAGGGGTTAAGCACCCTCTGCTAATTTAGCTCCACCTATGAAACATTGTCATAAGTCTTATTTGTTTTGTCTTCTACCCACAACCCTACCAAATATAACCAAGTTGTTTTATTCTGAACCAGAAGATACTTCCCAAATATTCACTAGTAATGAACAGTGATTCTTCAAAGACTGAACCAGAGATCTTATTCCATATTTTTTATTTCAGAAGAACCTGGGGTCTTCAGTGTGCAAACCATGGGCTCTGTCTACCGGACAATGACTAAATTACTTCAGTTCTTGCTATGTATGTATCAAATGTGGGTTGAGCAAACCCTAGTAAAAAGGTCTTTGGATTACAAGCAAGTGGGAAAAGGAGGTGATGGCAAATGGAGTGGTAATTTGAATTACCCTTAAGCCTGAGTTTGTGTGAAAAACTAATAGCTCTTCAGATGTTGTTGGCCTAAGATTCCCATCAGCCAGCAAGTGAGTGTAAACAGTGGTGGGGTATTATGGGAAATGCAGTCTAATGATATCTGGAGAGCCACTTGTTGACCATCCATGAGGTTATAAATCATTTATTTGGAGAAGCTTGCTTCCAGTAACAGGTTCTACATTCTCCATTCTTATGATGAGATATCGGTTTCCAATAAGAAATTTAGTTGATCACACATTGTGTAAATGTGTCCTAATTCTTGAATTGTGTCTTCTCTCATTGAGGAATTGTGGATAGCATTTTGCCTGTCCTTCATTAAAGTTTCACTCTTGCTATGTTTTTCATATGTAGGCGGTAAATGTTTTCTTTGTGCAGTTTAGACGGAACAGTTTGCCATTGTTTGGATAATTTTTTTTTGGAAGACAAAAAAATTACATACACTCAAAACCTAGTGACTGTACTTGGTGATTTGGCTTCCTTGCTTTCCTGTTTCAGATTAGTGCAGTCCTGGAGCTGATAAATACTAACAAAGTGTAACGAATGATCAAAGCTGCATTTACAATGCACTGAGCCACAACTGATTGATCTGGATGACATAATAATGATAACCAGTGAGGTGAAGCATGCTGAGTCTCCCCTCTAGGTACGTGCCATGATAAGGAGGCAGGTATGACTCTTAGGTCATCGCGTTTGCTCCTACTCTGATGTAAGCAATCTAAATATGTAGGGTACACTGATTCCATAAGTGAAGCCCTGCAGCAGCTTTGGACCAGCAGTATTCCTTTCATAGTGATTTGTTATTTCTTTGCCGATGAGGAGATCTGGCTTAATGCATCTGTTTGTGCTTCCAATAAATTAGTTGATATTATGTTTTGTATTTGTTTAATCTCTGACCTGTGGATAGAAACTACTTAGAATTCATTAACTGGTAAAGGTTTGTACAACATATAGGTAGTAGAAAGTCGTGTGGCATGATTTTGGTCTTGATTGGTAGTATCAAACTCAGAGCATTTGTCTTGCAAGTTTGCTAGGAAAAGAGCTGGAGGCTGATGGGAATTATGCTGTGATGGTGAAAAGAGGGTGCTGGGGCATGTATGTGATACATGTTTCATTAATCTGTATAACCACATGAGCATCTGAAATTAGGGGAGAATTTTGCAAAAGGCTTTCAAAATGGACCTAATTTTTTTTTAATGTTGTATAGAATATTCTCTTATATCAAAAACTCTATGCACCTGGAAAAACAACCTGCTGGGCAGAGGGGTTCACATTTAGTCATATCTTCAATGTACTCATTTTCAACATGTTCATAGCCTTCAGTGTTTTCCAGGTGAGAACACAGACAGTACTACCTTGTTTACATGCCTTGTGAGCAATGATGCCAGTCAAAAATATGACAGCCGATTTTCTTGGTCAATCCTATGGTTTCTAACATTAATGACTAACATAAAGATAACTCAATGTGTTTAACAATTCTCCATACAGTGATAGCATAAATGGTTAGATTTTTGAGGTCAGTAATGGTTAACAAAACATGTTATGCCTTTTCTATTAATGTTCCAGCCTCAGGCCAGAACAGCCTGAAGTGAGCAAATTTAACAGCATAATTCAAAGTATTCAGAAATCCCACTGAATTCAAAAGGAGCTACTATGTTTGCATTAGGTTTCAGACTAAAACAGAAAAGTAAAACAAAACAAAAACAGGACCCCAAAACAGAATTGCTTCTGACAGTAGAATCAGTAGGAGGCAACTGGCCCTCTTTCCAAGAGACACACCCAGGAGGGCTGGAAATCTTGTTGTGGCAGCTTCAGTGGTGTTGGATGTTGGCTTCAATCAAGAGTGCTATGCTTCTATCTTGAAAGTATGATGTATTCTACATGGAGGGCATCTGAGTAAACACAGAACTTAAGCTGAGAGAGCATCAAAACCGCAGAGGTTACATCTTTATGCATTTGAACACAAAGCAGCAGTAGAGATCAGCTCTGGTTTAAAGGCAGCCACAGCATGAAGTCATCCCCCTCCCCGCAACTTTCCTTTTGCTCAGCTTGCCTGGTCCTTGAGTAGCTATTTGAAAGCAAAAGCAATTAATGCTTAAATGGACAAAAAAAAAGTTGCAACAGCACTTCTTTAAACCTACTATTTTAGCATAACTTAGGAGCCCATGAACATTACATAAAACAGCACTATTGATGTTGCTTCTTTCTAAAAGGGTTTTCAATATGTATTCAGTACATGACAGGAATGATAACCCTGTCTTCTATACTCTTCCAATGATCAATTGATACAAATCAATACCATTCACATTAATGTATCTTCATCATTTAGATACAAACCAAAATGGAGTGGGAATTGCTTACATATTTTATAAGATAGTAAGCCAAATCAGCAATCAAGAGCGTACATTTATTCAGGAGGAGGTATCATTGTGTTTAGTGGGATATACAGTACTGTCAAATGAAAATGCCAAGGACTGCAGCCAAAACATACTACCAACTGTGTCACATTTATAACAAAGAAAGGAAGATTAATAGCAAGAGAATATTATTCTACACACATTTTAAAATACTGACCAATTTTCAACAAGTTTTGCAGAACAGAGCAGCAGTTTCATTCTTTCTATTACTGCTCATTTCAGCATTCAAAGAGAAGTATGAAAAGTAGGTTAGGAAGAAGCAGGTTTTGTTTCCTGTGGGAGTTCCCCATGAATGGGATGGGAGAAGTATGAATGGGACGGGAGAAGTTTAAAAATAAGTAAGTCCAATTGAGTCATGGGGATGGATCATAAGATAGCAGTAACAAAAGGAATGCATGTAGTTGTACTTTCCCACAAACTATTATGCCAGAGCTAGGAAAAGAACCGTCTGGTGTACTGGAGACCACTGCAAGACCCAGTGGAAAAGTTTGTTCAATGTCTGACAAAAATAGAAACCCACCATTGCATTTCAATACTCTTTTCTCATGCAAGGGTCTTGCAATAATGCCCTCAACAGATTGGCAAGAAGGCATGAGGGCAGAATGTGGTGTGTGGTGACCACACACCACCAGCACCAACATCATGCTGGTATCACACTGTCGATGTTACACTGTGCACCCCACTGCATATTGGACAGCGTTTTGCAGCGTCTTTGGCACACCATGTAGATGCCCAGCACCAAAGAGCAGTGAAAGAGCTGCAGTGGATATGGCGCCCTTTCCGTGGCACAAAAAGAAGCCGCTTTTTGTGACTTCTTTTTGCATCGCAGACGTGCCTGGCTGGGGGCATGGCATGCAGTTGCAGTGTTCCTAACCCAGTACTTCCAGGGTGGAATAGAGCCGCCTCTTAGTCTGTCCAGCACCACAGTCAAGGAAATGTGTCTTGTATGTAAAATATATTCAGGGTAGCTGTGTTGGCAATCAAAATAGAACAAAATCCAAAATCCACAAAAGAGAGATTAATAATAATAATAATAATAATAATAATAATAATAATAATAATTTTAATTGTTATTTGCTTATTTTTTTTGGAACCAGCCTCGATCCGACAGGAATAGGTGGGATAATAATAATAATAATAATAATAATAATAATAATAATAATAATTTTAGCCCAACTTTTCCTGTTGGATCAAGGCAGGTTCCAAAAAAATAAGCAAATAACAATTACATAATACAAAGTCATAAAACCACAATCCCCATTCCCAACAAAAGACAACAAATTATTCAGTTAAAAAACAGATTCAGATTAAAAGTCCAATTTGAAATCAAAAGTATAAGGACAGGCGGATAGTAAAGTGGCTATAGACAAAGGGGCAGTCTAATTAGTTGTTGGAATCAGTTGTTGGAATCAGTCGAGGAAGGCCTGCCAGAAAAGATCCGTCTTAACTGACTTTTTAAAGGCTTCAAGGGTATCAATCTGACATGTCAAGGATATCAAGGGTATCAATCAATCTGAGACACCTTTATTGGCCAACCAAAATGCACAAAATACATCATGCAAGCTTTTGAAGCTACACTGGCTTCTTCAGCAGACAAAAGATGTTTAAAAATCATGCAAGAGAAAAGGAGCAGAGTCACAGGCCTACATCTTATATCAGATGCTGTTTCTGTTGTAATTCAGTTGTTCTGCAGGGATCTCAATGCAGGCAAAGGTCACTCCCCTTCTTGACCATGTCTGTCAAAGAGACAGTTTGTCAAAAAGTATCTATGGTTCCAACCAGTTCAAAAAGTTTGTTAGACTTGCCAGTTATACCCTTGTCAGCTGGGAGGTGGAAGGAGTAGGGAGGACCAACTCTTTCTTGTTCTTTACATAATCACCTGTAGGCAACTCTAGCTCTACAGCCAGCCAAGTAAACAGTCATTTATAAGCCTGGTGGAGGAAAGCAGATAGGATTTTGTACCTGCATAGTTTCTGACATCCATGTGATCCAATGAAGTCTGAACAGGCAGAAGCCTTAGCAGCCAGGAGCCTTTAATTAATCAGGAAATACTTGTCTAAAGAGAAGAGCACAGACTCCAGCCCCACTAAGACAAACAGTCCCAATGCTGTCAAATGGGATAATTGGTCTGTCTGTTGGACAGTCTGTATCAATAAAATAAGCTATAGAACAGACAGTAACCCTGTGGCCTTCCATCAGCATCCTTCTTGTTACCATTCCCAGACCACACTTTCACTCCAATGCTATTTGAAAACATTTTTTTTCACACAGTAGCTGAAAGAGATTATTGTAGGTTTTCAAAAATAAATCTCCTTGCTTTTTGAAGAGGTGTTTTTGAGCTGCAAAAGCAAAGTTTCACAGCCATTATTCTCAGGAGGAGGGGAAGGGAGCAAGCAGTAATTTTTAAAACTTTCTAGTGACAAATGTAGATTCTAATACTAGCTGTAAGAAATTGAGGTGTGTTTGGCTTGGCTTTTTAATTTCTAAATTTAATTTGTAATCAGAAGTAAATATGAGCAAGCTATTCCTAAAAGTTCCATGCAGAATCAGGGGTGAGATCACATCTGGGAGAATGCAGCCCCCAGTATCAAATTACTTGTAGAAAATGATGACATAAATGGCTTTAGAACGCCAGAGAGAAGGTGAATTTTCTGATTGGTTTCCAGTGATGTCATTCCTAGGCATGTAATGCCCAGTAAATAAATCTTGCTTGCCCTTTATTTTTAAGCATACATTCTATTTAATTATAGCAACCCTACTCTCCAGGTGGTGAGCTTCAGGCTGATTATTGCACATTTTCTCAACAAGGTAAGTAAGTGGTTAGGCTTTTGGAGAATCAAAGTTCCAGTCTGGAGTGTGGCTTTGGTGTGACTTCTGGACTCTTAGGATGCATGCATCATTGAAATACCATACCTCCACTGTGACTCGAAGCAGCTTTATTTTGGCTGTCTGTAACAGGCCAAGGATACATCTATCAGGATTGCCCAGGGGCTTACACAACCCACTTTCTTCCTAGCAAACAAAAACATTGAAGTAAAGAGCAAGCTATGTGTTACAGTTGCTGGAATCACTTTCCATTTGATGCTGCGATGATGATGATGATGATGATGATGATGATGATGATGATTTTACAGGAGATGTAAGGGTAGTTGTGAGCAAAGTTTATTCCTTCCTCTGCCACCATGACTCCTGCACCACACCTGGAAAAAAAATTAAAGAAGAGCAGAAATCAAAGATGGACACTGCAATAACTGTAAATGTGGGCCAATCCTTAGAACCAACCTTATTGCCCCTTCTCATTGATAACCTCCTGTTCTTTAGATGCAAAGGTCCCTCTTCTGAAGGCTTGTTGAATTTCTTTCACCATCATCTTCCATGGAAGGATTGCTCTTTCACACTTCTCAGGCCAAGGACCCGAACTACTACCATGTTGGAAAGGGAAGAGAGCAACCTCCTCAAGCCATGTCCTTCGGATTCCTGTTGCCATTGAGCAAGGTCTGCAGGAGGGACATTCCTGACTCAGTGTTACCATGTGCTCACTACAAAATCGTTCTGGTGCTTCTAGATAAGTTTGTTCTTTGCAGCATTGCTAGGTACAAGACGCCAGAGCTTGGTTATACATCAAGTTGGGATGAGGTTTCTTTCCGCTGGGAACCTGTAACTTTGGTTGCATATGTCACCACTATATTTTCTATAGTCCATCACAGCCATCCACAGACCCTCAGTATTTCTACCAGTATGTTTCTTCTTTGACACTATTGCTGATGCTCCTAGACTTATTGAACACCACATATTTTGGTGTTTTATGGTAAAATTTGCAGCCAGCTGTTGATCTGTTCAGGAAACCTGCCAATAAAGAATATCTTTCCCAGCCTAGTAACTAGCTAGAGTTTTGTGAGATGCCCTTGAATACTCTAGGGCATGATCCTTGGACTTTTATTAATAGCTGTAGTGACTTTGAGTTGCTATGAGGAAACACTTCATGTATTTCAAAGACTGAGAAAATTCCCCCCAAACTGGACTGTTATAAAGAGTACAGGTTGCATCTCCCTTATCCAAAATGCTGGATGAGAAGTATTTGGATCTTGAAGATGGGACCCAAGTCTAAACATGAAGTTCATTATGTTTCATGTACCCTTATACTATAGGCCTGAAAAAGATGGGCCAACTAGAATGGCTTCTGGCCATTTCAGGGTGGGGTGTGCAAATGACACATGCCCAGGCATCTGGAAGCTGCTGGCAAAGGAGTGGCTTAACCCGCTCCTTGCCAGTGGCCCATTCAGGAACTTTTGGATTTTGGAGCATTTTGGAATTCCAGATAGGGAAACTTACCTGTATATCTAAGTAACAGCAATGCAGTGCAACAATGAGCTGGTTTGCTCTCAATTCAGCTTCAGCTACCCAGCCATTAGATCAATTCTGGGATCAGCTTCACAAGTGAAATGCTAACATTCACAGATGCTCTCGGTATATATGGTGTTCTTATTTGGGGTGGTCCCCATCCACACATTTACATATTTGTATCCATGTTACCTGAGACCAGCGCAAAAGCCCTCACTCACTTAATAGGCCTGGTCTGTGTTCCATGAGATAAAGTAGCTTCAGTGTCTCATTACTTATGAATGAAATACCACTCCTGAATTCATGACAAGGCTAAATCCCTTCAAACCTTAGTTATCTACATCCACGTTTGCACAGGTGTACAGCAAAACCAAGTGGGTATCATTAACTGTACAACACCATTCACCAAAATCTACTTTCATCCTATGGATATAATAGTTTCTGATGTTAATGGGAAATATATATATATATTACAACACACACAAACAACACACACACACACACACACACACATCCAAGCCAGAGCGAGTCTTTCTCATACCAATAACCATGTTTTAGGAGTGAATGAGATTTTGATATCGCTAAATATAAGTTCCTCTAAGCTTGTGGTAAAAAGAAGGGCAAGAGTGATTCAAAATAGCTTCTTATAACAAAAAATGGTTCAAGTGTACTATTTTATGAATGTGTTGCCCTTTGAAACATTTCAATACATTTCCAGATGGCACAATTGCCAGAATCACTGATATATGAGGAATTCCTGAAATGAAAGAATGGCCAGCTCTCCTAATTGGTTGGTGGATTGTGGGAGATGTAGTTTAAATCAGAACCTTGTCAGGTCTGTTATGTATGAAAATACGGGTATGTCCCTTTTATGAAAGACAATGTTGCCTAAACACAGTTCAGAAGAACAAACTGTAATGCAGAAGACTGATAGTGGCCAGGCAGTAGTGTCCAGTCTGAATGGACCCTTAGATATTTTCATCATATCCATACTGAGGGTGTTTTACAGAGCACCAAAAGGGCGCTCTGTCAGCGCCACTGGTTGCTGTGTCCGGAAACCACAGCAGACAAACCACACGATTCCTGGACGCAGCAAAAGAGCCGCAAAAAAGCGTTCTTCTTGCGCTGCGTTGTGACGCCGCAAGGGCTAGGCATCCGCAATGTCAAGATGGCAGCGCCCAAGTAGAATGGGCGCTGCCATTTTGTACGCGTCAAGTTCATTCTAGGGTTAGGGGGGTCTGGGAAGGACGCCCCTTTCTAATCCTAGTACATGCGCGGCACGTACTTTTTGCCCGTGCGGAACGGGACTGAGATACACCTAGTTTCACTTTTATGGGTGAAAATAGTATTTTCAAGTGATTTGGATAAATTGTTTCTACATTTGTAATTTTCTCAGTGGAGAGGAGGAGGAGGATGTTAACACATTGATCCCACATAGATAGTATATCTTAATGTCCCCTGCATGAATGCGGTCATGCATCCAGTGAAAATTGTGTTTATTTACTATTTCAGTACAGAAAACAGCAATGTGATTTCATCTACACATACTAGTTGTTCAAGACTAGGCATATTCTGATGTTCGTTCCCTTGTGTACATGCTGGTGCTGAAAATGGAGTGAGAACTGTGAATGAACACACTCTACTCCATGCATTGCATTTGATGACGTGAATGTATTAAATTATCTCTACATAATAGAAGAATGAACACAAATCTGACTAGCATATTCTGAATCCAGGGGTAAACATTAAACATTCATCTGTGGTCATATTTTTGTTTTCTTAATGTTCAGCTGTAACTCTGCCTTTGTACTTCTTCTTTAAGTTTTTCATGTCATTCCAAGTCTTTGCTATTTTCTAGTAGGCGTATGGTGTCCATCTGCATATCTTAAATTTTGATGTTCTCTCCAGTTTCACTCTACTTCCTCTGAGCCTAATCCAGCTTTACATATGATACATTCGTGTACAAGTTAAAGACTGACAAAATGCAGTCTCCCCTTGCCAATTGGAAACCATTCTGTTCTCAACATTCTGTCCTAAAGGTGACCTCTTTTCGAGTATAGGTACACAGCAGGATAATCAAATGTTGTGGCACACCCATTTCTTTGAGAGAATGCATAGTTATCCAGTACAGATGTGGGAATAGTTCACCATACCAGGATTTTGTAGGGATCAATTGCTATATTTAGAACCATAGCTGCAATTATATTCATGTAATCCTAGACTAGGACGGTTACAGACCGTCACTTTAGTGCGTGACGAGCACGCACTAGGGTACAAAAGGCGGTGCTTCTGCACCGCCCCTAACCCTAGTGCGGCTCCGTCAGCACTAAACAGGGCGGCCCTTCCACGGCCGCCGCCTGAGGACGTCATGGCCGCGCCACCTCTAGATGGGCGGCGCAGACGTGACGTCCTTGCTCCGCACCAGGGCGCTTAGTGCGCCCTGAACACAGAGCAGGAAGGAGCTCCATTTCGGAGCTCCTTCCTGGTTTAGTCCGCTGGCACAGCCTTCAGACGGCTGCGCCCAGCGGACTAAAAGAGAAAGGAGCCAAGCAGCCCCTTTCTCTTCTCCCCCCACCGCGGGTGTCCTTGGGGCTTGAAGCCCCAGGGACACCCTTTAAGTGCGGGGAAGCGGCGTTTGCTGCTTCCCCGCAGCCTGAAAAGTGGCGGATCGGGGCCTCAGCGCTGCCGCTCTGCATGAGGCCCCGATACCCCGGGGAAAGGGCGGGGCAGACTTCCCCAATGGTGGTCTATAACCCCCAAAGTTTTTGAGTTTCATTTCTCTCTGACCTCACTTATATTTCCCCATGTGATATAGATCTGTCATTAGGTTACATTTCCAAATTCATTTATAAAGGATTTCAGTGCATTTATTATGCCTAAATATTTCTTTTTATAAAACTTCTTGTTATACATTGATTATCTTGTGTAATAAGAAATAAAACATATTTATAATTATTTAGCAAAGTTAATATTCTTACTACTTGATAAATAAGAAATTTTAATGAATTAATAAGGATAAATAGGTTTAATATTATTGTTCACACATACACACTATGCATATCTTAAAATGTATCAAATTTTACTCAAGCATGACCAAGATGAAATCAAAGTCAAACTTGCAACATATGCATGTCTGTGTTGTTGCTGCTGTGTGTCTCCAATTCATCTATGCACTCTAATGAACCTATCACAGGGGTTTCTGGTAGGTTTCTTTGAAGTGGTTCCATTGCCATTCTCGAGGCTGAGAAAGTGTGGGACTTGCCCAAGTTCACCCAGCAAGGAATTGAACTCTAATTTCTGGTTGTAATAGCACCAAACCATAACATTGAACTTCGCTAGGTTCAATCAGATGTCCCCTCCAGTAAATACGTATGGTTATAATAGACATATCTATTTCTACAAAAGAGAATGTGTCAGTCTACAGTCTGTCTGCCCCAAATACAGTGGCCTCGGTACGAAAATAATTCGTTCCGCGGCCGCTTTCGTAACCCGAAAAGCCTTCGTAAGCCGAATTGCCATAGGTGCTAATGGGGAAAAGCCGCGATTCCGTGCGAAAAAAGCCGAAAAAAGCACCAAAAGTTTTTTCGAACCCGAAAAAACATTCGTAACCCGGAACAATGATTCCCTAGGGATTTTTTCGTATCCCGAAAATTTCGTAACCTGGGTATTCGTATCCCGAGGTACCACTGTAAAAAAATCTGCATAAAACAATACATTCAATATTTTTGTTTTATTCTGATCTTCAAAGTCTATGCTGGGACTGAATTTTAGTACAGGCCTCATGGTTGCTACATCTGCCTAGTTCAGGGAATTTTTTTATACTAACTAGCTTGATGAAGAATTCTGGAGAACCTGACAGCTTACAAACTTTGGAGATCATCCTAAGGAAGTATTACCAAAGTGTGGATTGTGGTCATTTGCTCATTTGTTTTGTTTTCAACTTGTGCTACCATAGCTACCTTGGTTTTTTATCCACTTTGGAAAATAGAATATTTACCTTCTGAGGGTCAAATTTGCTTCTAGAAAAAGATTTCTAACACCAGAGAAGAGAGATCCTAGCATGGGGTTACAGACGGGCAAAAAGGGTGTATTCATGACGTCATGAAGGTAGAGCCTTCAGACGGGCCTTACCTGAATGCCGTCATGAACACGCCCCCCGCATGCCCCAAGCGGGAAGAAGCGGCATTAAAAAGGTGCTGCTTTTTTCCGCTTCTTTTTGATTTGCGGCATACGTGCGCAGCTCCGTCTGTAAGCTGCTGCACCGGTACGTCAGAATTGCCCCGCCGCAAATATAAGTTGCCCGTTTAAAAGCTCCGTGTCAGCTGCATCGCATATGGGTCGGGGTCCGGGACATGCGCGGTTTGCAGTCAGGCTTTAATTGCAGCGTCCGCTGCCATGCAGGTGTGGAAGCTGCAGCACGCTGCGCGATTTTAAGACTCCTAACCCTAACCCTAACCCTAACCCTAGAGCAACATGTACGCATGCGCTGCTTGCAAAGTTTGGACTTTAAGTGAACCCTACACTTCCTGTGCCATTTTCACCTAACAATAAAAAACGCTAAACTGTAAATATTTACTATGTACAAGGGAGGTGATGGGGGATGGCAGGGAGACAGCAGTGGCAGAGAGACAGTGTGGCTGCGCATTGCAGATTCGCAGAGCGTGGGGCCAAAGGAGAGGAGGCATCTATGATGCTGCTGACACTGGCAAGTGCAAGCGGACAGGATGCCAACACCAGCTGATCACCAGCTGGCAGGAGACCACCTTTGTTCTTGGCAACGGGGGGAAAGTTTTAAAGGGGCTTGGGCACTTTAAATGTACCCTAGGCTTTCTGCGCCGCTGATTAGCGCTGCAGCTGCGCAGCTGCGCATCCGCCAGCCGGCAAAGGAAAAAAAAGCCGCGGTTTGGGCCGCCCGTGCGGAAGCTGCCTCTCTCTTTGCGGCGTCCTCCGAGGCGGCGGTATGGAAACTCCGGGTCCGAAATGGACCCAGGTGAGGCGTCTTCATTGCCCCCCGTGTGGAAGCCCCAACACCTGAAGCACGCCCCCGGGGCGGGCGGTCTGGAGGCTCCGTATTCAGCTGAATACACCTCCAAGACGTCCTCCCCTGCCCGTCTGTAACCCGCCATGGATCCTACAATCCATGCTGGGAGAAGTTGGGATATAAGTTAAATAAATATTTTTAAAATCCTATGTCCCAGCTAAAATTTAATCTCCTGGTTTTCTTACATAAGGGCTCTCATTTGCTCTATGGCATCTCAGGAACCTTTATGTTTTGCTCAAGGCAGAAGACAGATCTTTGACTTACAGCCAACCTTGTCTGCTCTAAGAAGCATGCAATGCTAGAATCTGATACCTGCACATCAACCAGTGACTCATGCTGTCTTTCAGTCACCATCTTGGAACTGAGTTTTAGAAAATCTGACCCAATCTTTTCTTAGATTTTTCTGTTTCTTTCCACATCCCACAATATTTTTGTATCACACATTCTGATGTGAATTTTGAATCAAAGTTTTATACTTTCATAGCTTTTGTTGTTTCTAATAAAAGGATTTTTTTATTTCTATTTTATATGTGTTTTAAACATAGTTTCTCTGAAAACTAATATTTATATAGGTATTTTATCCTTAGAAGACATTATCTTTAAAAAGTCCCATAAGCTGATGAAATCGGCTACAGTTCAAGCATCGTAGTAGACAAGGTTGATTCATACTGGGGGAGAATGAATTCCTCAAGGAATCCAAATTATCAGGGGGGAATCTTCTCTCACTTAAGTTAATGCCTATTACTCAATTCATTCTAATATACGGCATCCTTGCAACTACCTGCGAGGCAGCCAGCAGCTTTTCCAAGTTCCTCCATGATACTTTAAAGTGCATTTAAATGTAGTCTGTTTCTAAAAGATTGTTGTTCTCCTGTTCTTAATTTTCTCTGTTATGATGTTGTTTTAAAGTTTTTAAATTGCTTTAAAGTTTTATTCATTGCAAAAACTTCAGATGCTACTCCAATTCCCCACTTGTTCTTCATTAGCTTCAGGGTGGAGAGGCAGGGGAACTAGGCAGCACTCACTCTTAAGAGCCTCTGCATTTCTGAAAAGTATTTTGGACACAGGATTGCGGGACAAAGCAGAAGTGATTGCTGAAGAGGCTGTGTGTGCTGTTATATTCATGTGTCTGCCTCATACACATCTATAGTAGATTAGTGAGGAGTGTACTTTGTATGTGAAAAGGGAAAATCAGGGGAAGGAAGGTAAACCTTGCCACCATCTTCCCTGACTTCTTTGCACTCTCCCACCTGAAATGCTTTTCTAGCAGCCTGCCTCAAAAATAAAAAAATAAATGCAGGCAAGTGGGAGAAAAGGGCTTTAAGGAACAGTGCACAAGGATATAAGGCAGAGCAGGGAAGTAGTCCAGGGCCCATCTGAATGGGCAACCATTTGAATAGGATTAATAGGATTAGTAAGTAATAGGATTCCTCTTGCCATGGCTCTCCTCAGCTGGGGAAGGGGGTCACAGCTCAGTGCCAGAGCACATCTGCTGTTCATTGAGAAGATCAATCCAGGTAGGGCTGGAAGAATCCTTGCCTGAAATCCTGGAGACCTTCTCATAGGCAGAGTGGACCAGACCATGCTGGCTAAAAGAATCCACCATATGATTTGACATAAGGCAGCTTCCTGTTTTCTTACATTTCAAACAGAGAACACAAAAGAAATACATTAAGAAGGCTTCCTTTGGGAAGAGCAAGCAAAAAATAATGGCCATGGATTTAAGGACCAAAACAAAAACCTCAAAATACAAAATTATATATAAAAACATACAATATGTTAATTATTTATAATAATGGACAGCATCCTGTTGATGATATTCCTAAGTTTATGAACCGCTCATATACTGTTGTTGTTTTTTTCCAGATCTCAAGGAAGGCAGCATCTAGTACCTCCTTCTGCAAGGTTCCCATCCTTGATATGGAACAACCCCAGGCACAGCTTTATCTCTCCAGCCACTGATTACCTGGTGCCTGGAATTGTTCTGGTTGTGTTTGAGAACTGAGGGAAGAAGGAACAGCCTTATGCTGGTAGGAGGAGGGTTGCATCGTTCCTTGCATCTCATTCAGAATTTGAACAGACTTATTTCCACAATGCAGCTATTGGGTTTTAATGAGGGCTAAGGGAGATGGGTGATGAGACACATAGGGGCAAAAGAGACTGGCATAAGAAGCCGGCTTCCAGCTGGCTTGGGAGCCTGGCGTGCAGATGGTGCATGCCCCCAAGATACCTGGAAGCCAGCTTCAAGCCACCCAGCCATTTTCATGGGGCCTGTCTTCTGGGCACTGCAACAGCATGACATTTATACACCACATGCTGCCAGAGAGTGCCTTGAAGGGAGTGTCCTGCTGTGGCAGGCGGAGAAGCCATTTTTTTTTTACCAGTACAAAAAGGAGTAGCTATTTGCCACTCCTTTTTTGACAGGCAAAAAGGAGGATTGGGGCTGTGATGTGTGGTTGCCGCAGCCCCAATCCAGCTTCAGAAGGGGTCGCTTGAAGCCGCCACTTTGAGGTGGTCTGTTTTGTCCCTTTGGCTTACATAACTATGTATGCACCATATAGATGTACAGTTAATACTCCATATCCATGGATTCTGCATCCATAGCTTCAGTTACCCACAGCTTAAAAATACCCCCCCCAAAAACCAAACCTTCACTTTGCCAATTTACATAAGGAACACCATTTTCCTACACCATTATATATAATGGGACTTGAACATACATGGAGGGTCTTGGAACCAAACCCCAACGGATACAGGGGCCCCACTGTATACAGTCTAGAAATGCATATCTAGACAATTCGTTTTTTACATTGCCTTGAAAAGGAGCCCAAATGAAAAACTTTAATCAGAACAGTCATCTCAGTTTGCATGTGCAATTACTCTTGGGCAATATCTGGATGAATACATTAGCTGGTCTGAAGTTCATATTGTTCCACTGGAAGCACACAAGAACTTGTCGATGCACAAATCAGATTTGGGCTTGATAAAAGCCCAGCTATGGGTGTATGTCTCATGGTGTGGCTCCCTCAATTGCAGCTATAACTATTCCCCCACCTTCATCCCAAAAAGTTAACCGAGAGTTTGTTGAATACATTTGTATCAGAAGGATATATGGTGAGGCATTCCCACTCATCTAGCAATTTTTTTCCAAAAAAAATCTTTCTCCACATAAAGCAGCAGCAGAAGAAAACATTCTGCTGTATTTCCCTACCTATATGCTTTATGCTAATCATAATTAATCAGAGTGATACTGAGAAAAATAGGATAGAGAGAGAAGTGTGATTAGAGGGTTAAGGGTGAGAACAAGCAATTTGAAATACTGTTGATTACACTGTTACATTTCATGTTATATCAAGGCTGACATTTTTTGTTTGCTTATATTATTCTTTGTTATTAAAAGGGCTCTAGAATTATTTTAAACCTCTCATATCTCTGCAAAGCAAGGGTACTTACAAAACAGTTCACCACAGATAAGTCCCACAGTCCAGGCTACAGCTTCTCAGAGAGGGCATGTTTGGCACAATACAGACAGAAGCACATCTAGGTCGAGTGAGTCCAGTTTGGTGCCAAAGCAAGCATCGCTTCATTCGTAGCTACAGTAATAAAAATGGAAGAAAGAGGGGGTTTCCCCTGATCACTCTTGAGCCTACTATCTAGTGTCCTTCCATTTGAGGCAGTTCCTCCTTTAGCTGGAAGTAGTACAGATTATGGGAGAACATAATATGAACATAACATACAGAGGGAGACTTATTAAGAAATTAACAAAGTGAAATGTTAGGAACCATTATGAAACTTTCTTACAATAATCTAAAATAATGATGTTTTCTTTTGTAAGAATATATTACATCTGTGAATATCTGTTGAGCTAATCCCATTTGGGTCTGGTCTGTTACCAACATAGCAGACCACCAGAAAGCTGAGCTGTTTGTTTTTGTGTTTTGTTTTTAAGGAACAGTGGGTCATAAGGTAAAACAAGTGGGACTTGAAGCAAAAGGTTGCAAAAGGTTGCTCTTGTTCTGGATTCTGAACAGAAGGCCATCCTTTCTTCCAGTATGTTCTATGGCGTTCTCTCACAAAATTGGGTTTTCTGTTTCTCCCTCTGAAAGAGCCAGCCAGTTTCTCGTGGACACTCCACATCGGCTTGCCTTGGAGAGTTTTCCTCTAGATTCTACTTTCACTATGAACCTTGCATTTTTCACCAGCCTGCTGATATATCTCACTTATATGTGGATGGTGCCATTTTTGGCAATATAAGGATTAGCACTCATAGTATATAATCAGTCTTGGGCAGCCTGTGGTCTCCTAGATTTTTTACCTAAAACTCCCATTAGCTTCACCTGGTATGGTCAATGGTAAGGGATTCTGGGAGCTGTAGTCCAAAACACCTGGAGGGCTGATCTAGTGGGCTGCTCTATAGAATGACAGTAAATGATAACATGGAATATAGACAATGGAACTTCTTCTCAAGAGACATTCAGTTGAAAGCTTTGCTTCTAAAGTGAAATCA
This sequence comes from Sceloporus undulatus, assembly GCF_019175285.1. Lineage (NCBI taxonomy): Eukaryota > Metazoa > Chordata > Lepidosauria > Squamata > Phrynosomatidae > Sceloporus > Sceloporus undulatus. The sequence goes on along the minus strand of NC_056522.1, from coordinate 177,904,218 downwards.
AAGGCTTCCATGGCCAGCATCCATAGTCTTTTGTGGGTTTTTCAGGCTATGTTGCCATGTTCTAGAAGAGTTTCTTCCTGACGTTTCACCAGCATTTGTGGCTGGCATCTTCAGAGAATGCTAACTTGGAAGAGAGTGGGTATATATTATACACACACACACACACACACACACTGTATGACCCTGGGTGAGGAGGAATGATTTCCATGTGAATCTGTGTATTGTTCTGTTGTTGATGGCCTCCTCAGGCACTAATCCTCTTTTGCATATCCTCCCACCCTGAGGCCCTGCCATCAACAACAGAACAATACACAAATTAACATGGGAATCACTCCTCCTCACCCAAGGTCACACAGTGTGTGTGTGTGTGTGTGTGTGTGTGTGTGTGTGTGTGTGTGTTTGTATATATACATATATAGACTATAGGCAGATGCCAGCCACAGATGCTTGGGAAATGTCAGGAAGAAACTCTTCTAAAACATGGCCACATAGCCCAAAAACCCCACAAAAAAACTTTGCTTCTAAGTTTTCTGTTGCTCATTGTTAACGGTATCAGCTGTTTTTGAATCAGCTGTGTTACTTATTATTACTATTCTTTAAATATATATATATTTATATTTATTTTGGAAGCTGCGCAGAAGGCCTTTTGGGGCAGAAAAGCAAGATATAAATTTTCTAAAGCAAGAGTAAAAATACATTAACTGATTAACAAATCAGCCCTGTCCCTAGTTGGTCACTGAGGGATCAAAATAAGCACCATAAAAATAGCAGCCATGAGTACATCCATCATAAACCTGGGAGACAGGCTGCTACATGAAAAAAAAAACTTGGTTAGTAGGAGGCCACAGTCTGACCTCAATAGTTTTGAGTCTGTGCCATTTTTACTCCTAAAGACCAGAAACCACTATTTGGGTTTGGGCTGACTAAAGATTTGGCAAGTTTGAGGCCCATATACTCCAAGGCAAATGAGAAATGTACAAGCAAATTATCAAGGGAGCAAAAAGGTGAGCTTTGTCTCCTGCACCACTATCCTCCTCCAGGGCATGTTCATACAAGCAGAGAAGACAGTGAAACACCCAACCTGTTTGTGGCAGGTGAGGCGATGCTCATAGAGTTAAATACTCACCCTGCCCACAGGCCTCTCAGCTTTCTTCAGTTCATGGGGCTCTGCCCATTTTTAATCCTTTCTCTCTGCAATTCCCTTGGAATAAGTCATTGGCTAAACTTGCCCGGCTTCACCTGCTGTCACAATCATAACTAAATCCCAAAGCAGCTCCACCCCAGTCAACAGGCCCACTGTGAAAAGGCCCGTGACAATACACAGGAGTCAAATAAGCAACACAGTCATAAATTATCTTAAAAAGGAATTTAGCAAGAGCTTGCTCATACACATTCACGCAGAAATGGCACACTAGAGCTTTCCTCCTGTACAATATAAATCCTCTTTTTTTGTCATGCAAGCTACCATGTGAAACCAATGTCCTATTTATATATAAAAATAGAGGGCAATAAAAAGGGAGCTGCATGCAACAGCATGCCTTTATAAACCCAACTCTTTGGAGCTCAGGGTCTGGGCACACATTCCTTTGACTCCAGTAAAGCAGAATAAAACCTATTTCAAATATATTATTTGATGAAAGCAGATGTCAGCAGATACTGCCTATGTAATTGATATTTGATTTATTCAAGATTTATGCATGCTGTGTCTTAGATTTATTAATGATAATCCCCTGCTCTTGTGTTTAATATAGTGGAACCAAAACATAATTTGCTGGGATCAGTCAGAAATGCATCAAAGTGATTAACTCTACATGCAAACCATTATCCAGTGACATCCCTACTGCGCATAGTGCAAAAGGAGGCAATAATACCATAATTGGCTTCACTTAAGCAAGTTGGATATTTGCTGTGATTGCTGGTAAAACTTGGTCACTTTAGTCTCTGTGATTCTGCAGCTCTTGATTCTTCGTCATCATGCATTCCATCCTCCCTTGCATCATCCAGCTCCTTCAATCACTACTACTGTTTAGCTGTTCCTGCTAATGAGAATAATGCTAAGAATTAGAATATTATTATTAATTCAGGTTAATTACTATAGTATTATCTGTGTTCAACAACAACAAGAACAACAACACAAACACTGATATTAACAAGGCTTCACCGGATGAAGCAAGGATCAAAATTATATTGGATGAAGCAATGAAATGAATGGCTGCCCTTGAATACAACTCAATTAAACATCTCTTTGCAGAGGTTTCCTTCACCCACCAAGCAATTATCCTTATCACAAGTGTGTGACCTGCTACTCTGTTTGTACAAAAATGTTATTGTGTGATAACAACTCCTGAACTAACTTGAACCTGGATGCGGTTTAAAGGCTGGACCCAGTTTGTGAAAGAAAGCACACAATCTATCTTTGACAAGATCAGGGTTTTTTTTTTTTATTCCCCTCTCATTACCAGATACATTATCATGTAAAACAATAGCAGGGAGGAAAAATAGAATGACCTGTGGATTACCCAGCATAATGAGCAGTGGGGAGGGAGGAGGACGTGAATGAAAAATAGAGGAATGCCTTCATTTATGTTGTCAGGAGCTTTTGTCTCAGGATAATAAGTCTGAGCCAGCAACCTCTGAATCTGGACGGTGGAAACAAATGGAGAGAGAGCAATCAGGCAACCACCTGCCACAACAGTTCCTGGCCTTGTCCTTTGTAGTGGTGAACCTTACACCTTTGCTCAAGTACAGGACATAATAAGGTTCATCCTCACTATTAGATTGATTAAGCAGGAGCTGATGCAGAAACAGTATCCTCTTACTGGGAAAAGCAGCAAACCCTCTCAGGGTGCATCTACACTGTCGAAATAATTCAGTTTGACACCACTTTAAGTCTTGTAGCTCCATCATATGGAATGCTGGGTTTTGAAGTTTAGCTTGCTTGTCCAAAGAGTTCTAGTGCTTCACAAAACTACAAATCCCAGGATTCTGTCATCTTGAACCATGGCAGCTAAAGTGATATCAAACTGCATTATTTCTACAGTGTAGATGCACCCTCAGGAGCTGCACTGGCTGCCAGTTGTTGGTATCTGGGTACAGTGTTAGCTTTTAAGGCCCTAAAAGTCACAGATACTTTCTCCCAACTAAACTGGATATTATTTGCCATTCCAGGACATTTTTCCCCAATAGGATTTTTGGTGGGAGGGAATCCTAGGAATTTTAAATAGATAACCAGTAGGGAGCAGGAATGGAAAGGGCTTTGTAAACAATTCCCTGCTTGATGTTTGTGTGTTCAAAGAGAGACTCCCAGTTGCATTTATTATTGTGGAGGAAAAGATATGGAGACCCTTTCTATTTCATCTTCTGGAAACCAGCCAGGGAGCAAATCCCAGTAGGGCCAGAACAGGATTTTGGTGGTTTCAAGATTTTCACCAATATTACCTCTTTCACACTTTCCATATGTATCATGGATGCATTTTTTAAGAGTGAATGTATAACAATGTATACAGCTGAAAATTATGCACAAGCACACTTTAATAAATCCTTCGCTATTTAGAACTACACTTTAGGCATTCAAAATAAAGGGAATATAAAAAATGAAAATATGAGTCCAGTGCCTCCCTCCACAATGCTAGAAATTTGGGAACTGGGGAAATTTTTTTTGGGGGGGGGAAGGCGGACAGAAATAATCTTGGGGGCAATGCCATCATTCTTCCCTCAGGGAAAAAAAATATATTCCAGGCTATTTAGACCCTAAGAACACAGCATCTTCATAAATAAGTACCTATCTAATGTCCTCCTTCATATTTCACTGCAGTCATGAGTTTGGCTGGATGGTAAGGAGCAGAGGCTTTTCAGGCTTGTGCCACCAAAGTTGTAACATGCTGTCAACAAAAGCTCACCTTGCACTGCCTTTTCTTTTTGTCACCATATTAAAGCCCAGGGGCCATTCAGACTAACTTTTATCCCAGATCAGAACCCAGATTAACCACAGGAAATTCGTATTTGCCCCGAATCTCTCACAAGCAAATCCGAGGCTTTCACATCAGTTGAGGGGCAAATGGAAGCAGAGTAAAAGCTGTGTCTTTGGGGGGTGGGTGGAGAACGGGTCTGGTGAATATGAACTTGTCCCCAATCATGATTAGGTCAGGTTCATGGGAGGGATTTAGGTCAGAGGGAGGGCAGAACATGCCTCCCCTTCATCGGTGTGACGGAGGAGGATGAAGCCAATGGAAAGAAGGGTGCCATGGAGGGCAACACTGGGGGGAGGAGGAGCAGAAGGAGGAGGAGAAGGAAGGAGCCGGAGAAAGGGTCAATTCAGGGCAGATCAGAGGGAGGGCAGGGAACGGAACAAGCCTCTGCTCTCACAGGCAGCTTTCTCTCTCTTTTTATTTTTTTTATTTTTTGACAGACTATGCATGCTTTTTGTTACAGGTAGATACATATATAGATAGAATGTGTGTCTGCTTGTGCTACTTTCCCTTTCATTTCCTTGCTCCCAGCATGGCACTTTGCAAAATGCTACAATGTGAATGTTACAAATCTTTCCCTTTCAATTTAGCAAATTGATACAGAATGCTTTTGCTACTGTATGTGTCTGTAAGGAATTCTGGGGTGGCTGAGGGAAAGCAAAGGATGCAGAGATGCCATTTGGAGTGAGGAATTAATTATTATTATTATTAATATTATTATTGTATGTGTATGAGGCATTCTGGGGCAAGGAGGGAGGATACAGAAATGGCATTAGATTGTGTTTTGGGGTTGAAAAGGGGAGGCAGGGGAAGATCCATAATCTGTGGTGACCCAAATACACACAACACAAACACACACCTGGAGGTTTTTAAATTTGACAAAATATGTGCATACTCCCGCCTGTTGTTGTTTTTTTTAAAAAAGGAGGGGGGAAACACACTTCCGATTGCCCAATGGTTGCAGGAAACATCACCCTGACGAAAGCAGAACTGAATTTGATTGACAGCAAAGGCACCTTCATTTTAAACCAGTACCTGCAAATGTGAACTCTCCAGAAGAGCTGCAAGGGCATTCAGGGTTTAATTACCCTGATTGAGGTAAATTTTTAGTGGGCACTTGCTTCCAGAGGGATTTGGGAGGAGGACCCAATTCTGCCCAGTTCCATCCAGCACAAATAGGTGAATCTGAATGGGGCCCCAGTTGTTCCAGTAAGCCTTTGGAGGAGGTTGACAGCTGTGTTTCCTCTTTGCTTGAGGTCTGTGTTTTAATTCTGTTTATTGCTATATATTTGTGTAGTGCTTTTTGAAAAACAACTGCTGAGTCTGGTCTTTTAGCTTCCTTTTAAATTAATCTATTGTATATTTTTCTGGGTAGTGTAGTGGTTTGAGCATTGGACTATAACTCTGGACTTGATTCTCTACTCAACCATGGAAACCCACACACTCAGTATGAGAAAATCCTGTGACAGAGTTGCCTTAGGGTCACCATAAGTTGGAAATGACTTGAAGGTAGTGAACAGCAACAAATATTTTCCTATTGATATTTGCATTTTACTGTTCTTGTGTTGTAAGCTGCTTTGGATTGTTTTAAAGAAAAATTGGATAATAAATAGATAACCAACCAACCAAATAAATAAATCGAAAAACATAATTACAATGGATGTCCATGTAGGAATCAGGGGTATGACACATGACCCAGAAAATATCTGCCTATCTATCTATCTATCTATCTATCTGGGATGGCTGTTTCCAGCCCACTGTTTCTGAAACAGAGAGTGAATTATGTGTTATGTGAAAGTCTGTTATTCTTTCCTCTGCTATCTTCTTTTCATCAGCTCAGAGTGGATAGGATATACTGAAACCATATGGATGCTCAGATCAATCTAGTTCCAAAATATATCAGTTTTGTATGTGCTCATTCAGAGTCTGTTCTCTCCTATTTCTACAAAGTTATGTGATTTATTTAAAAAGGCACATAAAGTCACATTTATTTTTGAAATATTTTACATGAACTAAGTAGATATTTCTTACAATATTATATCCTAACATCCCATTTTAAAATGCATTTTAGTATATTCTTGAGCAAGAATCCATTGCAACATTCAAAGGATAATTAAATTCCAGGGTGCACATCTTAACAGACAGTGTAACTCAGTACAATTTTTAACAGAAAACACTAAGGCAATTTTTCTAGCATTTCATCTGAATCAAAGAAAAGAATGACAATAGAGGCTGAATCCTATTGTTTAGTCCCAACTATAGCTGAGCCTCTCTCTCTCTCTCTCTCTCTCTCTCTCACACACACACACACACACACTTGGACAGTGCGTCCACAGTCAGGGAGATCCCATTGATCCAGTGGGTCTCCTCCAATTGGGACTCACAATGGGATTTAGGCCAGCCCCAAATGACTCTTTTCCATTTATCCTCTGCTCCTTTTCATCTTAGTATTGCTTCAAGTGAGATCCTTTTTAAAAAAAAAAAAAGTTAAGAAGAAAGATATGGGGGAGCAATCCTTTAGGTTGCCACTTGTAGATGAAGGAAAAAAAACAATTTACAGAGGATTATTTTAAGAAAAGCACAAGAGGTTTAAGAGTCCGCATTCCCTATGCCATGTCACTTCAGCAGCCCACATGGGCTGCTTTTGGAGAGCCAGTGTGGTGTAATGGTTTGAGCATTGGGCTATAACTTTGGAGATCAGGGTTTGATTCTGCACTAGGCCTTGGAAACTCATTGAGTGACCTTAGGTGAGTCGCACACTCTCAGCCCCAGAAAACCCCATGATAGGTTATCTTAGAGTCTCCAAGTCAGAAATGAGGTAAGAACTATAGAACTCAATGTATGGTTTGAATCCAAAACTAGTTGTGGCAAGGGGAAATATGAATGCCTTCTCAAGGCTACAGTAAAGAAGGCTAGAAGCCACTTCAAGCCAAGCCCAGGCTAACATGATATAAAATTTAAACATATTTGTTGACATATAAGCACTAGTTACTTGTGACTGGTATCTGTTTATGTCTCTCTTGCTTGTCCCTTTGGCTGGAACAAGTCAGCTCTCTTAATCAATAGCTACTGTCCCTTGGGATTGTTCAGTTCTAAGTTGTAGCTGGCCAGGCAGCCAGACCAGACCATCACATCAAAGGGACTGTATTGCTCCCTTTTATGGCCCCCACATCCAAAGCCCATGGCACTGGCATTTAGTCTGCTTTAAGAATATAATGTCATGGAAGCTCCATTTCTTATAGGGAAGGTCAAATAGTGAAGTTCTCCCTGAAAAAAAAGTCATCAACTACAGCAGTAACTCCCTCTGTCAACGATGCTATTTACAGTTCAAAGGCACTTCAGGTTTGAGAAACAGGTCCCTACCAAGCTGATAATTGACTATAATTATGTCTAGCAGAAGTAAGATCACTTGGGAATTGTAAATTGTTGTTTGAATCGGACTAAGAACAAACTGAAATAACACTAGCAAAATATGGCCCAGTTACTAAAGGAGAGAGAAAGCACATGAGAGAGAATGAGTTTATACCACAAGGCTGTGAAATGCAGAGAATTTTCTCATATTGCCAAAAACTCTACTTGGTTTATTAGTCCCATATGAAGAATGACCACTATCCACTAGAGATTGCCACATGAGGAAAGCATATGTAGTAGGAATGCACTTCATCATTTCAACAGTGGACATGTTCATTGAAAAGAAAACTGTTCTGATTATCATGCATCGCTGTACTTCCAATAAGTTTTATAAGAATCTTCCTACACATTGCTGATTGTAATTAAGTGACTGAAACAGGTTTACAAATATCTAACACTGTTCTCCCATCAAACCACTTTGTAGTCAATCTGTTCTTCTAAAAAATAAAGGATTACATTATTCTGTAGTATTTGAACTCCACAGCTACCTATTATATTTGTTTCTCTAGGTTCAGGATCTCCACTATTAAGGTACTGGTTAAAGTGAACAAAGGAAAATAAAATATTGGGAGCTGGATACAGACTTCAGTCATGTGCAGTGTAAACCTACTCACTGGCACTTATCATAGTCACAACTATGATAATTTGGTGAGTCTATGCATATCTAGGGTCTTGTCTGCACTTGTCTACGGGGCCAGTCACGCTTTGGACCTGCTCCTGGATTGGACGCAGTTGTTCTCTTGGGCCAGCTGGGCCAACACTGCATTGGCATGGCTAGCCCATCCCTTGTCTCCATAGACATTGCTTCCACTTCCATACCTGCAGGAATTCCATGGACAGTCTGCATGGTGCACCTCCACCTCTGCTGAAGGTAGACTCACCTGTGCCACCAATGAGAAGAGAGGGTAGAGGGACCTACAATCACATGGTTTGCATTGTACAACAGGCCGATGCAGACAAGGCCTAAGACCCACACTTGAATGTCAAGATACTGAGGTTGATAAGTTCCTGATGTGTTATACAGAGTCTTTAATAGTTTCAATTATGTTGATCCAGCAGCCAAGACCTGGGGGTGCTACAACATTTCAGCAGTTTTTTAAATGAAAGAAAAATGAATTAATATCATTTCCCACCATAACAACCCTGGCAGGAAGATCAGTGAATCTGTTTCACATTTACATGTGAAGGCAGTTACTGAATCACCACTACATATCATACTTAAAGTACTTTTAAAGATACATTCCAATTTTATATAGGGATGGATGAATAGCAATGCAACTTATGCTATGCCAAAAACAACCCAACAACCCTACATGCTACATTGCTCTCATGCACTGAAAATGAATCCCATATACTGCTTCTTTTTTGGAAACTGATGTCAGGTGATCAGTGGGATAAAAGTAGCAGACACAGCTAGATGCCCAGCCCTTCTTCTGACTACCATGTTACCTCCATTCATCCCTTTTGGCTGTTTTTCCTCCAACAGAGGTTCTAGATCTGTTTCCCCATTACAAACATATGCTTAGGACATGTGTTCTAGTTTGAAGAAAAAGAGCTGGAGAAGAGGTTTCAGGGGGAAAGGAGAAGGGAAATATTTGCAGGGAAGAAACTAGGTCCAACATTTCATGACATAAGGTGGAGATGAGGCAAATACATTTGCTCTTATTACAAGTAAGGAGTAACTGTACAGAGATGGCCACTTCTTAGGTCCCCACATTTTGCTCACCAAGGCTGGAAGAAGGATCTTCCACAATATAATTTTAATTAATTAATTAATTAATTAATTTCATTTTAAAAATATCATTATACCTTGTCCTATATTAAGATATCTCTAAATGAAGAAAGAAGAAATGTGTGCCCTATTCAGAAGCATTCTTTATATCAATGGTGACTAAATGATGAATTGCTGATACCAAACTGTTTACAGCTTCAAAATGGTGTCTTTTTCCTTTAGTTTGACTTTTTTTGCATTGTGTGATTGTATGCTGTGAAGAAGAGAAGAAATAATGATGAGCCTACAGAGATCCATATAGCTGTGAAGGCATATTCTTTAATCTACAGTTTCCTCAGAGCTGAAGTCTTTTTATTCAGGGATAATTTGTGGTTTCTGTGTGCCTTCAAGTCATTTCTGATTTATGGTGACCCTAACACCTATTATGAGGTTTGCTTGGCAAGATTTGTTCAAAGGGGGTTTGCCTTTGTCTTCCTCTGAGGCTGAGAGAGTGCTACTTGCCCAGGGTCACCCAGTGGGTTTCCATGGTGGGGCGGGGATTCAAACCCTGGTTTCCAACATTCAATTGACTACACCACACTGACTTTCTCAAGGATAATCCAGGATGCATTGCCCTTGTTTGTATGAAATAACATTTCTAATGGCAAAGGTCAGAAGGAAGGTTGCATCAACCTGCATCTATTCCCCAGAAAAAGAAACTGACTAGCAGAATGGATTTGCTGTTTCCTGAAGCCCAAGCACACTTCCCATGCCTCTTCCGGAGGCCAAACACTTTTGTATGCAACACTAAACATTTTCTTTTTTTTTAATGGTATATCATTGTGTTATTATGGGCAGAAATGACTACTACTAACCAAATAATGTTTTGTGGCCTCTGTTTCTCAATATGAAGCTTTCTCTGCACACTGCAAAGATTTAAAAACTACATCATACCCAGCAAAAATAAATGTGCTTCAGATGCACATTTAGAAGATGTATCTGGAGTGTAGAGAAGGGCCTCTTTTTAATATATTCTCAGTACACATTCTAGATGGTTTAGGTTTCACTTTTTCCTCATTCCATTATGATGTCCTCTAAAAGCTCATTTTAGGAAAAGCCTTTCAAACGAATGGATATTCAGCTACATGGCCTTAAATTACAGCTATCACATTTGAGACAGGATGCCTCCTTCTCTGGGATGGTGCTAGATGCTTCTGCTTCCTTGGGGAGGGAAATGATGCAGGTATTGGATGGTGCTGGCTGTTTGGGATGGAATTGTAAGGCAATCTGAGTCATAGTAATGAGATGCAGCATCTACCTTGCCATCTTGGACTAATATGATTTGATGAAATAGTCCAGTTTCAATTCCAATCCAAACAAAACATTTTTTTCCTTTGCCCCCAAGATCCTTGTTTTTTATGCATTTCAAAATGAAGACTACACACATGGAACAGTTTTTCTTTTGGGCTACAGCTCTCAGAATACTGCAGCCAGTATGGCACACTTACATGGAGGAAAATTGCATTTATTTCAAAAATGCTCACTGATTTCTAGATCTTTGGAAGTGTTTGATCATCTCCTGGCTGGACATTTCTCTTCCTCAACCCCAACCAGCCCCTTCTTACCCAGTTTTCCCCACATATCCTTTCCCAATGCTCTCCAAACAGGGCTTAAACAATCACTGGAGAGACTTAAGGAGGGCTACTCTAGAATAAACGCCTGGCTGCTCTCTTAGTGATTCCTATGCAAAACATACTGAAGCAACCACCCCCCCCCCCATCTTCTTTAAGAATTGAACAAGGCTGGATGGAAAATTTATGAAGTGTATTACTACAAAGGAAAATGGCAATTATGTATGGGCTGCATCTCTTCTGGGGAGTGGGTCGAAGTCAGAATTTTCTTTTGTCTTTCTTTTCTTCTCCCCCCAATTTATTTATTTATTTAACACTAACAGTCTAATTTGCAATTAAAACCAATATAATATACATTCAGAATGTAAAGACAGAAAATTAGAATGTAAAGACAGGAAATAAGAAAATAAAAGAGACAGGGAGGGAGAGAGAGAGAGAGAGAGAAACAAAGAGAGAAAGAAAGAAAGAAAGAAAGAAGAGAAAAACAACAAAACCCAACATAATAGATCTCTTTCCCCCAATCCTAACTGTTATGAAAATATTTTTTTTAAAAGAAACATACTATTGTACCATTACAGATCCATCTAAATTATCCTACTAGAATTACTGGTAACCATAGTCATGAATTATTACGTTAGATTTCTTATTGCTCAAAAAATCCATAAACAGTTTCCACTTTTAAAAAATCTTCAGTTGGCTTATCTTTTTAAAAAATAAATTCTATTGCAAAAAACCACATCAGATATAAACAGACATAAACAACATCAAAACACTTAATGCATACTTAATATATGCACACAATTCATTTATATATGTTTTCTAAACTCCTCTGACTTCATAAACACTTGTGTAGCTCATTATTCTAGTCTTCTAATTATCCAATCTTCACCTAAGTCTCAAACAGCATTTCTATAGAGAATCCTATCAATAAATGTTTAATTTTACTTCACACCATTTGGTTTATCTTTTAAAATCCATGTTGGTATGTCCATTTGGGCTAACCCAGCAACCTTAACAATCCATTCTTTCATCATTGCTCCTGTGAATGTTTGAGCAAACAATGTTCTTGCTGCTGTCATCATGTAAACAAAGTAGTGATCCATGCTTATTGTCCAGCTATTTATCCATAATGCCCAGCAGAAACATTACATGACATTACAAAATCTACCTTTAAGATTTGTTTTGGATTAGCATATAAAACTTAGACCAATAAAATTCCACCTTCTTACACATTCAACACATATGAAAAAAGGAACCCTCCTTAACTTGACATCCCCAACATTGGTTTGATACACTCTTGGATATTTTCAACAGCTTATTTATTATGAATACATTAACTTATACAGTTTTTTTAAAAATTACTTCACAAAGTAAATGTTATGCTTTCGGATCACATTTTAACCCACCCATCCATTTGCGTATCATGGCTAAAATTCTGGGCCCATGTACTTATCATGTACTCTTTTCAGGTTTATCTTCTGTCTCTAATTTCAATAGCCATTTATACATTTTTAAAATTTCATGGTCATTGTCTTTACACAACTCTCCATAAAATTAATTTTCTCTAACCTCTATTACTGCATTTCTGTTATCTTGATTAAATCTGTCATTAAGTTGCATATTAGGAAACCAATTAAGATCGTTGCCTTCCTTAAGAAGTGATTTAAACTTCCAGCAATCTTATTCAAAATACAATGTATCATAATAAAACAACCAACCATCTTTGATATTTAACCCATTCTTTCCTAAAGAACGCTTCTTGTGGTGAGGTGGCTAATGTTATCTTCAAGAAAAAGTCTCTGCTTATATTTATATCAAACCTGTTTAAGAGCCTTTCTAGTACAATGATTTTAAAATTCTTCATGATCTTTAAATTTATTATACCAAGGTAACCATGCCACCCAAATCTTAAGTTATGATTTCAAATTCCAAGAGTCTTTCCTCTCTAAACAATATCCATTCTTTCAACCAAACAAAATAGCAATCCTCATAGAACTATTTAATATTCTCTCTCTCTCAAGACTCTCAAGCTGTGCCTTTCAACAGCACCACACAATGTTTTAAATTTTATTCTATGTTTCCTTGCCTGCCAAGCAAATCTGGAGATTTCTCTCTGCACAAAAGATATTCCATTTCTTACAACAGGATCATTTGTGTGTGTGGAGGGGAATAAATGTCTTGGCAGAACATTCCCTTTTATTACTGCAATTCTTCCCAAAAGGGATAAATTTAACTTTCCCCATCTTGATTTCTTTCCACATTTTGTCATAGTTGTTTTTAAACAATAAACTATTCTGAATTCAGCTGAGGATGATGGATCAGTCCAGGGAAACATATTTTTGCCTTCAGTTTCTTAATGCTAGAGGTGTATGTTTTTGTTTGTGCGTGTGTGGTCTCTCTTTGTGTGGAAATTAAGCAAGTCTTTGACTCAATGGCAAACCGGAAAAGTGTGAGAACCCCAACCCATACCTTTGTTCCACATACAAAAAACCCAAAGAAACTAGATGACTAGGTGGGTGGCCAGGTTGTGGAAGGATGGATGGATAAGGACAATTGATAACATGGATGGATGTGTGCAAACGTGTTTGTGTGGCTTTGGCCCTGTCCACTTTTCACTTTGGTCCCCACTATTAATGTTCACTTTTCTCAGAGTTACCCATGACAGAATATGACACTTAGTGGTGAAAAAGGTTCTATTATAGTAATTTAATTCAATAATCTCTCTCTCTCTCTCTCTCTCTCTCTCTCTTTGACACACACAAATGATTGGGGTTTAAACCCAATGAAATATACTTATAATTGCACCATTAGGATGTTTTACATCAAATACATGACTGCTGAATTTTTGCCAGTAAAATAGACACTGTGCTATTTGTTCACTGTATTACAGTTCTCTCAATGTGCCTGAGTTTAACATGTATGGATAAGAGAGTCTGGTATTTTACTTGCTGTGTTTTCTGTTTTCAGTTCACATGGAATCTTAAAAAGGAACAGAGAGTAAAAGCAGATTGTTGGAAAGTTTTGGACAACTGAGTATTTATTTGTTTATGTGAATTTAGGCCTTAAGGCCAAAAAAAAAAAAAAATTGTCAGCTGTCCATATCTGTTCTATCACACTTCCTGCTGCTAAGTATATACTTGGCATCCATCATAGGGAGAAGAAAGGCCCCCACAGAGCTGCTGCTTTTCAGCAGATAGAGCTTCTTCCATAGTTGACATCACTGCATTTGGCATTTCAAAGTTCATATCCTGGTTTTCTGGAGAATTGCTGAAAGTTGTAGAAAATTTTAAAATGAAAAACAATTGACAATCTGCAGATATAAATACATAAAAGGCAACTTCAAAATAGATATTTAAAGCTTCCACGAGGAGCCAATAATAACTGGAATACACATCTGAAAATTTGCATGCAATTGGCCAAACTGACAACTTTTTAAAGTTGGTTCAAAAGTTTGAGGGCAACTATAAGGAAGGCATTCTTCTCTAATGGACATGACAGATTGGCAGAAAGGGGCAATGAGATGCCACCCTTTCTGTCCCGGAAGCAGGCCATGGCAACCAAATGGTGTGGCCTGCGTGTGGCACAAAAAGAAGTCTCGAAAAGGGGCTTCTATTTACGCCGTAGAAGGGGTGCCATAACTGCCATGGCACGACATTATGATGCCCCTCATGGTTATCATGGCATGCCGTGTGTAAACAGGCACACACCAACATGGCATTCCAGTGGAGGTAGAAGGACTAGGAGCATTTAAACTCTCTGCTCATCCTCAGCCCTACCATGTATTGAAGCCGGCGGAAATTGCCGATCTGTGTTCTACCTTACACTGTGTCCCAGTGGTACATATTTTACTCCCCAAATTGGGAAGAAATTAATAGGGAGAATAAGTATGAGCAGGACTATTCCCAAAGGTACAAAGGACCTTTGGTTTACAAAAAAATCACCACCATCTTGAATTTGTCCTGTATGGAGAATATCTGAAATTAAACTGCAGACAAAGCCACAGGGTTGGTTAAGGTAGGGACCAGGCAATGACTATTCTTCCAGGTGAAAGGAAACATGCTTGTGCAGTGGGTGCTCTCAGAACATGTTTCATGGCCAACCCCACGTGAACCACATTATACCATTTTGTTCTTGAGTTTATAAAACTATGGATGTCCGTTATTCCAAATCCTAATTTTCCAGGTACGTTGGAAGTAAGTGAAGGGGGGATTTCAGCTCCCTCCTCCTACCAGTCTATGCTACTCTTTCAATTTCCCCATCACTTTCTGCTTTCTAAGGAACAGTTTGGACCAATGTTGGGAAATGCAACACTTGCTTTTGTTGCTGTGTGCCTTCAAATCATTTCTGGCTTATGGCAATTCTAAAGTGATCCTAAAGTGACATGGGGCTTTCGTGGACAAATTTGTTCGGGGTATTACCTCTTCCTTCTTCTGAGGTTGAGAGAGTGTGACTTGCCCAAGATCACCTGGTGCATTTCTGTAGCTGAGTGGGGATTTGAATCCTGGTCTCCAGAGCTGTCATCCAGTGTGCAAACCACTACATCACTCAGCTATGCCTATTGGTATAAAATGATGCATCACTCTGAAATGCTCCTAAAACTGTTCTTCACTATTAGTAGATACCAGATGTTTAGTACCTAGGAACTCAGATGTTAAACAACAAATCATTTAGGAGAGCCTTTTCATCACTAACCGAATACAACCTGCCTCATCAAAGTGAGGGAAAAACTGTGCCCAGGTGCTGTGGATGGGCAGCTTGAAGACTCCTGCTTGTTCTCTCTTCTTTCAAGTCTCCGTCATTAAACAGAACCTGGACTGAACGAAGGTTTTGTTATTATGCTCCTTTAAGTTAATTCTGACATAGGGTTTTCTTGGGAAGATTTTTTTTCCCCAGTGAAGTTGCCATTGCCTTCTGGGGTTGAGAATGACTTGACCAAGGTTATCTAGGGGGTTTCCATGGTTTGGATGTGGATCCAAAGTCTAGTCACTCAAACCACTATAGCACACTGGCTCCCTGGATGAAAGTTAATGAATGCAAACAAAATAAATATGCTATAGTGCATATCTGAAATGCTAATTCGAGGTGGATCTCTTCAAAAGTGAGGAGCAGAAGAGTTTAGATCCCTCTTAGTGATTTCACTGTCTTTCAGTTGAAAAGGTAAATCTGTTGGTTAGTATTTTGTTACTATTCTTCTACTTATGAAACATATAGGCCATGGTAGGGTCTTACGGTACACCTAAAAGGTTTTGGCAGAAATTATGGAATTATTGGAAGGTAAGCTTAATTTGTTTATTTCACTTTTGCAAACTATAAAAGAACAAAGCAAAAAAAAGTACAAAAAGAGAAGCCAGATGAAAGGAGACAGTAGAAGAAAGTACACAGGCAAGCACAATAGTCTCCCATAGAAAACTACAGTATATATGAATTCATTCTGATACTTCAGTTTAGTACCTGCAAAGTCTATCATGATGCATTATTAAATTCATATATTATTGAATCACAATTCTTGTTGCCTCGTAAGAAATGTGGATGAATTTTTGGCTTAAATTAAACCACCGCTTCCTTATTTGAATAAAACCACATTACTGGGCTGCCTAGCATGATAATCAGAAAACTGCATTAGGCAGGTAGTACCGTATGAATTAAAAAGTAATGAAACACGACTTTTCAGTCAGACATTGTTCCCCTGCCTGCTTTTCACGACAGCAGACTTCCTCCTTTGAGTTGATAAGACAACGGCAAATGAAGATAGCAACATGAGAGCAAAATCATTCACTCTAATGGGTTCCACCTGTGCAGACTTCAGCTCATTTACATGGCTGCAGAAAAATTAGAAGTCATGCAGCAATTAGTCTGTTCTAGATTATGTGCCCTGTCAACTGATACCACTCTAGAGAGCAGTAGTGCTAAAATGGTTTCAGAAGATAAATCTGCTAGCCTATACAAACATTTTTAATTACCTGGAAAACTGGATTGCCTGTTTAGAAACCTCCACTGTGAACCCAGGCTGCCCAAACAACACGGGCATCAGATGTCAGAAAATCCAAATGTTTATATAATTGACTTTTACAATGTTTGATGACTTGTTGAAACTGAAATTATGTTTCCAATTCTGCTGCTTTGTACAGCTGAGTAGTTAAAAGAAATGCCTGTTCAGGGACAAGGAGGTGTAATACATTAGAAGCACCCCCCCGATCTCCCTTCTCTATGTATGTCTAAGTATGTTTATTCCTTTTGGTCCTAGCCTTGAAAACCTAATCAGTGATTTCTGGTTATTTATGGTAAAATGACCCCTTTTATCCAACAACACTGTGTTGTCCAATGGCCTGTACTATCCATACAATATATACATTAAAGGGCAGATGGAAGCTCCCTTCTCCTTTTGGGGAATAGTTTCTCATCAGAATAGGGAAGCCCAAAAAAGTGATAGCAACCTAGGTGTCTGATAACAGATGGGGAAAGAAGCACCCAAACTGGGTTTCTAATGATGTTTATTTATTTATGAAATTTTTAATACTACTATTCAAATTCCAAGGTGGTTTATCATAGGAAACAAGAAACAACAACAATTAGTGAAACCATAAAACAACAGTAAACCAATAAGAACACCAGGATAACTGGCAAAGACATGACTGAGGCTGCGCAAACATTCCACAGTGGGACCCCACCTGGTCTCAGTGGGGAAAACATCCACACATGGTAGGCACTGCTATAGGCAAAGGTCCCCCATTGAGGCATAGTTAGATGACAGGTGCAGCTCCATATGAAGTGGCCATTTTGGATCTCATGAACAATCACATGGGCTTAGGGGTGCCTGTGTGTGCTAGCCAAAGGGACCAACAGCTCTCCTTTATCACATGCATGTGCAAACAAACAATTTCACAATTTCAGTGTAAGAAAGGGCTGTGGTCTTCCCAGAGGTATCTGGTTACTTACTTTAGTAAAAGGGTTGCTGTGCAAGATAAGGCTTTTGATCTGATCAAAGGCAGGGTCATCTTCTGAGGTACAAAATACACAGTATTTGTGTAAATATTGTATAAAATTATGGCAACAGTTTTTTATTTAAAAAAAACACACCATCATCCTCCTCGTCTATGGATTATTTATTTATTTATTTATTTAGTGCTGTAGATTTACACAGCACTGTATGGATCCAAATGCTGTTTTTTAGAATATCTTAACCCATCAAAAGCTCTTTTCTCTCCCTATTATTAAAATCAGAAAGGTGCTCTGGAGCAACTTATTTGTATGCGCAATGTAGGCATGTCAGCTAATAAGCAGACTATATTTCTTTGCTACCAGTTAGGAAAAGGCTAGTCACAATGCCCCTCTCCCTGAACTCTCTGACTGATTTCATTCATGTCAATGGATTCATTGCAGGAAAACATTCCAGTGAGTGAAGTGCACCTCATTCTTTTTTAGTCATGATATTGAACAAGAGGCTCTGTTGGCATTTACCAAAGTAATGTTCTTGAAGTAAGTCTGTCCACTTACATCAACAGATGATGTAACCCCATGGGTTTTAAATTTTGCTGCTAGTGGGTAAATGTGAATGTTTAATGGTCTTCTAAGTTATAAAACAATCTGATGTAATTAACAAGTCTGAAGATAGTTGGTTTGCAAAATATATGATGTATAACAAAGTTGGAAAAGTGAAGTTTTCACTGAGTTTGTTGTCAAGTGTAGAAAATGTTCATATCCTCTCTGATTTCAGACTTTAAAAAAAAGCAAGATGGAAGGGGGCAGAAATTATAGCTGCATTCATTCTGTTTGCAGGCGTTCATTCAATTTTCATGGCATTCCAGACACTGTACTGCCAGATGACCATTTTAATTTTAAAAATCTTATGTATATTTGTAAATTTTTTTATGTATAAAATAAAAAGTATTTTTTTAAAAAGAAAAGAAAAGAAAAGAAAAGAAACCTAGGGAAGTCCTACATTTCCTGTCTAGGCACCTGATTGCCCATGAATTTTGATATAGTAATAATATGAACAGCAACTAAATAGAGTTTTGGCCAGACCAGACATTTTCCCTCTGAATATAAAAGTGATCAGCATGAGGACCCTAATTTGGAAATATGGTCCATTGAAGCATACAGGGCTCACATGAAAACATTTAGACTGAGAAGATAAGATGAAGAGACAGTGTATAATGGATGGACTTGGCTTATCTTTCCTGTAAAGATTATTTGGAGGTGGGCAAAGCCCTTTGAACAATGTTGTTTCTCAGGTTTATGACATCCTTTTGCATATAATAATATGTCCCACGATCAATTTCTTGTTCTTGTGGCTCTCATAGGAATATAACTGAGACCTGCAGCAAGCTTAATACTAATGAAGTATGTAAAATTGTATACACACACCTTTTGTTGGCCTGGTGCCCCCTAATCTTAAAGAGGGAGATATATTTTCAACTGATTATTTTCTCTGCTTAGCAAGGCCTTTTTCTACATATTTCTAATATGTAGCTTCCAGCTGTTATTAGTGTGGTATTACTATCACCCCAAACCATTGGCAGCGTCACAAGAATGATGTAAATTGCAACCCAGAAGGATTCTTGATGGTCACATGTCCCCCACCTCTTTTAACTGCTTGTAACAACACTAGAAGAGATTAATCTAATCAAACTACTAACATAATCCGTCTCTTTATAAATCCCCTCAAAAAGCTAAAGGATTTTGTGGATACCGAAGTAAGTACCATGCAGATATAGAAGCAATGAAGAGTGGCGGTGGTGAAGTCGATACAAAAAAGAAAGACTTTGGTACAGTAGGATCAAAAGCCATTAACATCCATTCTTAACTCACTGGAAAAGATAAAAGGCAGCAAGAAGCTGGAGTGCGATGGCACCTAATATAGACCAATTTCATTAGCAGATTACATGACAACAATACAATGTGCAAAAGTGGAAGGATCTTTGAAAACAATAGGAACAAAACCAGATGATATGCTTTGTATGGACTTTTAAACATTTATATCAGAGCTACAACACTGAAGGAATTTAATCTGCAGCTAAACAAACTAAATTTTCCACCGCTCAATAATTGCAAATTTTACTATGAATTTTTTTAAAATTGAGAACATTAATTATGTAGGTGAAAGTACAATAAAACAACAAATGCATTCTTTAGCTATAAACAAAATTATGAAGGATAATATTGTAAGGTCCTGTTATAATTCATGTCAGGTTCTTATTGTCATTGATTGATTATTGATTGATTGATTGATGCCTTTCTCTCAAAATGGAATTCCCCCTGTGAATTCACCTCTTTACCCCGCTGTGTTCTTTGTTGTATAAGAAAGATGCAAAAGAAGAAGCACCCATAATCTTGAAAGTAGAATTAAGTAACACATCCAAATTGTTAAAAAGAAGTGTCGCCATACATCTTTGCTCATATGCACACACATCTGTTGTGTGCACATGAGCAAGGTTTTGATTTAAATCAGAATTGTATTCCTAGACTCACAATGTAAAATACGGGCAGCCAGTTTCAAAAGGAATTTGGTGTGTGTGTTCTTCTGATGTAACTGAGTTAACAACGCAGTTAGTAATTTTATTTAACCCACCATCAGTTTTAAAGAGTTGTAAAGAATAAAAAATTAGAGCTTACTTTTGCCAGGCTAGATGCTCTCCAGAGGGACAAGAAGGGGCAGCAACTGCTAATTCCAAAGCTGAAGTGAACTGGATTGCCATTAGACAACCGTTTCTCTTCAGAGGAGCACATGGAAAAAGACCAATTGGTAGGAACTGTGTTCTTCTGTTGTTATCTTCTCCAACTTTCAATGTGGAGAAAGCACATTAGAAGAGAGAGAGGCAGCACATCTGCTGTTGTGCCCTCTTCAGCAGGCTTGCCATGGGAAAAAAGGTGACTTCCAACCTAAGCAAGCAGATAAATTCTATTCCATCCACAACAAGAACTCCAAGATTCCAGTTTCTTCCTCCCCTCATGCCTCCTTCTAGTCAGCCAGTGACACCTCTTCCTGCAAATGACAGCAATATTAAAATTTCTTCCTCCACTTCCAGGCAAGCAAAGAAAACCCCTTCTTTCCAGCAATGCCAAGACTTTGCTTGCTTTCCCAGCTCCCTACTCCCCCAAATTACGCCTAAGCAAGTCAAATAATACCAGTCCTGTCACCTTTTCTTACTGCTCAAAACTTCACAAGACTCCAAGCAGCTTCACTCTCTCATCTCTCCCTCCTTGATCAACCACATAGGCACACTGGGGAAACTATTCATTGTGGATAAGAAATTCAGTCATTCGTTTCTAAAGAAATGTTGTAGATTGTAATATTGTATATCTGGGCAATGCAAATTGAGACCTGCTTGTATATGTATAGGAAACAGCACTGATCTGTGGGCATCTTTAACCAGAGGTGTGGTGTAGATGCAGCAAATGTATGCACTGTGCTGTTACTCTGGTGCGAAATTGCTTCTTCCAAATACTTCCAACTTGAACACATTGACGTCAAAGTCCAAACATCTAGATTTCATTTAAAAAACATTTTTTCGCACAAATGCACATATGTACAAATTATTTATAGAAGAAAAAATAAATGTTTTGTTTATTAGCATATTTGTTCCCTGGTACATGGAGCAGTATGCCAGAGAGCTAACTAACAGATGAAAAAGATGAAGATCCACATTTTGCCCAAAAGAAAAAAAGAAAAAGAAAAGAAAAGAAGTGTAGGTGGAATTAGGGACATGATAGTCCAGGGGACTGCAAAATTATACAACCCAGGTAGATTGGGTGAAATGGTGCACCTCAGAGCTGAAATGGATGGATGCTGAAAGAAAGGGAAAAGATAAAGCACAAGGTGGCTGTATTTATTTGACTCAAAGAAGGGGCAACTCAAAAGACTTGCTGAAAATTTTTAAACAATGTCCTTGGTATAGCTCACCCTCTGATGGGCTAATCTTCCTCAAAACTCAAGTCATGAACCTGCCGAGATGGAACTTGCCTCTATGACTCTGTCTATGGACAATTTATTGGAGTTGCTAAGGTGCTCTCTCGTGATATTAATAGGTCTCCTGGATTAAAGATAGTTCACTAGGAAATTGTTCAAGGGGAACTCTGACCTGGGAAACTGAGACCTAGGACAGACTGTCCCGAAGTGGTGTACCGCTGGTGATACTAAGGTTAGGGGCCATGCACCAACTGTATGGTCCCTAAACATAGCACGGCACAGTAGTGTCCTGTCCACATGAGCACCACCATCTTGATGTAAGCGATGTGCAGCATATACATGTTGCTGGGAGTCGTTTATGTCACAAGTACACTCATGACATCTGCCCGGCGACCCAAAATAACCAGTTTTTTTCAAGGTTCTTTTTATTCCAGAGGGATGCCACGTGGTTTGGCGGCTGTGGCATCCCTCTGGAGGGAAATAGGCCATGTCAAGTCCGGCCTTTTTTAAAGGTGTGTACTGGGCCTTAGGCTTTGTGGCAAAAACCTAATAAAATGTCAAGAAGAGCAACAGCAAAAGTCAGCTGAGCCCCAGGCTTATTTTTAGAGCTGAGATACAACAGTATAAGGGAAGGCCAAATAAAAAAGAAGGACCAAAATAAAGCTATGAACTGTACGAGTCTGTCTTTCTCCCAAGATCCTCAGGAAAGGACCTTCTCTTAGTCGTGACACTTTCATCACCATGAGAAGATTGGGCCCACTCAGTGGCTGTCCCCAGACTCTCTTGCCAGAGAGGCCAGAATAGCCCCCTTCTTATTATCCTTCCATTGTCAGATTTCTTTATTCCAACAGGCTTTTAGAACAGAAAGAAAGGGCTGTTAGGAGGATGCTATACTGCTTTAGTTGTACTGTTTTTATGCTTTTCAATTAAATGGTTTAAATTATTTTGATATTGGTTGGAATTCACTTGGGGATTTCGGTCTTTGTAAATGGACTTACATCTGTGGGAAATAGAATCAAGTACAGTTCCATAGCGTCCATATTCAGCCAGGAACTGCCTTTACATATCTACGTAGGGAAACCAGAGAAGTATCTGATGCAAAACATGCAATGATAGTTGATGCACAAGGGAACTCTCTTGCTGATCTTTGCAATTCACTAAAAGAGTTAGTGTTAAGTATGCACAATAGAGACTGCAACTGCAATGAAGACTGCAAGTAACATAATGGAGACTACAACAAAGAATTCTGGCCAGTGTTAATAATCTAATTCTATTTTAATGTTGACTTTAT
This sequence comes from Sceloporus undulatus, assembly GCF_019175285.1. Classification (NCBI taxonomy): domain Eukaryota; kingdom Metazoa; phylum Chordata; class Lepidosauria; order Squamata; family Phrynosomatidae; genus Sceloporus; species Sceloporus undulatus. Next base: position 177,881,300 of record NC_056522.1, on the reverse strand, counting down.
GTATGTTTTATTATAGTCATTTAAATTTGTAAGCCACTTTGAATCCCAGTTTTGTGCAAAAGGCAGAATATAAATAAAGTTAACAACAACTGTTTCATCTCTCAAGGAATTTCTTTGTTTGAGACAAAGATAACAAAGAGCTGTATGGGTCAGAGAATGGACTCAGGATTGATTCAAAGAAAAGGGAAAAAAGCTTAGTGCTGGGTACCATATAGCAAGTTCTCCTCTTTCTACATCCTTTAACCTTTTAACTTTCCTAGCATTATTGTTTTTTGTAGTGACCCAAGCTTTCTTATTATGTGGCCAAAGTACGACAGCCTCAATTTGATCAACTTGACTTCTAGGGAGATTTTCAGCTTGATCTGTTGGAGGACTCATTTGCTTGTCCTTTTGGCTGTCCACAATATCCTCAGCACTCATCACCAGCATCACATCTCATATGGGTTGATTTTCTTTTTATCCATTTTCTTCACTGTCCAGCTCTCACATCTGTACATGGTGATGGGAAATACAATGAATCAGACAATTCTAACTTTAGTGCTCAGTTATATATCTTTGCTCTTTAGGATCTTCTCTAAATCCTTCATGGTTGCCCTTCTCATTCCTAGCTTTTTTATTTCTTAACTACAGTCTCCATTCTAATGAATATTCAATCCAAGGTATAGGAAATCTTTATTTCATTTTCCTTATTGTCTAGGTTGAATTTATGTAGATTCTCTGTGGTCATTGTTGTTCTTTTCTTTAGGTTCAGCAGAAGGACTTTCTTCTTTGACCTTCCTGAATAATTGTTCCAAGTCCATGATGTTTTCAACTAGTAAAATAGTGTCATCTGCATATCCTAGTTTGTGGATGTTCCTTCACCTACACTCCTCCTTCTTTTAAGTCTAATCCTGTTCCTCATGTGATATTTTCTGTGTACAAGTTGAACAAATAGGGTGATAGAATATAGCCCTGCAGGACTCCTTTGCCAATTGGGAACCATTTTATTTCTCCATAGTCTCTTCTAACAGTTGCCTCTTGTCCTAAGTACAGATTCCTCATCAGGACTATTGAATGTAGTGGCACTCCCATGTATTTAAGAGCATTCCATAGGTTTTCATGATCTTTGCAGGTGAAGACTTGATATAGTCTATAGAGCACATGCTGATTTTCTTTTGTAATTCTTTGGTGCACTCCATCAGCCATTGTTTGTCTGCAATGTGGTCCCTAGTGCCTCTCCCTTTCCTGAACCTGACTTGAAACTCTGGGATTTTTCTCTCCATGTACAATTGGAGTCAGTGTTGCACAATTTAAAGCATAATACTGCTTGCATGGTAAATTAATGTTATGGTCCTATAGTTGCTGCAATCTTTTGTGCCTCCTTTTTGTGGACCGGGTGATAGATTGATAGTTTCCAATCTGTTAGCCACCATTTTATTTTTCATATTTGTTGGCTTATTTTAGTTAAGACTAGAGTTGATTCTGTCTGTGTGGATTGTAGCAGGTCAGTTGGAATATCATCTGTTCCTGGTAATTTATTCCTCCCAATTTGTCTTATTGCAGCTTAGAATTTGGAGTTCATCTTCTTATAATTCTTCATTCCATGTGTTATTCATTTTTAATCTCTTTTACATAACTCTGCTATGTATTGCATCCAGCGTCTTTTCATTTCTTCAAATATTTCATTTCTTCATTTGTTTTATTTACTTGATCACAGTAGGGAGTGATTGAAGGACTGAGTGTTCTTTGCCAGCTGTCAGCTAGCCTTTATCTAGTTAGAGGTCCTTCTCATCACCCACTAGTCTCCAAGGCTGCCCACTCAGGATCAATGGTATAATTAAAATAGCCAGAGTTATCATCAAAACTCCATTTAAACACTCTTAAATTTTGTTATTCTTTGATTACATATAGGCATAAATACACGAAGATACACTCCCTTTTGGAAGAAAGAAAAAGTAATGAGTAATATAATTGAAGATTACATTAGAAGAGGATTTACTTGCCTCCTCTCAGAAAAACAAACTAAATGCAAACAAAACAGCACTTCTCCTCTCCTTGTAATGGGATGGCTGCCCAGATTTTATGCCATGCCTTTGCCTGCAAGGGTTGCAATTTGCTTTAATCTCACGCTAAAATGGCGACAGCATCCTTTTGCCACAGTCTTAGGGAATTCTCAACAAGCAGAGGTGCCCCCATGTTCCCTAGAACTTCCCTTAAAAACAGAATATGAAATTTGGGGCACAGAGGAATTGTCTTTATCTGGCCAAAGTGGTCTTGAGCACTAAGTAGCATGTCTACCCTGACCACCCCTGACAACCAAGATTGGTTGATGGCTATTTAGTAAGAAGGCCAAGCAAAGGATTTTCTTCTTTGAAAATATATTGGCCCCTTGGTGTCTGCTGGGGTTTGGTTCCAGGCCCCTCTGTCAATACTAAAATCTGTGGATGCTCAAGTCCCATTATATGCAGTGGCATCATAAAATCAGGTCCCTTATATAAAATGGCAAATTCAAAGTTTGCTTTTTGGAACATATATATATATATATATATATATAATCCATCAATAAAGAATCTGTGGATAAGGAGAGCCAGTTGTACAATGGTTGAGCTGAGTAGGATTTAGTACAAATGACACTTGTAGAGAAATGTATGTGTTTAATGGAGGAGCATTTCAGAGCCTTGCAAGCTTTTATATAGCTAATGAGGTGTTTTAAGATTCCTAGCAAACACCACCCTCACTTGATGACATCCAAGTTGCCCACTACTACATGCTATAGGCCAGACAGCAAAGGGAAAATGACGACAGTGGAGGTGGCTGAGTTGGTAAAAATGACTGCAGGTTGCTCATTTGGAAATGTTTCAGAATGATACGTTATGAGCCATGCGTGCCTGTCACTCTTAGTGATTGAAATCAAAGGATTAACAAGGTGAGCCTGATCTGAAACATATGAAACTGGAAACATTAATGAAAACTGCAAAATAGGCCGCAGATTAGCGTTTAAATAGGTCCTTTGGTGCTGTCATCCTATGCACAATTACACAGATGTAAGTAGGACTTTGGATCAAGCTGCATGTCTTCTCAAAAAGCTTATAAGATTTCTTCATTTATGGGAGGGGAGGAAACATATGGGACAAAATTGTTTCTGTAAAATGGATAACAGCTTTGGGAAGATAAGCTACAATTCTCCTACAGAAGGGTGATGTAAAAGACCAGGGAAACCCATACTTCCAAATACTTCACCACTTAAAGCAGTCACAAAAACTGCCTGAAAACAAGTTGGTGCAAGTATAAAATTACTTAATCATGAGTAGTCATGGTCTTATTATACAGTGAGTCGTGTGGATCCTCTGGACTGTAACTCCCACAAATCTGACAGATATGATTTGCTGTGCTGGCTAGGCCTGATGGCAGTTGCAGTCCAGCAACAGCTGAAGGGTCATCTGAAAGATTCTCATCCTCCATTATTTTTCACATCCTAATACTTTTTCAGAAAAAGTTAAATAAAAAGTGATAACTCTTCCAGCCTGCATCTTGCATGGAAGAATCAAAAATTGGAAGGGACAAGGGAGGTGCAATAAGTACTATAAGACTCCACCAGAAGTCAGTGATTAAGTAGTTGCAGTTTATGGAGAATAAGAGCAGGATTTAAAGCTGCCTCTGTTCATAATCTCCGATCTGGAGTAGAGTAAGGAAACCTACTGGGCTCAAAGCGCCTGAAGGCATAACATTAAACTAGGGAGAAACATTCGGTTTAATCTCTGGCATGACAGATACTCTTCAGGGAGTTCTATGTAAATATGCAGTGCATGTTTCTCCCCCTTTCTTTCAAAAATCCAGACAAGCTTCCTCAGTCACATCGCATCACTGCAGTATTTTGCTGTGCCTTCAAGGAGACTAGGTTCAGTTTAATGCGCCCTCTTGGGATTCCATTGCACCACATCCCCTGAGCTGGTGTAAATCAGTGGCATTACAGGAGATTACCTCACAAAGGAAATAAGTAAATAAAAACCTCATCCTGCTACACACCTTTTAAATATACCCAGTCAAAAAGCAAAGTGGCTAAGACAGCAAGATTGTTAAATACTCACAAACTTCTCACTGGATTCAAAGGTCTCATGCCACTGTTAGGGCATGGAAGAAATGCCAGGTTTCTTTCAACATTCCTTCTTGAAAGGTTTCATAAACCAGCAATCAGAACCATCATTCTGGGTCTATTCTACGATGTGCATGACTGAAAATCTCATCAATTTCATTTATCAACAGAGCTGGTCCTGCCACTTTGACAAATGTAGCAAGAGGGCAGTTCTTAGGGTAGAACTGTATGGACCATGTGGGTTATTCTGCACCCCCTAAGGAGATTACCATACATGGCTTTTAAACAATGCTTTCATTGGGAATGAAGTGGCTTTGGTGATGCTGATCACATGCTGCAGCTTCCCACCCATATCTACCATCCTTTTCATTCATAGGGGAAACCCGTGAATGAACTGGCAATTCCACAATGCTCCAGGTGCAAAAAGTCATTCCTTCGGCACTTGCGTGATTGCCGATCAAATGGTTTAAGAGTCCCCTCCTCTCTCCTTTCCTCGTTATTCTTTTTATTATCATTTCAGTTTTTCATGCAATAAGAGAGCACTGTAGCCTCAATTTAAGTTTCAAAAACTTTTTAGAGCTTAGATTGCAACTGCAGAGCTCTGGAATTGCACAAAAAAGTTGGATTTTTTTTAAAAAAGCCTAAAGACATGCTGGGTAAGTCATAAGGGAAGGAGGTGGGGTTAAGAAAGAAGGCAGGAAGGGAGCACAATGGGGGCAGCAGCCCTGGTCATGCAAATGAAAGAGGTGTGGGAGTGGCTGCTCTACAAATGGTGTTTGCATTTATTTTAGGGCTCGGGAGAGTGCCATTTTGGGTGCATGTGTGTTCAGATGGTGTTCACGCCAATGACGTGCCTTGTGCACTGTGTCCAAATAGCACGGTTCACAAGAGACATCACTGCACCGCTCCAAGGCGCTAATGGTGCCTTGGCAGTAGCACGGAAAGGAACTGCTTTTCACAGCTTCTTTTTGGAGCAGATTGTTGCTGCACCCATGCGGTCACCATGGCAATGATGCGAGGGATAAAGGGACAGCCTCTGTCCGCCCCTTTCCCCCCATCTGTCCAGTCCCAATAGTGAGCTTCCTGTCTTGGAGGCCTCTGGAAACAGCAATTTACAGTCACCCCTCCAAGTCCATAGACTTGAAATCTACAGACTTTAAAATCTGTGGAGGGGTGACCACGATTAACCTTAATGGGGCACGCACCTGTGGTGAGTGTCCCGCATGCACGTGTGCCATTCAAGCCTATGGGGCTTGAATATGCATGAAATTTGGAACTCATAGGGGAATCCAGAATGGATCCCCTGCGAATTCCAAGGGGTCACTGTACTTTGTAAAGAGCTCACAGCGTCACACTCTATTCCATGTTGACCCTGCTGTTCCAGCCATATCGCTCCTATCACTCACCTTGCCTTTTAACCTAGAAGATCCCTCCCTGGATCTGGTACTCAGGCCTCAAGGTGACCACAACACTGGACGAGTGGCTGTGTTGATCAATGGGGTCAGTGTGGTAAAGCATGACCAGTTGTTCTTGTGAAATATTAAATTAAAACATTCAGAGTGTGATGAAGAAAATTTAAAAATAGAGGTTTATTAAATTAAAAAAAGAAAGAACATGTGGCCTTTACCTAGTCCGACACACAGTCCACAGAAACACCTCAAGTTCAAACCAAGGGGTCATTCACATGTCATTTTTTGTAGCGAAACAATGTACACAACCTCACTCACACATTCCAGGTTTGTTATTCACACTGTGAAAATGGTATCCATCTACATTTGTGTTTGGAGCAGGAGCCTGTATCTGATGCAGGGTAGGAGGTTCCCCATTGCCAGGGCTGTGCTCTGCCTCTGCAGTCTGAAGTGGGGAGAAGATACCGCTTTCCTCCTGGAAATCCCCTGGAAGCAAGCCATAACATCAGGTGTGCAGGGAATGAGCTTCTCCTCATAAAGCTGGCCAACAGGAGCCTTGTCCTCTCCAAGGAGTCAATGATGTGAATGTATTCAAAATGTGTTCAAGGTATACTGAGTTTGATCTGGTCTGTTCGCATCATTATTCACACTGCTGATGATGCAAATCTTTTTCAAAAACTTGGGAAAAGACCAAGTACCAAATATCCTGGAGGGAGTGGGGCTTTTTGATACCCCCGCAAAGAAACTGACTCTGATGCATTCAGGGTGCACATGAACAACAGAGATTCAACCTGAATTCATCCTGGATTATTTTCACCGTGTGAATAGGGCACAAGTAACACTTTTTCCCACATTCTAAACTTCCCAATCTTATCCATCCCTCTCTTGCTCACTGGCCCTATCTACTGGTGTTTGGCTCGCTCTGCCCAACTTCTCATTTCATGCCCAACAACCTTTTTTGCTAGCAAAAATAAAATAAAATAAAAATAAAAATGGGTGAGTTGCCTCTCCTGGAAGCCTCCAAGAATGGCAGTTCACTTTGCAAACTGTACACAGGGCTGTTGTGCAGTGGTTAACATAAAAATGCATATATACATACCATTTGAAACTGACTTGTGGTCTTTTGGCTATTTAGTAATGGGTGGGTAGGGAGTGCCTTGGCAGCTGTTGGCTATAGCTCAACATCTCAAAGAAGAGCATACACTGGATCCTTGTTAAACACTGGGGTTTGGTTCCAAGATCCCCCGTGTATAACAAAATCTGTGTATGCTCAGATCCCATTAAATATAATGATATGGCAAAATGGTGTCCCTTGTAATAAATGGGAAATCAAGGTTTGATATTTGAAATTTATACTTTTTTTGAACATTTTCAAACCGTGTATGCCAGAATCCATGTATAAATATCCATGTATAAGAAGGGCTGACTGTATATCACCAGCAGAATTCTGGCTAACATGTACAGCAGCATATATTGCCACGCCACTAGAATTCTAAACTAAGGGCTGCAAAAGGACACTCTTTTGTTCAAAGGCATCCTTTATTTATTTATTTATTTATTTATTTAAAATTATTTAATTTATATCTCCTTAATTTATATCCCCTTACTCCTGGTACTGTATTTAAGGCAGCTTGTGATATAAGTTAAAACAAATACAGTTCAAAAAATGGATAAGACACAAGTTTAGAAGTAGTTTAAAATTTTTTACCACTGTTGGTAGTCATGTAAAAAAATATTTAAAAATTGGATAATGGTGCATAACACAATAAACAATATGTTAAGAATTAAGATACTGTACATATGAAACCAAAACTTTACTTGCCAAACATGATGGAAGAAGATTTGGAAAGGAAACATGGGACAGTGCATTTTTACATGATCACCATGGCAAGGATAGCTCTAGCGCAGAAATGAAAATCCGAACTTATTCTGGAGAAAAAGGTTTGGCTGCTAAAACTGTATGACTCAATCGAAATGGACAAATTAACACTACTGATGAGAGGGAAATCATTAGAGGGAGTGGAAGAAGAATGGTGTTTGGTTTATAAATACCTGAAGGAAATGCGGGAATAATAATTTAAAAAATCAAGTAGGCAGATTTAAGATAGGACTTTCATTTTGTTTCCATAACAATTCTGCAATGAAGGGAAAAACAAACGAGAAAGCAAAGAAAACAAAAAAGGAAAAGAAAAGAAATCTTAGAAAATTGGTTAAGAATTAGGAAAACAGGTCAAACAGATTATTGATGTGAAAATAACAAAATAAAAAATCAATTAAAATAAGCGGGGGGGGGGAGAGTCTAAAATACGTTAATGTTAAAGGAAAATAAGTGTGAAAATAACTTGGATTTCTCCCTAAAAATATAACACATGTTAATAATTAATAATGGTTAAGAAAATAAGTAAGCTAAAAGAAAGGGGGAAATGGTGAAAGCAACGGTAAAATATGTAGATGTGATATTGAGAATTGTAATGAACAACAGAAAGTCAAGAACTTAAGGAACTGATAAATCGAGGAATGATGGAAAGGAAATAAGGAATAAGTGGAAAGGGGATGAAAGAAAGTGAAAGAAGGTTAGAGTAAGTGAAAGATGGTAAGAGAGGGGAAATAGGTTTTAGAGATGATGGATAAGATAAGAAGGAGAGGGAAAGAAGGGAAGAAAATGGAAGAATGACTGGGGTTAAGATAGTGTCAGAAAGATAGAAGGAATAGGAAGAGAGGTATAAAAGTAGAAGGATACCGAGTTAAAGAGAATAATTGAAAGTCCATCAATGTCAATTGTATTAAAAAGATAATAAACCAAAGGAAAGTATTATGCAATATGTAAGATTGTATGTTTGTATGCTTGTAATATTGTATGCTTGTTTTAAAGGGGGGATTTATGTCTATGTTTATGTTAAAGTTTTAATGTTTAATAAAATTATTTTTTTAAAAAAAGAAGTAGTTTTAAAACAGCCATATTAAAAGCATTAATTTAAAACAGAGACAGGATTAAAAATGTAAATGTCTAAATAAATACATTTAAATCCATTGAAAAGGCAATTAAAACATAATAATGAATTTAAAATACATCATGCCCCAATTAAAAGACCTTCTGTAATAGTCGGTTAACAGTCAAAAGCCTATTAATAAACCTTTCTGCCTATTGCAGAAAGGGATGGGGCAACCAAGCCTTCCATGGGAGGGAATTCCACTGCTTAAAGAGCTATCCAGTTCACCACTAGTTTAAATCCACAGGAAGGGTGAATCCAAAGGCCCTGAAGTTGCCCTCACCCATTCCTTGGGCACTAGACAAAACAGGCAGGCAGACCAACCTCATCATGTTTCCTGTTATGCCAAGATGTACTGTACTTCAGTTTCAATTCAAAGTGCTGGTTTTGACCTTTAAAGCCCCATATGGCTCAGGTCCAGATTATTTGGCAGAATGCATTTTCCTGTATGATCAGCTGAGGCCCTGAGATCCCCAGCAGAGGCCCTTCTCTCAGTCTCACCACCTTCACAAGTATAATTGGTGGAGACACGAGAGAGGGCCTTCTTGGTGGCTGCCCCTAGTCTCTGGAATTCCATTCCTTGGGAGGCCAGAATAGCTCCCTCCTTGTTGCCCTTCCAGTGGCAGGCTAAGACCTTCTGCTTCAGACAGATGTTTTAAACAAAAAGGTTTCAAAGACTATCCTGGGGGGTGTTGCATTATTTTAAAGTGTGCAGTTTTAAAGTACTTTGTTATCTTTTTAAAATTGTATCCTATTTTTAAACAAATGATCTGTTTAAAATTTTAATATTGTATTAGTTTAATTATTTTTAACTATCCCTTTGTAAGTTTTTTAATTGTGCTATGCTTTTAGACTGTAAGCCACTTTGAATTCCAATTTTTGGGAGTAAGTTGGGTACAAATAATAATTATTATAATGATTATGATTATTTCTACATTTGAAAATTTTCATACATGAATTTTATGAAAACCACTGTTCTTTTTCACTCTTGGTCATGGTGACTGAGTAATTCAGGTCACTCTTTGTCTTCATGTCATTTCAATGTATGTTTCTCTACCTCATATTATAAAAGGGACACTTAAAGGGCCAAAAAGAAACCCAACATCAATGTCTTGCACTGTGTCACCCTGCTCTCTGTGAACCAAATTTAGTCCTGTGAGAAAATTCACAGAAATTTTTTGGACATGGCAGGTCCATCTTGAACTCTGCTGTCCTATTTCAGTTGAATTTTAAAATGGTTCTTTCTGCACAAGTGCAACTAACAGATCGCCAGTCCCATCTGTTTGTCCTTCTTTGTCTGATCTTATTCAAGAATATTTAATTTATTTATTTATTTATTTAAAGTATTTTTGCATCATCTCCCAGCCCATGGGCTCCCGACGTGATGAAGAAATAAATCAATTAAAAATACAAAAATACCCCCACAATACAATATAAAAACATTTTTACACATTAAATACTCTTTAAAAACACCAAAAGCCATCTAAAAGCAATCCTTGAATAATAAATATATTCAAAGTAGTTAAAAAGGCAGTTAAAGCAGAATAATGATTTTAAAATGCAGCACACCATTAAAAGACCTAATGCAAAATGCAGCAATCTGTATTGCTACTGTACGTATCATAGAGGAAAAATGCCCTTTGGGCCAATCTGATTGTTAAGTCTTCAGTTAAAAACAGTGCAATTTCGAAAGAAACAAGTATTATTAAAACACTGAAAGGGCTTCATTTGTCAAAATCTTTAAAACACACACACATATACTCTGTATCTACAGTATTTAGATCTGAATGTTAAACAAATTTACTAAGAAAGAGACTAGTTCACAAAATCACTACCTATTTCATATTAACTGTTGTACAGTAGTTAATCTATCCCTCTCACCCCACAGAAGACCAGTGGCTAGGAATTTGTGATTACTCAGATGTTGTTGAACTACAGATCTGTGTCCTTGACCACTGGCCATGCTGACTAGGGCTGATTGGAGCTGTATTCTAACGAATCTGAGGAATCACATTCTCCACTCCTAATATGACTCATAGCAGCAGTTATGTACTTTATCCACCCCCACCCCATAGGGATGTGGTGGCTTAGTTGTTAAGATGCCATTGGAAATTGTGAAGATTGGAAGGTTGAAAGTTCGAGGCCCAAGTGCTGCATGATGGGGTGAACTCCTGTCACTAGTCCCAGCTTGCCCAACCTAGCAGTTCAAAAGCATGCAAATGCAAGTAGTAGACACATACTTCAGTGGGAAGGTTACAGAGTTTGGTGCAGTCATGCTGTCCACATGACTACCAGAGTCATCCTCAACAATGCTGCTCTTCAGCTTAGTAACGGAGTGAGGCACTGTCCCCTACAGTCGTTACAACTAGACATTCATGTCAAGGAACTACCTTTGCCTTTTACCTTCCCCCATAGCATCAGTGCAAATTCCTTGAAGTCCACACAGTGCTACTCTTTCCCCATATCTGTGCACTTTGAGAGCAATTCAAAACTTCAGTTATGTATTTATTTATTTATTTCATATGCCGCCCCTACCCCCAGAAGGGATCCAAGGCAGCTTACAGACAAAAAGCATTACAACAAAACTTTATATAATTAAATCATCTAAATATTTAAATTACCTAAAAATTACAAAGTTAAAGATATAACTAAACACTCATACTCCATAAAACCACCATGAATGATTATATGTTGAATGCCTGTTTAAATAAGAACGTCTTAGCTTGCCGTTGAAAAGCAAGCAGGGAGGAGGCCAGCCTGCCTCCCATGGAAGGGAGGTCTAGAGAGTGGGAGCAGCCACTGAGAAGGCTCTCTCTCATGTCCTCACCAAGACAGCCAGAGATGGTGGTGGGATAGAGAGAAACCTTCCCTCCAAAGATCTCCATGTCCTGGCAGGTTCATATGTGGAGTACGCGTACTGCGAGCTCCATTAAAAAATTAATGGGGCTCGTGGCTGCTGCGTAGCATGCGAGCACACCATTACCCCTTCTGGGGCATGCCAAGCCGTCTTCCAGCATGGCTTTCAGCATATGTTGAATGCTGCATATATCACACCCGCATATGACGCGGGCGTACTGTAATTAAACAGATGAGTTGCAATTTTTTCCATACATGAAATATAATTCCCACTGACTGCCAGGAGATTTAAATAGGTTTCATTGGAGTCATACACATGTCTACTCAGAAGGAGGTCAAGGTGAAATAGTGATGTTTACTCCTCCGTAAGCATGCACAGGATTGTTTGCACAGTCTGGATGCATATCTTTATTCAAATTTAATGTACATTATTTAAAAAATTAAATGACTGCCTTTATTAAAACACTCTGATAGCTTTACTTCATTCACATCAAGAGCCTTGCCTAACAGCAAACTAAATAGCATCTGTTCTTAAAACATGCTCACCGATAATCAAGGAAAGGAGAGGCTCTTTATTAAGAGTCCTTTTTAGGATGGCCTTTTTGGTATACAACAAAAGACAAGTCCAGTCCCTAGCTGAGCTATGTCAATATTTAAAAGCACTCTAAATGAAGGCTCATTTTATAAATGCTGTGCTCATGTATTTGTTAAAAGGTCATTAGATGTAGCTCCATTCCTCGGTGTCTTATTAGAAAACATTTCTTTTTAGTTTTTTTTTAATACATTCATTGTAAATTCCTAAGAGATGAGGCTATAGCAAGCTGTTACAAAGCATATAACATAGAGATATCATTAAAACAATGTGGGTGCCTGTTAAAATAAGAAACATTTAATTCTATTATAAAATGTGTTATAAAGCACACAATGCTATAATAGCATACAAGCAAGGCAAAATCAACTTTCTTGAATTTCCCCTCCCACACTTTTTAAATTCTTGCTTTGAAAAAGCAGATGTTATAAGGCTTCAGCAACTGTAGGCTGGCAATATACACTCAGCGGCGGAAATCTAATATTTAAAATGACTGTTCCTAGGAGGAATATCTCCATGGTGACCCAGGGCAGCAAAGTGGGGACTGAGCTTGGCAATATAAGTCCAAGCTCAGGAAAGCTTCCTTCTCATGGAAATTGCTGATCAAACATGCAGCACATCTAAATAATTCCAAACTCTGGCCATGGCAGAGTATTACTGCACAGGCTAAACAAGGACAATTTCATTCAGGAAATGTCTGGAAGGAAAGGAGAAGGTAAATGAAATACATCTGATTGTAGGTTGAAACTTTCAGGCTCCTTTTAACCTGCACATCCTATGTCAATGTTGGGTACATTAGCACTGCATAGAATAAAGGTATTCTGGGTACTTTCTGGACAGTTTCCGGACAATGCAAAATCTACACAGCTGGTTTGTCTCCAGCATTCATCTCCTATAGCAGAGGCTGGGGAGTCTGGGGCTATCCAGATGTTAATTACTACAGTGGAATACACTCCCTTGGAGAGTGGTGGAGTCTCCTTCTTTGGAGGTTTTTAAATAGAGACTGGATGGTCATCTACTGGGGGTCCTTTGATTGTGTATTCCTGCATGGCAGAGGGTTGGACTGGATGACCCTTTTGGTTTCTTCCAACTCTAGGATTCTAAGCCCTGCCAGCATGGCCAAGGGTGAGAAATTATAGGAGTTATGGTCCAACAACATTCAGAGAGCCGCACATTCCCTGACCCTGATCTATATGTTAGCCATTATTCACTTTTCTGCTTAGCAAAATATTCAAGACACCACATAAAGACAGGACACAATTCACTGCCCCATGCATGCTGGAAAAAGATCACTAGAGGACCGAATTAACTAAGTTTTTCTCCTTTACCCCAATGACCCCATTTCCTGTTGACATTCATGAGGAGAATAAAAAATACCCCATGCCATTACAAGCTATGGGGTGTTTTACCCATCCTGTATGAAGGCCCAAGCAGCTCAGTGTTTGCAGTGATCTCGTCTATAAATAACATTCTGTTCAACAGTGGAACACACTCCCTTGGAGAGTGGTGGAGTCTCCTTCTTTGGAGGCTTTTAAACAAAAGGTGGATGGCTATCTGGGGAGTGGTATGCTGACATGAAGGCCCTTTAAAAATAAAAGATGATGACAACCCAGTGCAATAGATTCTGATTTGTAATATGCTCTGAATAGGAATCAGTGGGCTATATCTTGGCATGTTGCCTGTCCACTGGGATTTTCTTTAGCCACTTACAGTTGGCCTTCCTTACTCACAGATTCTGCCTCCAGGGCATCATCCATATATCATCCATATCTAGAAAATATTCCTCCAAAAAATAAATTCCCAAAAGCAGACCTCAATATTGCTTTTTTTTTTTTTTTTTTTAAATAAGGGACACAATTATCCCATTACTGTATATAATAGAATTTGAGCATCCACAGATTGGTATCCATGGGGGGAGGGGGTGCTGGTCCTAGAACCAAACTCCAGCGCATACCAAGGGCCCACTGTATTATCACATTTCAAGAGGAAATGGTCTTCATTGTGAAAAAGCTGAACCAAAGTCCCTATGATATCTATAGAGCATAGTCATACACAAGCCATAGACCTAAGATCTGTACTGAGAAGGAAGAGGGAAAGCAGGCTGCTTTCTGGCATTTGTACTTACTTAAACCACATCAATTGTAGTATGTAAGTTATGTGCATGTAACATACACCACTTGTTACATCATGCTTGAGCTAGGCCATTTCAGTCTAAGGCTGGGACAGCTGTGGCTCAGGTTTCAGATCTGGTAAGAAGCCTTCCATGATGTCAGGCTTAAGACTGTTCTCAAAGCTGCCAAAGCCTGAAAGAAGCAAGTAAATTGTGCCAATAGACTTTCTACCTTAAAAAGAGGAAGGGAGGTGAAAAAAAAAAACCCATAGGGAAAGGTAATGCAATGCTGGAATATTTTCGAAGAGAGAGAACATGCACTTTTCTTCTTGAGTAGTTTTCTATAGTGATGACTTACATCATTACAATGGAGGCCTTCAATGTCTTAAAGGTGATAAACAGGCAAAGAGTAGATTTCAGCTATACCATACTTTGGGAAGTCATAATATTAATAAAGTATGTGATTCAAAGCAGAAGCATACACGGAAATGGGAAAGGCAGCCATAACTGAAGCTTTCCTTATTGTTTCTGATACACCAATTTCTAAAGTAAAAGATACCACCAAAAATTGCAACCAAGCTTTGGTTCTGTCTACAAGCATAACCAGAACTTGGAAATGTTACCATTAGACTACAGTTCCCACAATCCTGTAGCCAGTGTGGGTAATATGAAAGTTGTAATCTGAATGTAAACTACAGTACTAGTGTAGTGGATTGAATATTGGACTAAGATCAGGGTTTAAATAATTGCTCAGCCACTGGGTGACCTTGGGCAAGTTACAGTCTCTAGACCATGAAGAAGGCAATAGCAAACCACCTCTGAATAAATCTTGCCAAGAAAAGCCTAGGATAGGATCACCATAAGTCACAGTTGACTTGAAGGCATATAACAACAAGAAGTCTAAAATGTACTATGTCCAAGCTCTGTAGAAAACGTTTCATTGTTATCTTCAAAATTCTTTGTCGTCTTCAACATCCATCTGTTAGAGATAGAAAAACAAGGAGTGGAGGGCAGAAGGAGCAGCAAATCAAACACTTTCTTTACTTTACTTTAAGTAAATACCTTACAATACATAAATACTTCCATTACTGCAAATGGGAGCTTTTCTTCTACTGCAAGTAGCAGCTGCAGGGTCCCTAATCCATAATGGAACTACAGTCTGGAGCAAAGATTCTCCATTTGAAATCTCCAATTCTGACAATTCAGAAAAATCTATTTGCATGATTATTCCTTGCTTAAATGGCATCTCCGCTAATTTGTCCTCAATTTCTCTTAATATATCTTTTCGAGAGCAGAAAAAAGAACCAGCTCCGACTTCTTTTGTACTTTTATTATTAATAAGTCATCCATCAAGTAGGTTTAAGAAGAGATTTTATTCTCTTTTTTAGTATCTGATACTGCACACCAAATCAGGTGTAATGTACTATTTTCAAGTTATAAAAGATAGCCAAGTTCACCTGGGAGCACACAATGAGTCCATGGTAAATATGAGAAATGCTGCACAAAAGTGTCAACTCTTTATTACTGAGCTAAACCTATTTTCATTAAATATGCCCTGCCAACATAAACCACTACAGCGACTACCGTTATATTGTACTTCAAAAGATTTCAGTACAAGCAGACTTTCATTCTTTTCCACCCTGATGCTAGAATAGATTTCATCTTCCAGAGTGGTTCAAGCCCCACTTTGGGCATGTGTAAGGAGGTGCTCATGCTCTAAGGCTTCTGGGATGCTATTGAACAGTGAATTTATCTCCTTGGCCTTGGCACGGATAAGAGGGGGTCTAGACCAGCTCACATAGGAGGTGGAAAGGGCATGGCCAGAGAGAATTTACTGTATTTATAACATTTTATATTTATAAAAACATTTTTATTCCACCCTTTTAATGTGATATCTCAGAGTGGCAAACAGATAAAACAACAGTTCTTCTTCTTCATCATCATCATCATCATCTTCATCTTCATCTTCATCTTCATTATTTATATTTCACTTCCCCCTAGATTGGGACTCAAGGTGGCCTGCAAGTTAAAATGATTTCAATATAGTTAAAAACATAAAAATATCACCATTAAAATAGAATTAAACTATAAACAATATTAAAACAATTTAAAACATATATGTAAAAAAAAAGATTTTAAAAAGTAAGTTAAACAAGTACATTTTAAAACAGCATGGCACTCTTTTACAAGCCCTTTCCTGAAAACCTTCTGTTATAGAATCATAGAGAATCATAGAATCATAGAATCATAGAGTTGGAAGAGACCACTAGGGCCATCCAGTCCAACCCCCTGCCATGCAGGAAATCCAAATCAAAGCATCCCTGACAGATGGCCATCCAGCCTCTGTTTAAAGACCTCCAAGGAAGGAGACTCTATCACCCTCCGAGGGAGTGCATTCCACTGTCGAACAGCCCTTACTGTCAGGAAGTTCCTCCTAATGTTCAGGTGGAATCTCTTTTCCTGGAGCTTGCATCCATTGTTCTGGGTCCTGTTCTCTGGAGCAGCAGAAAACAAGCTTGCTCCCTCTTCAATATGACATCCTTTCAAATATTTAAACAGGGCGATCATATCACCTCTTAACCTTCTTTTCTCCAGGCTAAACATCCCCAGCTCCCTAAGTCGTTCCTCATAGGGCATGGTTTCCAGACCCTTCACCATTTTTGTCGCCCTCCTTTGGACACGCTCCAGTTTCTCAATGTCCTTATAAAAGGCTGATATAATAATAATAATAATAATAATAATAATAATAATAATAATAATAATAAATCTTTGCCTTCCACAAGAAGGACAGCAAGGAGAGGGGCACTGTTCTAAATCTAGGGATATCCACTGAGATTGCCCTGTTTTATATTCTCTCATTTGTGAACATGGTGGATCTGAAAGAAGGTCCTCCTCTGTGGATCTTGGGGTTCCAGAGATATGGTGGTTAGAAAGCCTGAAAGTAAGTCGTATAGGGCTTTATAGGTCATAACTGGCAGTTTCAATTGTACTCTGAAACAGACTGCCAGCCAGTGGATATAAACATTTTAAACAATTCCAGATTGAAATCAATGAATATTTTAAACATGATAAAAGCATATCTATTTTTGCATTTGTTCCATCTACCCTCCCAGGAGTCCTGGATTAGTTTGGGAAATATTTCTGCTGAAGCCGCATTTCCTTCTTGGATTCAATCAATCTTTCAGTCATTTTATTTATATCTCACCTTTCCCCAAGAGTGGGACCTGCTGGAATCGAACTCTGACCCATTCCCACTGTGGTCCTTTTTCAACATTCCTCTATTTAGCCTTTTTAGAAGGCAAATTATTGCTAGGGAGAATTTGACATACAGCAAGTTAACTACAACACGCACACACACAAAAGAATTTGATAATTTTGTCAAAGGACATAATGTGACTTTACAATACATATTATGTCTAAAATAATGATAAGTTTATCGATGTGTTCCTGACTTTTTGTTTTTCAAAATCCTAAACAGTCAAAGTACTGTTTCAGGCCTGATAGGCCTTTATGTGAACAGCCCAACTGCAGTAAGTGCTTGCAAAGAGTTTGTGTGTGTATAATTTAAGAGAGAGAAATGCATGAATATAGTGTGTTGAAGAGGATACACTCACTACGATGACTGCAGGTCCCCAGATGCCCTTTACAGCTAAAATCTGTCAAAATGCCTTCACCCCCACTCCACAATTCCCCCCTCTCTAGACAGGTCTTTAGCTATAAGGAACTTAATCTTAATCCGAATAAATAAACTACAAAACCCAATGGCTCTGGTAGAGGATGCAACTTTGCATTACTATCCATGTTCATCAAGGTACAAAGGAAAGCTTCAGATAAGTGTCGGAAGGAAGAAGAAGCTTCAGACATTTGATGAAAATAGGGACAGATAAAGGGCTTTGACAGCTGTACAGAAGATCAGGAATAGTCAGGATAGGAAGTGACCATTTTGTCTCATGACTGGGGTTATCTTGGTTCTAGATGTATAATGGTAGGGCTGGCCCATGGCATATTACTGCCTAAGGTACAGCAGCAAGTTATGCTCCACACCGTCCTAAGTCAAGTGACACCCCAGTGGCTTAGAACATGATGGTGAACCAGAAGAACAAAAAGACATGACAGAGAAGCAGTGCTGGAATAAGAATGGCCACAAATTTCTTGGATAATGCTGTTCATATTTGGTACAACATAGAGCAAAGAGCCTGCTCTCCAATGTTCCTGTGTCCAGCCTGCCTACTGGGAGGACCAAAGTGGAATCGTGGGATAAGGGTCTCACAAAGACATGGAGCCAGCGTGGTATAGTGGTTTAAGCATTGATCTATGACTCTGGAGACTAGGGTTCAAATTCTGGCTCAGCCATGGAAACCCACTGGGTGGCCTTGGACAAGTCACAAAGGGAAAATGGAAGTATAATCCAATGGCAATCTGAACGCAATCATGGGATTTAACTTTATTGCGTGATAACCCACTACACACAAATTTGGGCAATGGGAAGTCAGTCCGAACACAATCATGTGGTTTCACGTTATTGCGTGATAGACTGCCACACGCAAATTTGGACAATGGCATGCTATTTTCGGGCAATGGGGAGCCAGTTCGAATGCAATGCGTATTCACGGAATTGCGCAAAACTAGCGACTTTAAGTGAATGTGTTTTGACCCCACTTTCTTTTCATTTGAATTTAAAAGAAATTCCTCCCGTCTGATAAACTCCAATCTCTCATTATCACAGGATGGCAATGGCAAACTCTCTATGAAGAAAGCTGCCAAGAAAACCCCATGATACAGTCATTTTAGGTTCGCCATGAGCCAGAAACAACTTGAAGGCACACAACAACAACAACAACAACAACAACAACAACAACAACAATAAAGACATGGACCCCGTTCATCTTGAGGAACAGTTAGTTCCCAAGTTGTCAGGAGGGACTCCTCCCAAGCCCACGACCATATTGATGAAAAGGTGAAAATGAAAGCATCATTTTTGCTTTGGTTTTTTAATGACTAAAATGACACCAACACAAAATGTATAGGGAAAATATTCCCATCTCTTACATCACAGAATGGATCAAAACCATACCTCTTTAAAAAGACAATAGAGTAATGCTAGGGCGATGTGCACCTGTAGACATTTTACTACTTTAATATTATCCCTGCATCACAAATACACACACACACACACACACACACACACAAATTAGATTCTTTGAGATTTGAGAAAATACAGAATTGGACTGGCTAAAACAGATATAGATGAAAACTAGTTGGATGATGATAAATAATAATAAATAAACTGTTTATTTATAGCCCGCTTTTCCTGGGAGATCAAAGCGGGTTTGATCTATGTCTATGATGTCACATAGACATTCCCATAGAAAGTGAATAAACTAAAAACAAACAAATAAATAATTGTGGAAGTGCCTTTAATTTCCCTCATTCTTTCAGACTATAATAATAACATCACTCCAAAGGAACATTTATTCAATATAGCCAATAAAGTAAATTATAATAAATGTGAAGATCGTTGCACTGAGTGTTGATTTAACCGTCGATTTAGGAAAAGACAGCAGATAAACCAGGAACCAATCAAGTTGTGACCTTGCAAGCTGAATAAGGTATTGGCTAGAGAACAAAGGAGTATTTGAAATGCTAAGTTCTTACAGAATATTGGGAAATATCTCCAGGGGTAGAGAGGAGATGTTAGATGAAATAACAGTTGACAGGCATTGTAAAGAAAACAGAAACTGAAACTCCCCATAGATGGATCACTTGGTGAAATATTAAACTGTGGAAATGCTAATCTTGTCCATCATCCTAAATATGAAAATGGATCGCGTCACTTTTAATGTTGAAAAGTAACCAGTGACTAGGACTGGAATAAATGGTTATGTTGGGCTGATGATCCAAAATAAATGAAATTGGGACACCACTCTATGAAGTTGGAAGGTGGGGGGGGGGGTCCTACTTCCACATGCTACTCTGAAGGTCTCTTTTTTTTTCCTGGGAAAGATCCTATTCTAAAACTTTTCATTTGATTCCTTTATTGCTGTGGGCCTTGGTGGCCCGATTTCTTGCTATTTTTATTCCATCATGTTTAAGAGCTTTATCGCATTGGCTCCTTCCATTCCGTTCTGAGCACGGAGCGGAAGGAGCAGGGACGAGTGCAGAACGACTGGGGGATGGATTTTACCACACGCACCCATCCTTCATTCGTTCCGTTCCCCCTCTCTTCCATTCTTAATCCGTTCCAGAGGGGGACATTTTTGAGAACTGTTCTGAACAGTTCTCAAAAAGCATTCCCCCTGGAACAGAATGAGCAGGGAAGAGAGGGGGAACGGAACGAGTGAGGGACGTGTGTGTGTGGTAAAATCCGTCCCCCACTCGTTTCCGTTTCCTGCCGGGCCGGGCCAAGAACCCGGTGCGATAAAGTTCTAAGGCAGCAATCCTTCATGCCACTTTCCTTCTGGCCTTCTATAGTGCCTTTTAGCTGGACAAATTCCTTGCTTCTGCTATTTAGTCCCTATCCCAGGGCTGTTCTTCTTCTTAGAATTTACAGTGAGTTAAATAAAAGTTGTATCCTACTAAAAACCAATGTCATGCTCCAATCATTCTTCATGACAAAAGGACAAAGAGCTATGTGTTTGTGTGTGGAGGGAGAGGTTCTAGATCATCCTTACAGATATTCTAGATGTCATATATTGTGTGTAGCGGGGGTTCTAGAGCATCCTACATATTGTCTTACATATCATATCTTCATCTAGTTATGTAAGGAGGTAGAGAAATATGTTTCTCACCTAGAGTGAAGGATATGCTTGGACAATCCAACAACATACATTCTTTGAGATGACTGAACTAATTCCAATTATTATAGAAAGGGGCTAAACACAAGCTTTCTCTCTTAAAGTTCAGTAATGTTGTTCCCTTGGTATCATCTTGTATGTGGCATCATCGTTAAATAACATCAAGGAGATATTTTTCATGGGGGACTGGGAGCTGTGCTGTGGTGGTATTTTCAGACAAACATTTCAGGTAGCTATCCCTCAATAGGTTCTCTATTAAAAATGTCATACTGGATATTTTCTGGCATCTCTGATATCAACAGATTCACATGCTTTCTTAGCAAAGGGGTCTAGAATTTGTTCTAGAATGGTTTACCAGCCTTTGGAGAGCAGCAGAAGAGTATGTGGTCATTGGCTTGGCAGGGAAGAGAAAACAGAATTTGAAATCAGGGGGGCCTAAAATGTGTAGGAATATTTGGTATCCATATTAAGGAAAGTGAAGCAGGGTTAGTGCAATGTTCTCATAAAGTAAAGAGGGAAAACTTGTCTCAGAAAATCCATCTTAGGCTAGTAAAGGAGATAGACATACTTGGTTACAAGAGCCCCTAAAATCTGGCTCTCATGTGTGGATTTAAGCTAGCATCCATTATTGAGATTGTAGGGTCATGGATGCACCTTCCAGACAAACTGACTAAAGGGTGGAACAGACCACCCCTTTGTGCCACAGTCCGGGTAGCTTCAGAGTGCACTGCTGTGGTGCGGCGTTTACATGCTGCACACCATTGGAGCACCTGAAAGTCAGCTTCCATCCACGGTGGGGCAGAAAAGCCAGCTTTTTGCCAGTGCAAAGAGAAGCGGCTATTTGCCACTGCTTTTTGGACCAGCAAAAAGATGGATTGGGGAGAGCTGCATATGGTTGCCAGAGCCCCAGTCCAGCTTTCGCAGGAACAGCTTCAAGCCACTCCTTTGGCGCAGTCTGTCTTGCCCCTAATTTTTTGAGTACACAGACAGAAAGATACAGAGAGGTGAGAATAAAGGGCTCTCTTCTCTCACTTTATACAAGTCTTGATGTCTCCTTATTTCTGACAAAATGTTCACTTACAGGCTGTGATGTTGCACTGCTCTCCCTTTCTTTGTGAGAAGACTAATCAGGTAGGAAGAGGCAAGACGTCCTTTATCAGCAGCAAAGTTTGCACATAAGAGCACATGGATTGAATATGCATAAGGAATCGAAACTGTGGACCCTTTCATACTACACAGTTATAGCACTTTCACTGGCACAGCTGCATCTCATAGGCTCCCGGGGTCTACAGGGTGAATTCTCTGGGTGAGAATTCTAAATCTCCCTCCCACAACTGCAAATCCCAGTATACCATAGAATGGAACCATCAGGTAAGGTGGAATTGTAGTGCCATAACTTTGTAGTATGAAAGGTTGTTTTTGGTCCTTTGGTTAACTAATTTTGGGTTATATTTCTTGGGATGGGTCACAAATATAATGAAACAAAGGAACTTAACATAGTTCTTGAACTGAAGATACGGTTAGCTTATGTTCTCATAAAAACTAGCCAGTGAATACTTAAGAACCTGAGACCAGTTTTACACTTCCACTTAAAAAATACTTGACATTTTAATGAGCAGATGGTGAATGAAGAATCTTGTCAGACTCTACACCCCAAAGAGAACAGGAAATAGCATTTGAGCGTTTCTAACATGACAGAGAAATGCTTACATGAGTTGAAAATTAAGGGATTGGGCATTATTGAGTGGTGATCTTATATTATAAAAATTGATTAAGCACTAATTAGACATTTTTGAAGAGTAAAAGAAGATTGGGCTCAGTCCTATCCTGCCATAAATCTTTTTTATGCTGCTCCTTACATTTTAGGCAGCCTCAGTCATGATGTTATGGGATTTCCTTTACTGTATAAGGTTTACACACACACACACAAATGGAGCAAAAGGGATATCACAGATATTACTATCATCATAATTGTTGTGGATGCGAAAACAGGAGAAAAGAAGCAACATGGGCAGAGGATGGACAGTCCTAACAAAATATGAGGTAGAAGCATCATATTCATTTATAGACAAATACGGCCGAGAGGAAAAATGCCTATATAAGTAAGTAAACAAATCAATGTAAGAAGTTCAATAGAGCTTTTGCCCACTCCTTTCCCCTCCATAAAGGATGCCCATCACTATTATACAAGTCTGAGGCTCTGGTATAAGAAATCCCATTTCAGTATGAAGAATGGAATCTGAATCTTAACATAAATCTTTGATGGACTGGACTGTAGGGTGTACCAAAAGCAGAACAAGAACTGATCCTCTAGTCCTTATAGCAAGACTTTCTAGTGAAAGGCAGCGCAAATTGTTTTTCATTTTGGTGAGCAACGCAGCCATAAGGTGACATAGGATGCTCAGTTTCCCCATCAAAAACTGGTTGAAATGCCAGTTTCAAGAGAGAGGCATCTCTTTAGTTTTGAACGTGCACCAGAGAGCCCACATTCATCCTCTGTCTCTGCAGTCATCCATTCCTTGCAGGCTGACCTGCTGCAGTGAGGCGACTTTAATAATCCTGTGAGCTCGCTGTGGCAGTTTAGAACTTTGGAAAACCAGACTGCATGAGTCAAAAAAGTGACTTAAAGCATGAGAAGGCTGCAGAGTCAGGCAAAAAGGATGTGATGGAGTGGGTGGGACTATGAACTCATCCCTGCCCCATTTTCATTTGAATCCTTTTATGTAGTTTCATCTGGGGGTGTGGGGGGGAAGGAAATTCTGAAAAAAGATATTGATGTCACAAATTGGCCAAGATAGTACTTTGGAGCATAGCTGTACCTGCAGAGTTCTGCATCATTTCCCTCCCACCCTCAGCTATGAAACCCTGGGAGAGAAAGCTGCTAATGCTGTTGCTTTTTACCTACGTGAAAGGGGGAGAGGGAGGCAATTTAGGCCCTGGGTAGCAACTGAATGGGGAAGAAATGGGGTATACTCTTGGATGGTGTGCACCCCCAATTTCCCTCCCCAGGAGCTCAGAGCATCACATTTTCACAATCTGGGTTGTCTCCTTGCTCTCTTCCCATCCCACTGGTAAGAAACAGCTGCTACAGACCCTCCTGGTGCTTGACCGCTGCTGTAGCCAAAGTGCAAGGGCAAAAGTATGGCCTCCTGTGTCCCCTCCAGAAAGGGACATGAGAGCACACTGATGTGCATGCCTGTCAGTAACAGGATGCCAGCCACTGTATGACACCAATGTGTGTATGTATGTATGTGCATTCAAGTCACCTGTCAACTTGTGATGACCCCATAAAATCCATAGGGGCTTCCTAGGTAAAGGATACTCAGAGGTGGTTTTGCCAGTTCCTTTCTCTGCAATAGAGCCTACAGCACTTAGTATTTTTGGCCATCTCCCATCCAAGTACTAACCACTGATCCTGCTTGGCTTCCAAGATCAGATGGGATCTGGTGCCTTTAGGGTATGTATGCATTGATAATTATTTTAAGTAATTATGCTCACTGATTACAGTACAGAGATCAGTCTGCACGTTCAAAGGAGGATACATGAAGGTTGTATTTCATCACTGAAATGAATGTGAAACTTTTTTCAAGCAAAGGGATTTTGCACATGGAATCAACCTTCTATATCTTTTAATGGTTTATACAGCCAGTAGATCAGAACCAGTATGTACTTACTGTATTTACTGTTCACCATGCTGCAGAACATCATGCCAGCTTTTCTTTAGCCTATAACAACACTGTGAAATTATTATCCAGATTCCCTACATGTCACTGACCCGCTGCAATGTAGGTGCTACAGAGGACAGAGACCAGAGCAGTTCCCCAGTGGCGGGGAAGTCAATGCACATATGATCCATTCCTTTTAAAACAATAAAATCTTTGTACAGGTGCCGTTTGGTGTGCCCAGATCAAGTGGCAAATGTGTCAATATAAAAGAATTATTTCATTCTATCGAGAACACATGAGCTTGCAGCTAAGAGTTCTGCAAATTTTTGGTCAAGTATGTGGCCCTTCCAAACCCAAGGTTTCAAAATAATGTTTTACAGGCCTCCAATAATGCCCTGAATTGAAGATTATTTATCTGCAATATTCTGCATATGGATAGCTTAATTATTTGTCCATTAATTGCCCTTACCTTCCTGAACATCCCCAGGTAACAGGAGAATTGCTTGTCATTGCTCACTGCCCCATGAAGGAAAGCAGATCAATAGGACATCCTTTCTGGTATGTTTCCAACAAAAGACCTTTTGAGGAAGAGAACTTAAGAACTATCCCAGATGAAGTAACATTAAAACAGGGCATCCTGGTTGAGCTCCAATGGCAATAATGAAAATTTAACACTTGTTTTGTGGACTTACATCTGTGAAAAAGAAGCTACTGGATTTTTTGGGTGCTTAGTCTAAATCTGTTTCAGTCAGAAAGAGGCAAAAGGATTGAAACTAAACCATGAAAATATTGCACAAAGGTCAATTTGAACATGAGGGTCAAAGCAAGAAATATTAAGATATGTATTTTTATAAACTGTGGGATATGAAGAGGAAGGACTCAGTGAACTGGATAATCCTCACACATTTCAGGAAGATAAAACTCAGTGAGAAAGAAATGTTATGTTTCAATTAGGGATGTTAATTCTTCACTAACTTTATTCTTGAAGGAAGCAACTTTTAATGTTCTCCTGTTGTGAGGGGGGAAAAACCTGTTGTTTTTGAAGACTATTCCATGGACTATTCTGCAGCAAATCCACATTTATTTTATTTTCCACAGAGAAAAAAAAACACATTATATGCAGGAAACAGCAGGTACAGTGTAGAAAATACTGTTTTCTACATAAAACCATGTGCAATTTTTGTGCAGTGTAAGGAGCTTATCGCTTGGGCAAATAAGCCAGTTTACCTCTTCCAACTTCAGTTCTGGAACTATGGAGTTTATTGTTTGGGCAAATAAGTGGTATAACATCGGAGGTACCTTTCCAAAGCCATGTTAGTTTTTTCACATTGACCATCAGACTCAGGGTGATAAGCCGTGCTCAGCGCCAACTGCACCCCCAATTTTTTCTGCAACACTCGCCAAAATTTAGAAATGAAGGTCGTCCCCCTATCTGTCACAATCCTGTCCGGGAGACCGTGGAACTTGTATATATGCATAATAAAAAGGTCAGCCAATTTTGAAGCAGTGGGCATCCCTTTGCAGGCTATGTAGTGGGCCTGCTTGGAAAACAAATCGACCACTACCCAAATGGTATTTCTCCCTTTGCTCTCAGGCAAGTCTGTAATAAAATCCATGGCAATGTGTTTCTAAGGTGCCTCAGGCATAGGCAAAGGGTGACGTAGTCCCCTGGGCTTGTCCACCACTGGTTTAGCCCTGGCACAAGTGGAACAACTTTTGACATAAGCATCAACATCTCCACGGACTCCATCCCACCAGTAGGATTTACGTAGCTTGTGCCAGGTCTTTAAATATCCCCAATGCCCAGCAGCCCTGGAGTCATGACACAGTTTTAATATCTCTTCCCTCATTGCAGCTGGAACATAGATCATGGAGTCTTTGACCCAAAGCCCTCGGTCACTCTGGGCCACAGTAGAATACATCTGGTAGAATACTACAGGATTCTAACACTCATCATTCATGCTGAATCTCATAATATTGGTAATGTTACAGCACACATTTTATAATGGTTAGATGCTTTTGGAGAAAGAACAGAGAAGACACAGGGCTGCTCTCTTCAGTGGCAACAGCATATTATTCTCAGGGGAGCCAATGGATAAAGCATTTGAGTTTAGATCACCTACAGGCTGAGCTAAAAATGCCCTATGCCAACACTAAATCTGCTTTTCCCTGTTCTGATTATATTTAACTTATGGGTGAGTTGGATCTCAGTTTCCACTCTTTACATATTTACATTACTGTTGAGTCCAACAGAAGCCACAATTTGAATCTCATCAGTGCATTGCAACAGAACCTGGGAAAGTTCTTTTTTAGACTTCAGTTTTCAGAATTCAACTAGCCAGAATGGCCAGTGGGATTCTGGAAACTGTAGTCTAAAAATAGCTTTCCCAAGCTCTGGTGGGCTGCAATGTGAAGATGAAGACTCCATTTGTATACATGGGTCTACCCTAGTCACAGGTCAGGATGGGGATCTGTGTAATGTATGCAAAAGGTGTTCAGAGACAAGAGAGGTTGTGACCTTGCTCCTCTGCTTTTCAACTCTGAAGTCTGTTCCCACAGGTAGGTTCCCCCCTAGTTAGGATACAAAAGCAGAAGTGACTCTAGGTATAAGAAAAAGGTCAGTCAGAGGAGCTAGAAAGGAGAGGGAAAGGAAAATTCAGACCATACCGGAGTGCTCCCTCTGCACTTTACTGTTAAAGTTATCACCCCCACATCCCATATACTTTACATGTGGTTGGAGCATGTCTGGTATCTTCACAGAGTCCATAAGTAATTGTTTTCACATGATGGACAGCCCATATGGGTAATCATTGGATCAATTTTGGGACCATTGAGAGAAATAATATTTAACAGAAATAATGGGTACACCCATCAGAGTTGAAGGTATTACAATTGTCTATTGTCTGTTATGTGAGAGAGTTGACTCTTCAGATCGAAGAGATTCCACCTCAACATTAGGAGGATCTTCCTGACAGTAAGGGCTGTTCGACAGTGGAACATACTCCCTTGGACAGTAGTGGAGTCTCCCTCCTTGGAGGTCTTTAAGCAGAGGCTAGATGGCCATCTGTTGGGGATGCTTTGACTGAGAGTTCCTCCATGGCAGGGAGTTGGACTGGATGGCCCTTGTAGTCTCTTCCAACTCTATGGACGTTATCAGACAAGGAAAATTGGAAGAATAATCCAGTGGCAATCCGAACGCAATCATGCAGTTTCACGTTATTGCGTGATAGACTGCCACATGCAATTTCGGGCAATGGCAAGCTATTTTCAGGCAAAGGGAAGTCAGTTCGAACACAGTTCTGATTCACGTAAATTCGCTGAACTAGAGAATTCACGTGAATGCGTTCTGGCCCCACTTTCTTTTCATTCGAAATTAAGAGAAATTCCTCCCTGTGATAAACTCCTATGATTCTAAGACAGTCCTGATTTATTATATAAGTGTTACAAGATCTTGCCCCACTGTGAGCTATGTGTTTTTAGAAATAAAATATGCTCCCCAACTAAGAGAAGAGCTTCACAGCCCGCTTCCTGTGAACATCTCTGCAGCTGAAGGTGATCTTCTGGTGATTCACAATGTTCTGCTATAGAGAAGCATGAAAAACCATAGTAGGAGATAATTGTTTGAAATATCCTAGAAATGAGCATGGGGGGTGGCTGGCTGGCACCACACTGTACCATTTTGTTGCAATTTGTAAGGACCACTTATATGCTTTATATACAAAAGTGCAAGCACAACACTTGAGAAGTAAAGAAGCATTCTTGAGAGCAGTCAAAAATCTAGCTACCTCACAACTCCAAATACTCCAAGTGTCTGTGTGGTTCATTTTGTCAGCTACAATGAGGAGAAATTGCCCTGCCGACTCCTCTTTTTTTGTCACTCATAGAGAATAAATGTCTAATCTCATAACAATACATTTACTTATATATTTACAGGGTGCCACTGTATTATCCTTCTTATCAGTACCACTTATTTTGATGTCCTTGAATGTGTTGCCCTAAAGAGGATTGTACAGTAATTTTATAACTGCAAACTGGGATAGCATTTCTGATTGGATAGTATCTATTGAGAATTTTGCTTGTGGGGGAAGATAAGGCATCCTGAACCCATGAGACTTGCTCTGCCAATGTCGCAAACGTCTAATGGAGCAACAAATGCCTCACTTGCTCTAATGCCTACAGCTGACCACATCTAGCCTTACTAAAAGACACTGTGGCAGAAAATAGAAATTACTGGAGGGAAATTAGCAAATTCTCAGAGGAAAAGCAACTTCTGCTAGCTAAAACTTTGAGTGAATGAACATAACCATCAATCACAGCATGGGAGAAATAAAGATGCATTTTTAAAACATTGATTTCATACCAGCTTTATGTATAGATGTTTCTCATTTTAGGCTTCACTAAAATCAAATGTGTGTTCTGCATCCAGTAAAAAAAAACCTTGCTATTTTTGGATGCTGTAGCCTAAGGGAAGCGGATATGTATTTCAGAATTTGAGGGACTTATAATTCATTTTAAGCCTGGATGCGGTTTTTTCTCAAATGCTAATTCCAAAAAGAAAATGTTAGAGGGTTTCTCAGGAAATCAATACTTTATTATACAATAATTGCATCTTCAAGTTTTAATGTATTTCATAAGACTCAGAAAAGACAGAAAGGGTTGGTAAGGTCAAATGATGCAGATCGTGGTCTTATAAGCTGGAGAGTATCCAGAATTTGAGGCCTAGTAAGGTAGTTAGTTCTTGGATGGGAGACCGCCAACAAATACCAGGTCCTGTAGGTTGTATTTCTGATGAAGGTACCAGCAAAACCACCTCTTATTCCTTCCCTAAGTAAACCCTATGAAATTTATCAGGCCACCATAAGTTAACAGGAGACATGAAGGCACAGAGGAAGGAAGGGGAGAGAGAATAGCTAGATGCCATGAAAATGTTGTCATAAGCAGAAACTTTATTATGAAAACCAAAATACCAGTATATCTGACTAGATGACACTTTGGCCCAGGAAGAGATATTAAACTGAAACACTGAAATTGCTGCTTTGTTAGTTGGCCAAGAGCTTTGATTATTCATTTGTTTAACTGAGCGATTTGTTTCTCTTAGGGACAGTAATTAAATTTTTTTTGTCCTCCCAAATCTTCTCTGGCTCATTCCCCAGTTATTCCAGCTTCCAACATAGGAATCACTGAAAACCCAATGGTAGGGCTATATGCCCTGGAGGCTACATAGAGCTGAAAAACCATTCTTCCAAGAATTTCTGGGTCATTGTCTAATTGATAGTAGTACTGGCATGCTTCATATTCCAGCATGTTCCAACTCCACAGGCAGTTCTGATTCTCAAGTCAGTCATGTGTGACTACTGTAGGCAATATATTGGAACCCAAAACAACGCTGCCATATAATCCTAAAAATGGTTCAGCCCCAAGAATACCAATTACAATGTGTGCACAGAGGAAACCATTCCTTTCATCTGTGAGCATCAGCACTGCATTCATCAGGATTTGAAAGAAACACTCTCCAAGTAAATAATTGTATGGTTTAGATAATTAGGTGATGTGCTCCAATACTTGCAGGATAATGTCAGGACAAATGCAGTATGAATTGTCAAGGCTAAGCAGTCAATTGTTTTAAAAATTATATTTGAATCCTCCCTCCCTGAAAACATCAAACTTTACAGATTCTTTGAACAAAAGCCCTTCAAGCTGCCTGTCTGAAATGTGGCCAAGATGATCCCCTCTTTAGCATCTACCATATCTGTACATTTTAAGCAGAGTGCAAAAAACAAAGATGAAAAATGAAGTTATGGTTGTGTTTTGGTTTCCCAGTGGAGAAACACTGCCATGATTGTAACTCTCCCCTCCAACATACTTTACTAGCATCAGCTGATGGAGAGAAGGAGATCCAGTCTGCTGGTAATGAGAGCACAGATTAGGAGCCCTGGTGGTGCAGTGGTTAAATGCCTGTACTGCAGCCATTCACTCACAAACCATAAGTTTGCGAGTCAGGTACCAGCAAAAGGGCTCAAGCTCAACTCAGGCTTGCATGCATCCTTTCGAGATCACTAAAATGAGTACCCAGATTGCTGGGAGCAATTAGCTTACAATTTGTGAACCACTTAGGGAGTACTTAAGTGCCCTGATAAGAGATATAGAAATGTACTTGCTATTGCTATTGATGTTTCTGTCAGGTTGGGGGGGGGGGTTAGGTCAGGAGAAGTTAGTTAGAAGTTAGAAGTAGCTGATATACAATTTATGGCTACCTGATGAATTTCATAGGGTCTCTTTAGACAAGGAACACTCGGAGATGGTTTAGCTCATTCTTTCCTCTGAAATATGGCTTACAGCACCTGATATTTGTTAGTGGTCTCCCATCCAAGTAGTAACTAGGGCTGTCCCTGATTAGCTTCCAAGCTCAGACAGGATCTGCTACCTTAAGAAGAATATTGGCCAGTAATTGTTTTTCTGTTCCAACCAGCTTCCTAGCACTAGCTATTTAGTCAATGTTAAATAAACCAAAGTGACATAAAAGAATTAAAATAAAATAAAGCTAAAAGAATAAAAGAAATGACTATTTTAAATTTCAGCTACTTTAAATTTACATAATTTTGATTGTGACATTATTTAAAAAAATTAAATTAAGCTACACCCCGTCCTTCTCTCCCTTGATAAACAAACATTGTGATGACTCCTTGTTCTAAAGGTATCTTGGCAATGTTTACATTAGAATGCAGTGTTTTAGTTAGGATAAAACAAGGGAGACAGAAATCAACAGATGCCCTCATATCTTAAGGTACAAAGTCAAATAATGATTCAATATTTTTTAAAAAAAGGTGGATAGACAGTAGTCAAGTCATACTTCTCCTATAGAGAGATACTGCACAAGTAAAATGAATACATATTTCAAGTTAGGAGTATTGTTGGATCAAAGAACATATTTCAAGTTGACACAATTTTTTTGACCTTCTGTCAAAATGGCAATGCTAAGGAAACTCTGTTTCCTCTTCAAAAAAAAAATGCTACATGCGTCTTTAACTGTATATATGTATTTTGGCAAGGATTGTGGTATAGTGGTAGAGCACATCTTTGCATGGAAAAGATCCCTGGCACCTCCAGGTAACCCTGAGAGCTGCCACCAGTCAGACAGCAATCAACTGTGCTGAAGCTCAGTATAAGACAGTTTCCTACTTGATCTGTTTTAAAATGGAAAAAGTCTCATTCAGACCTATAAATAACATACAGTGGGCCTTTAGTATCTGCTGGGGTTTAGTTCCAGGAATCCCCCCCCAAATACCAAATTCCATGGATGCTCCTATTATATACAGTGGCATAGTGAAATGGTGTCCCTTATATAAAATAGCAAATTCAAAAAGGTTTCTTTTTGGAATTTTTATTTTTGGAATATTTTCAAGAATCCATGGATATGGAGAGCCAATTGTAATTAAGAAGCACTGATATAATCTAGTGAATCTGCAAGTTTTCACATAAATGAAGGATTAGGGACTCATGACTACATGAAGAATACAATACTTCAAAATAGTCAAAATGTCAAGGAAGAGTCTTCCACTACCACAGTGGGCTATCAGTATACCTTTGTGTTGTGCTCCCAGCTGGTAAGCAGGGAACTATAAGATTCATTTGTTTCATATTTATGCTGATTTTTCAGGTATGCAGTTTCTCAAACTGATTTACAAGGAAACATTTGAAGCCATGTGCCCCACTTAAACTGGTCTAATTCAGTAAGAAGTCAGGATTAAGGAGACAGGAGTGTTAACCATAGATATGATATATACACATACTTCCATTTATTGAAATGTGCGCAGTTGTTGAAGTCATATTCCCCAGGCATTTCTTATTTTTTAAAAAAAAAAATCAGGAAAATAGAATTTGGGAATAGTTAATGATCTGATGCACCAAATGTTCCTGAAATGCACTTTGGTATCTAACTGACACTTTATGAGGTATCTGTGTGTCCTGTTTTGGGACCTGGGTTATCCTGAAAGGTTCAGCAAGGTGAGCAGAATCTCCCAGACAACTCCAGTACCACCAATTACCCTAATAGGCCTTTGGACAAACACACACAGAACCAGTCTTCATGTCTGTCACTCAGGTTCCTGCATGCCTTTTGGATCTCACCCTTCATCTCATTTTCATGGCTTCAGGAAGTGAAAATATGGTGTGCTAACCAGGAACTCCAGGCGTGCAGGCAACTAGTCATGCATTGGTCAGTTCAGGCAACCATGGCCTGAGTCAGGCCCTGGCTGAGAACCCAGAACACATAGAGCTTCCAAGTCTGGTGTAAACGTCAAATTGAACAGTATCATTTCTGAACCAAGATGTTTGCAAATTGACATAATGCCTTATGACTTGGCCTGTACATATCACTAGTCTGTCCCCTCTACTTTGGTAAGACAGTGGTCTTTATTTCTGCAAAAATACAGTGCTAAGTGCCTGTTGCTAATTTCTAGGAGAGAGGTAGGGTAATAGGTTTGCTGCCAGTGGTGAGGGAAAACCCTTTTTGACAGAGTTTAATAGGAGCAAATGCCCCACACTGATTCTTATCATTGCTTCAACATTATAAATTCTTGAATGGATACTTTGATGTACAGCTATTGTTTATTTCTAGTTATTCCTTGAGGCAGTGAAATAGTTACATTTGGAGTCTTGATGAAAACATTATAATTCCTTAGCAGTTTTAAAAAGCCAAAATCGATGATACATGAAATGTGTGAATGAACTTTGTGTGTATTTTTAAACATGGCAATAGCAACTTTGAAGATGAGGGCTGATCAAGAGGCTAGTTCTTAATTCCCCCCCCCCTGCCCCCACAATGGCATTTTTCCTGCAGTTGCTATTCACTTTAGGAGGAAATATTGAGTGATTTCCAGTGCCACAGAACATAATGAAAATGAACATTTCAGAGGTTGGTTATTTTACTCCAAGTATTGTTGGGAGGATGTAAATATAATATAATTTATATATTACCCTGTATGAAATATGGACTGTTAGCATATAAAATATTATTATTGTGATGATGGAACAATTTCCTAAAGGGCATATGGGAAAGGTTATTCAATTTCTTCTCTAAACCAAAAAGCACAAAGACAGAGTTTTATTCCCTGTTTTGTTCCTATCTGTGCTGCATCCTAAATGAAAATATTGTAGATCTACCATTTGGACTTTTTCTTTAGTTGTAGTGCAATTGCCCCTAAACAGAAGCATATATATGCCACGGTGGAAAGACAAACAGGGGATGACATAAAAGTCCATCCTCCCATTTTAAAAGAAGCCACAAGGAGACAATGGTTACAAAGCAAAGGCAACCCAAGAGACTTTCCCCTCTCGCTTTCATGAAAGTTCAAAAAACTATCATCAAGAAATAGTCTTGTGTTCATGAACGCCAAAGGAAGGGACAGAGAGGAAAACAGCCCAGCCCCTTCCTTTGCCATTGTGTCCACTGTGCAGTGCATTGATGTAGGAATTTATTTGCGCAACTGGAGGACTGGGAGGGAGGGGAGACAGAAAGCCCTTCTGGATGTGTTGGAAGTTCCTGGCATGCATGTAGATCTCTGCCCCATAAAAATCAGTTTTAAATAGCTTACCAGTATGTTGCACATATAGTCAAGGTGTAAGATATACATTTACTGAAAAAGAACATCATAAACCTAGTTTGCATGCTGAGAGAACATCTGGCAGTTTATCGCCTGCCTTGTTTATCAACTGCTTGTTTCGGTCAATCTCAAGCAAAGAACTTGGGGGCAGAGATGGGGTAAAAACGCCACAGGAATGTAGACTTTGTCATTTGTTTGCTTAATACCATCATAAAATTAGCACTAAGATCCATCTTTTCACACAGAGACATGTGGGTATATTTTCCAGAGGATAAACTAAGCATTTGGGGGAAGAGGGACCGCCGTTATTTCTTGCAAGTCTTAGTAAGTTAAAGTCTCTCAGTAATGGGCTTAATAAATGTTTGTTTCTAGGAGAATGAGAATTAGTCTTTGAAGTTGGCCATGGTGATCCACATATACAAAATAAGGAAGAAATAAATTAGGTAACAGACACATATATAAGTCATTTTCATTTTGTTCTTATTTTGACATCCAACTCAGATGTCAGTTGGATGTTAAACAGATTCCCAAGGTATCCCCCTGCTTTCCCCATTAAAATAAGGTTATTTCTACAGCACAAACTGGCACAAAATACTGTTAAAGAGATCTTGTTCACTAAAATTGTGTAGAGAGAGTCAATATGGTGTAGTGGTTTGAATGTTGGACTACGTCCGGAGATCAGCGTTCAATTCTCTGCTTGGCCATGGAAATCTACTGGGTGACCTTGTATGAGTCACACGCTCTCATCCCTAGAAAACCCTGTGATAGACAACCCTGTTTACCTTAGGGTCGCTTTAAGTCAGAAACTACTCGAAGGCACACAACAAGAAGCACAACAAAATTGTATATATTTAATGCAGTCCCCTTGAAGTTAGCACATAAAAATGCCTTGGATACAAGTACATCTTCAAGTTATTTAGTTCATTTTGGTAGCAGGAACACAAAAATAAAATGTATCTGCAAGAAAACCTAAACAACCTATGGTTCAGGACATCTTCTTTGAAAGGAATGTAACAAGCACTTCTGGCATAGTGACTGAGGGTCCTGTATACACTATGGCTAAGATCCTAGATCAGCTGCTTAGTCAAACATACTTAATTGAAGTAATATCTCCTGGCCTGACACCCAACAATCATGTTTTAATTGGGAGCTGCTGGTGCAAAGAATGAGATTTCTAGTCATGTTGATCAGAGTACAGCATCCTGACATTTGCACCCTCCCCCCACCAGTTATTTCTGGTGTGACAAACAGAAGCAGGATCCCTGTTTCAATTCTTACTTGCACCAGATATCACTGGCAGGAGGGCAGGGTGAAAATTTAAGTCTGCTGCACCCTGACTGAAGAACAACGTATCTCCACTGCTCATTGCAGCTGCTCTCTCATCAAGCATGACTGGGGGACTTTTATGTTGTTGTTGTTGTTGTTGTTGTTGTTGTTGTTGTTGTTGTTGTATGTCTTCAATCATTTCCAACCTATGGCAACCCTGAGGTGAAGCTATTATGGGGTTTGCTGAGGCTGAGAGCATGTGACTTGCCCAAGGTAATTCTGTGAGTTTCCATGACTGAGAGGGGATTCAAACCCTGGTTTCCAGAGTCATAGTCTATGGCTCAAAGTAGATGTGTCAAATGAATTGTGCTGGGGCTGCAGCGGCATTGTTCACACCGGGGCCATGGTGACCACACATGCACAGCCCTAATCCGGGCTGTCACCACAGTCCTGAATTGGGACTCCTTTCTGACCTGGTTCTTTTCTGAAGATGCAGATGGTGTTTGGGGCATGTGTATTCTCAACGCTGTGCCCCAAAAGCAGGAGATCGCATCATTTGGCCCATCTGTTTCAGGCCAATGACTCTCCAGTGATGTTGACCCCAATAAAAATGAAGTTTTACATAACTAACCCTTTGTTACTTGGATGAAGACTATTCCTCAACAAAGTTGCCTATATAATGTGGGAAGTCCATTATCACAAGAGCTTTAACCCACTGTTGTTGTTTTTATTTAAATACCCCCATGTGGGAATTTTAAAAGGGGAAGGGAAACCACTGGCACCAAACAAAAAAGGAAATATAAAACTGCACAATATGTGCTTGATATGTTTAATTTTACCCTAAGAGCTCTGAACCTTGAGTCTTCATTTAGAACCTCACCTCAGGGACCCCCTCCCAAATCACCGTTTGCCTTAGACAAACTGTTTACCTCTTAGGAGCTTATCAGGCGGTGGTATTGGCAACATTTTCTGTGTGATAATACCCGGCTGCATCCCGCATTCGACTTTAAAACAGAAGAGGTAAGTCGGTTTATTCAAAAATGTGATAAGCTCCTTAGTCTTAACTCCACAGCTGTAATAGTCAGTCAACAATATTGACCTATGCAGGTCTGTTATAGGGATGATTAAAATAATATACCTAAGTCTTTTACAATATTTTATATAAGTTTTTATTGTGAGTAATAGTTATAATGCTTCTTAGATGACCTTCTGTGAAAGATGGCATAGGGCTTGTGACTGACTGCTGATCAAGTGCAGTCAGATCAATTGTGATTGGCATGGGTGAATGTATAGGTGGCCCATGTAAGGACCGGGCCTTTCCAAGCAATTTACATCCTCCA
Source organism: Sceloporus undulatus (assembly GCF_019175285.1). Classification (NCBI taxonomy): domain Eukaryota; kingdom Metazoa; phylum Chordata; class Lepidosauria; order Squamata; family Phrynosomatidae; genus Sceloporus; species Sceloporus undulatus. The sequence continues at coordinate 177,844,607 of NC_056522.1, read as the reverse complement.
GCAGATGCGCGCACATGCGCGCACACACACACACACACACACACACAGAGATGGAAGGAATACAATATGTCAACCATTTCTAATAGTAAGGGAAGGTTTAAATATTTCTTCTATAATGAGGCCAAGCCAGAAAACAAAACCACAATCAGGGTCTTGCTACTTCTATTTCTGTGAAGATCAGAGATTCATCTTACCCTTTAAACTAACAAACATAGTATTAAAAACTGGTTGAAAGTTCTTCAGCCCTTATCTAATACATTCTTCCATCTCACTATGTGGTCAAACAAGATTTTCAGATTTTGAAGCATGAACACCACCAATTATTTGATCAGTGAGGATAGCGAGGGAATATTTACACAGCAGTGTCATGCCACCTTCCAGTCTTATGCTAAACCATGGGATCAGGATGCCAGTTTAGCATTTAACGACAGTTTCCTGAAGAAAACCTGAAAATAATAAGGAAATCAAAAATGATAATAAGGTTAAGATTGAGTCTTCATATCTTCTGTTGCTCCTGTTTCCTTGAATTAGCACAATAACAATGCTCCGAGCAACATAATTATAGCAACTACAACTCTGTTAGTATGCTGGTAAGGCCCACAAAGAAAGTTGTGATCACACACCAACATGACAGGGTATTCATACCATCACTTCAAATTAATTCTGGCTTGAACCGCATTAATAATTCTGTCGCACCTGTCAAAGAGGCCCTATGCTTTTTGTTCTGATGACATTACATCCCAGTATCCATGTGAGTAATTTGTCTTTGATTGCAGAGAGGGTTTCTCCCCACTCTTCCATACACACACGTTTGACTATGTGATTTTTGATCTTTGCCCTAATATTCTCCATGTCCTTATTTGCAAGAGCAAATCTAGATGATATGCCTGGTAACCTGTAACAAATACGAAAGTTGTGAACACAAATTGACACTATTTTATGATGTGATTAATATAAGTTGACTCAACACCATGAAGAAACCAACCATGTCACCTTGGGAAATATATTTCTGCACCAATTATTTCTAGGTGTTATATCAGATTAATTATGCTCTCGCTCCATTAGATAACTGATGAGCAACTTTGCATATGTCTCCAAGCTTTGGATTTTACAAGGACTACGTTATTGAAAAATTCATTGTAAATGAACAGCCTATGGATGCTGTGTCCAGAACCCTACCACATCTCCTTTCATGTATTGGAGAGAAAATAAACATTTCAAAATGTTATTTAATTTATATTGTGCCTTTCTGCAAAAAAAAAAAAAAATGCACAAAGTGAGATTATATTTGCTCAAAGGAAGCTTATTTCCAATTAAAAGAATTAATAACACAACGCTTTTGTCCAGTGAACTATATCTTTTTGCTTATATAAGGATAAATCATGCAATATCCCACCCCACACTTAGCAACTAAAAATATTCTGTGAAGTTAGGCTTGTTCTCAGGAATTACCGTATTATTGGAACTAAAGGTATCCCAAAATTATGTTACCATATTTTAATGTCTTCTGCCCAAAAGACTGATCTGTGTGAAAGGGTGCCATCTCCCTAGTTCAAATGCTTTCACAGTTGCAAAGTCAAAGTTCTTTTGACTAAAGTTTCTGCTAGGTCAGAAACTTCACATTCCCTGTAATACAAGGTCAAAACCTATGATTTGGGCTGAATTCTTGTGAAGTTGATGTGTGTGTGTAACAGTTAGAAATTCTTCATGTAAGAGAGAAAGAGACTGGGAGGAGATGAAAATGTGACTGATTGATTTATAGTATTTATATTCTGCCCTAAGGTTTAAGGTGGTGTATATTAAAATCAACATAAACAATTTAAAACACCATAAAATTTAAAAAGTAAAAAAATATCAGACTAAACGTGTTAAACAAGATTACAAGTTAAAACAGCTAACCCACCCCTATCCTGCTACATGAGTAAGTTCAATGGAATAATTAGATCCCAAAGTCTTTCAAACAAAGCCAGATTTTACATTCTATACATTGTATAGAAAGCCGGACAGCCTAGTCCTATATATAGTAATAAAAATAATATCAACACATATATACTAATACCAGTGTGCCATCAGATATCTAGTCATTTCCTATATATCATCACCTAATGATAATTACATATAACTTAGAGGATTCCTAGTTTAACTGGTATTTTGGCTTTTCATTTGTGTTACTAATTAATTTGACAGAATAATTCATTGACATAGAAATAGCTGAATCCCAGCTATGTATGAACAAACCTTATTTAATATTCCATTACAGATATGGAATGACAATGCAAGACCTTGGACAACACGTCTCCTGAAAAAGTGCCTTGAAAACAAGTGATCCAAGGGAGTCACTCGTGGCTTCCACAAAGTTTGAGGCCATCATAATTATTAGCCTTCATTAAGTAGGCTTTATATAAAACAATTTAGAGGAAAATCTCCCCCCCTTTTTTAAAATTTTTTTTAAAAAAACATAGTTCAGAATGCATACATGAACACATGTGTACCATACTCATAAACTTCAGGCTAGTTTTCCGAAACTCAAATGTGGTTGGCATATCTGCTGCCATGAGGGCAACAAATGCTTTCTTGATTTTACTGCCAGTGCTTCAGCTGTCCCAACTGTATGGAGGTTGTCCAAGTGCCAAACCTCTTAAAGGATAGGAGCTGACATTGGGAGAGCTCCCATACAGTGTAGAGCAGCTGTGAGTGGATTGTAAATCCAAGAGTGCATTTGCTACCCAGACAGCAGCAGATCCACCAGTCGCCCATGCCCAAAGTGCACCCACAGATTCATGACCACAACAACCTGCTCCAGAGTTTATCAGTTCACAAAAATTCCCACCAGGAACCAGTGTGGTGTAGTGGATACAGTACAGGGACTTGAGCCGTCCATGTCCCCATAAAATTTGAAACTCACTCAGTGACCTTGGGCCAGTCACACACTCTCAGCCTGACCTACCTCACAAGTCTGATATGAGTTTAAGACGGGAAAAGGCCAAATATGTCATCACCCAGATGATTCAATGGAATATGAAGGTAATTAAGAAAATAATTAATTAATAATAATTTGTTTTATTTATATACCACTATTCCAAAGATCATAGTGGTGAACAGGAAGTAAGCTAATTAGCAAGTAAGCTAATTTGCCCCCAACAGTCTGGGTACTCATTTTAGCTTCCTCCTCGGAAGGATGCAAGCCTGAGTCGAGCTTGGGCCCTTTTGCTGGTCTTGAACTCGCAACCTTGTGGTTTCGAGTGAATGGCTGCAGTACAGGCATTTAACCACTGCGCCACCAGGGCTCCTTTTAAAATAAATAATATTGCTTCCCAAAAAGCCTCCTTGAAAAGCCACCATACTAAATGTCACATAACTGGATTTTAAAATAATAATAATAATAATAATAATAATAATAATAATAATAATAAATCCCTTTTATTGAAGATATTCCATATGTGGAAACTCACCTACAAACTCCTCCCAATACATACAGATTTTCTTGTTATCATGTTGGCTCTAGATACTGTAGTATTTTTTAAATTGCAAGTTATTCTTTTGATTGGCTTTTCTATTTGTCTTAAGAGAGTCATGTCACTGAAAATATTTCTTTATCAACTTAACTGTGGAAGAGAAAGCAAAGACTGACTTGAGGAAACAACCCCGCTCCAAAGCTTACACTTTGTAAACTGCTTAGGAAGTGCTTAAGTGCACTGGTAAGCAGTATAGAAATGTACTTGCTATTGCTATTGCTATTGCTTATTAATTCTACGCAAGCATATAGCCAAAATTTTCTTAATCCACTGAAAATACTAGCATTCTGATTGGATTTAGAAAAGCGAGGATAGAGAGAAGAAATAATGCATATCAAAGGAATTTCTGAAATCAATAAAACCCAGCTAGCTATGTGGCAACCTTAATCTTTTTGGGTGGAAAATCATAACCAACTGGTATTGTGGTTGCTGCCATTAAACAATAGCAACAGCAACAAGTACATTTCTATACTGCTTATCAGTGCACTAAGCAGTTTACAATGTGTAAACTAATTGCCCCCAACAAACTTGGTACTCATTTTAGCAATGTACAGGAGGATGACAGGCTGCGTGGACCCTGGAGGCCTGGGATCAAACTCACAACCATGTGGCTATGAATATCTGCAATACCAGCATTTAACAACTCCACCACCACTGAGTCAATAGTCTTGCTCAGTGTACAGCAGCTTCCTGTGATGTGAATTAAGAAAAGGCTCTGAAAAAGCCTCAATCTCCAGCATTTTCAGGTAGGACTGAAATTCTTGGCCTTCACTGCTTGTCAATGTAGCAGACAACACTGAGCAAGAAAGACCAGTGAGCTCACTCAGTAGATGGCAGATTTTTTGAGAACAAGGATTTCAACAGCACCAGTGAGGGAACTAATATGGGTCAGTTTAAAATAATTGTTTGGGCAGTGTATCAACGTCTGCTTTCTATTCCCTTATTTTCATTGAATTGCATACCATATTTCTCCTTCAGTCTATTTTTTCCAAAATAGGTTCCCTTTCCTCTGTCAGTGACTCACACCCTCCATTTTTCTTCTTTTTCTGAAGCTTTGTTGGCTCCATCAACTCTACCTCTTTCCCAGTACTGCTCCTCTGCTGTCAGTCACAAATTCAGAAATAATTCTTTGTCTTTTTAAAGGAATGTGTTGTCTTGATTTGAAGTTACTTTGAAACAACCAAGAGTTCTTGGAAAAAGCAGGGGGGAAGGGAGCTGAGTGAAGACTTGATGATGGGAACAGACCAAGGCCATCTTGCTGGAATCAGAGAAAAGAAGGAGGTGGAGGGCAATATCTGTCAGCTCCCCAGAAGTTTGTTAGGGATTTCTCCCTTAGTGAGCCTTTTAATGAATCTAGAGAACTGTATCTTGCTGCTTGCCATCAAGAAATTGTCCCAAGGAAGCTGAAATGCAGATGGAAAAAAACTGGTTGAGTGTTCCTTATCTGAAATTCTGAAATCTGAACCAAAACATTTTTCACTGTTTATGTACATGTATGCATAAAATATGCTTGTCCCAACATGCTGTTGTTAGCTGCCTTCAAGTTGATCTTAACTCAGATCGACCCTATTTATGAGATATCTCCAAGACCCCCTGTCCTCAACTGCCCTGCTTGGGCCCTGCAGTCTTATGCCTGTGGCCTCACTGATCAAGTCTAACCAACTGGTGTGTGGTCTTTCTCTCTTTCTACTGCCATCTACATTTCTCAGCATTGTTTTCTAATTAATCAAGCCTTCACATGATGTGCTCAAAGTATGACAGCCTCAGTTTAGTCATCCTAGTTTCCAGGGAGAGTTCAGGCTTGATATTTTCAAGGACCCATTTGTTTGACGCCTTGGCTGTCCATGTTATCCTCAGTAATCTTCTCCAGCATCACATCTAAAATGAGTTGATTTTCTTTCTGTCAGCTTTCTTCACTGTCACATCCCTACATGGTGATAGGGAATACAATGGTTCGAACTATGCTTACTTTAGTGTTCGTAGTCATATCTTTGCACTCTAGGATCTTGTCCAGTGCTTTCATGACTGCCATTCCCAGTACTAGTCTTCTGATTTCTTGACTGAGGTCTCCATTCTGGTCTATATTTGATCCAAAATATGGGAAGTCTTTGACTATTTCAATTTTCTCATTATTTAGGATGAATTCTTGTACAGTGCGTCTACGTTATACGTGGGTGCGCTATACGCAGCTTTGAGCATAGGTGCTCAAGCCGTGCAGGAGCGCACAGGGCTCAAGGGGTGGTGCGTTCCATTCAAATGAATGGGGCACATGCCTGTGGCGTGCATGCACCGCCGTGCAGCTGCACACACAAGCCCATTCACTTGAATGGGGCTCGAGCATAGGCGGAATTCGCCTTATGTGGGGGGGGGGTCTGGAATGAATCCTCCGCGTAAGGCGAGGTTCCACTGAAGATTGTCCATAGTCATTATTTTTGCTTTCTTAATGTTCAGCATTAAGCTTACCTTGGTGCTTTCCTCCTTAAATTTATTCAGTAATTACTTCAGGTCCTTGTTGGTTTCTGCTAGTAGTAGTATGTCATCTGCATATCTTAGCTTGTTAATGTCCTTCTCCACTCCAACTACAATCCCGACTTTCCCACCTCCTGCCTCTGCATCTGCTTGATGTGCATACAATATTTTTTGCTTACACGTTGAATAAATAGCGTGATAGTATGCAGCCTTGCCCGTCCCAGTTTAGGAGCTGCAATTTTAAATGTGAAACAGCAATTGCAACAAAAGGAAAGAAAGTGTGAAGGAAACAAAGAACGGATTAAAAAAAGAATGAAAAGAACAGATAACAGGAGAAATGTGAGCAACTGTAAATTATGCACACTTAGAATTCATTTCAGCTGAGGATGAGGAATAAGGGACTTCACTTAATTTAGTTTACATATTACCTCCATGACAATACATTATTTGCAGTTTGGGATGCTGTTGCAAGTGCATATGTACCTTGTAAGGGTACATTGCAGGGGTTCATGTGTTTTTATTTATTAATTCTTTTCTTTTTAAACCCCTAATGGGTTACTAAATTCCCAAACCATTTAAAATACTTTAAAGTTCTTTTGGGACATAGCCAGATACTTAATATTGTATTACATTTTATAGTTGTCACTTAATCAAGCTATTTAATATTATAGTACATTTTAAAACTGTCACTTAATCACATTTTCTTGACCCTTTTATGTGAATTAAAGATCACTGTAGATAAAAAATGGCATGCTTTAGTTTAAATAGATTCAGTATGTCCAGTTTGACAGTTACTTCTGAGACATTAAAAGAATTCTCAGTGATTAATGTGACCCACACCGTTAAATGGTGTAATGTTCCATTTCTTCAGCCATTAGCAGAAACAGCCTCAGCATGTAGAAGTGAAAAACACACCCAGCTGAACACAGAGCTGAAAATCTCTGAGATAATGTAGTGTTAAGAACTCTGAGTTACCTACAAGCTAACTCAAGGTGCCATAGCTTGCAAGCTACCCTAACATTTTGGTAGGTAGAATTATGAATTGGTTAAAAAAACAACTTTTCCACTAGTTCCCTCTCTTTCTCCCTAGATTTTCCAGAACATTCTCTTTCAGACTGACCTATCTCATCCTCTGCTTTTTTTTCCCCCCAAAATGAAATTTAAAGTGAATGTGAGGTTCCCTTTCAGGTAGGAAATGCAGATAAGGAATGTTAAGAGAAGTGAAGCATTTCATTAAATATCAGTAAAATTTCTCCAGAAGCCATGCTATTCCAAAGCTACTGCTGGATTTTCTTCAAGAAAACTTTATGAGAACTGGAGATTCTTTTTCAAATGATTTTTCAGAGAAGATGAAAAAGACTTACTATTAGAGATGCATAGAGAGGGAGAGGTTCACACATCTCTAATTTCAACAATGGATCTACTTCCACCTCTTGTACAAGACTGTATTTCATGCTGTTATCCATTAGATATAGAGTATACAGCAATAATAAAATAAGCTTGTACCACTGCCTTAGTCATAACATGATCAAGTCAAGGCAAAGCACAAACAATATGCTCATCAGAGGCAAAAAGAAAAGCCTAGCTGATCATGATTTTCATGATACTAGAGATGCACGCCTTCCCCCCAGATCCTGAACAATTTTGTTGGAGCTGCACCGACTAATCCTTCTTGGATCCCATAGTGGAAGAAAGGTGGGATATAAATTAAACAAATAAACAAATAACAATAAATTTGGCATTCCCTTCCCTTTAAAGACTAGCAAGAGACTTTTAAATATGCATTGTATACACACACAAACATGTACACCCAGAGTGCCAGGTTTTAAAAACTGATACATACAGTATGTATATGCCTCAAACGCAAAAGTTCATTAAGCATGCTTCAAAAAACAAAAAAGAAATTATGTTTTTAAAATAAGTGGATATTGATCTGAAGTCAATCGGTTATCCCGACAGGTTGTCCTCACCAAAATAATCATTCTGCCCTCAAATAAAAATTACCTTCTGTCCCCAGATTTCCAGCATTGCAGTAACTTAACACTCCAGTTGAGCATTTTGAAATAAATCTAAAGAAGAGGCAAAGTTACCAAGAAAATATGAAGACAGCAAATGTAAGAGTTATATGTGTGATCTGTTTTCACTCTCTCTGTGTCTCTCTCTGAAAGGCTAGAAATGTGGGGACTAAAGGAAAATTTGGGGGGGGGGGGAATTTTTTTGGGGGGGGGCAATGCCCTCATTTTGTACCCCCAACAGCTCTACCCTGAGGAACTGCATTAATTGTCAAATGACAGGTCAGAACATATGTAAGTCCCATGGTTCAATGGGTTTATTCTATTTGAAACTATGGGCCCAAATAGACAGGCCACTTGGGTCACTTTGGAGGTATGTTGTTTAAATGATGCATGCATCCTAAGAGCCGGAAGGCATGCCACAGCCATGCTCCAGTCCTAAAAACTGGAGCACAGCTTTGGCACAGCTTCTGGCCTCTTAAGATGTGTGTGTCATTTAAACAGCATACCTCCAAAGTGACCCAAAGCAGCTTTATTTTGGCCTATCTGTTTGGGCCCTAACAGAATTCAGCCCATTCTTTTCAGCCACTAAGAGCAGGCTGTAGCTCAGGTATGGGAACTGTGTAGCCTTCCAGATGTTGTTGAGCTCACAATTCCTCACCATTGGACAGCTATGCTGGCAGAGGCAGCTGGAAGGTGCAGTAGAACAACATCTGGAGAATTTCACTATTCCCACCTTGCCTTAATTGAAATGGCTTTAAGGCTGCATTCCTGTGTATGCTCCACTGAACATAGAGAAGACAGGAAAAGTTTTATTGAGCATCTCCAAAACTATTACACAAAACTTGCTTTCTTCAATGCTTTGCCTTCCAGATGTGTTGGGCTACAAATCTTACTACTCACCCCAATGGTCATTCTGGCTCAGGGATGATGTGAACAGTAAACCAACACATCTAAAGGGGAGCAGCTTGGGGCAGACTGTAATAGACATTTTGCCTCTACTTGGTGTTGGCACACAGCACAATTTTTATTCTTTCCCTCATACAGTTTAATGCAATGCAGGGATTTTTTTTTTACCCTTGGTCCCCAGCTCCTTTTTGTTTGTTTAATTAATCTGACTATAATTGTTCCTTCTTTGTATCTTAATCACAAATCAGATGTACAGTGTTTGCTAACAGCTGTGAATAAAAGGGCAGTCCATTCTTGAAGTATTCTGTATGTTTTTCTTGATAGTTTAATTAGAAAGGGTGAATAATACTCTATTTAATTCATCAAGTAGGACAATTAACAATAACATTGATCTTTTTTGTTTGACAGCAAAATTTGTTTGATTACAGAACTGAATATAATGTAGCCAAATCGCCGTCAGTAATTCATTTCAGATAGTCAATTAAAAATCCTGTGTGTTCAGTACACATGCAAACAATGAACAATGGGGCAAACTAATCAAGGCAAGATATTTAAAAAAAAATAAAAGCCATACTTTGGAAATTGGGATGTCAATGAAGGGATGGGAATGGCTAACAAGGTCATTTTTTTTATATACTGCCAGCCAGAAAGACAGACTTTTAACTAAAATTGGTAGTTCCTAAAGAGATGAAAACAATGCCCGAAAACAATGGCAAAACATCCGGAAAGAGGTTGTGAGTTTTCCCACCCATTTCTTCCTGACTCCTCCCTCACCCCATTTTTCGAGTGGAAAAATTGGAAGTGGAAGAGGAGGAGAAGAATGATTTTTAAAAACAGTTATGAAGTATTGTCTTTAATTTCTGTTGAAAAACATTCCTGTGATTCCCCCTCACACTTAGACTCTGTGAAATCATTTATAATGGAAGGTTATACTCATTTATCATGAAGATTTTTGTAAGGAAATATGTATGTATGTATGTATGTATGTATGTATGTATGTATTATAGGAAGTGAAAATTCCTGTATTTGCTTCATTTGTTATAGAGGAGAGCAATTTTTTGCCTCTGAGATCCTCTGGGGATCACACAGACTGCCAGAAATGCCAAATGGCAGGGGGCAGTATCTGGAAATGGCTGGTTCTCCTCTCAGAAATAGTTACTGCAGATCCAAAACAGAAGAAAGGAATATTGCCCCCACGTGCAACTTCTGGGCTTCCCCAGCCATCTGTTTGCCTGTTGTGGGGGAGAGGAAGCTGGACTATGCAGGCCTTTGGTCTGATCTACCATGGCTCTTGATACATTTTTATGGGAAGTATCCTTGGTGTACTGAATAATTTAATTGCTTTCATTTTTCTTTGCAGTCAAGTCTCCTACTTTTGACAGTAATAGGCAATGGGCTGTTACACACAGAATGCGGCAGACTGATTGCTAACAGAGGTTATAGACTGAGATCATGAGATTCATAGTGAGCGCTGCACTGGCTTCTCATTTGTTTCTAAGCGCAGTTCAAAGAGCAGTCCTTTAAACTATGAATATTTGAGGATAAGGTTCAGGAACATGTGGCCTGCCAGATGTTGCCAAACTGCCATTCCATGCATCCTAGCCAGTACAGACAATCCCAGTAGCCATCGTAGTCACCTGTCCCTGGTTTACTCTATGCTTTAATTAGTCTCCATTTTCAAAATAAATACATAAATATGTATAGTGCTTCATGTTATTATATTTCTGTTGCTGCCATTCTATTTTTTATTCTATAAACAGATGATCTTATTTCTTAAATATTTATTTGTCATAATAAGACATTCTGGCTCACTGGAAAGGTTAGCACAGGGAGAGGATATCCCATCCAGGCTAGGCGTGATGATGTTTTTGCCTTGCTGCCTGGACTGCCTGGCAGGGACTTGGAGGAGTACATTTCCAGGGAGTGCTTCCTTTGGTATTATCTAGTGAGTGGGGAGAGTGGCCACTGTTGTGAAACTGTGGAAGAACTATGGCATGAGGCCTGTTCCCCAAAAAGGGTATGTAAAGCAGTGGTGTTTCCACCTCTGGTGTCACCTGGTGCAGGAAAGTTGCCAATGGGGCAAAGGGGCTGGCAGGGGTGGCAGTCAAAAGGAGGTGCTCAGCTATCTCCTTTGCTGTGGCGCTGCTGGCTTTCTCATGAGGAGACTGGCATCACTGCAGTGAAGTCAGGAGGGGTTCACTCAGCCCTTCTCACCCGCAGAGAGAAGAAAGCCCAATTGGGTGTTAGCCGTCTTTTGGGGTGTCACCCAGTACTAGCCACACACCCCTAGTGACAACACTGATGTAAAGACCTGGGATTGCAGGTGATCAAGAAATATGCCAGAACAAAGCAATGGTTATAAAGTGATTGTGTTTGGAGTTGTTGGTGTTGGTAAGAGTTCTCTTGTTCTTCCTTTTGTAAGGTAAACCTTCAGGGAACTGTACATCTCAATTGTTGAAGACACTTACTGCCAGGTGATTAGCTGTGGAAAAAAACCTCTGCACTCTTGAGACATCATAGGAAGTCACAAGTTTGCTGCCATGCAGAAGTTGTCTATTGCCAAGGTTCATGTTGGTGTGCTCTCTTACTAGGTGGTAGGCAGTCAACTGAAAACCTCCACTTAATCTATGACCAGATTTGTCAGATCAAAGCAGGCATATAGAAGGTCCCAAACATGTTGGTAGGAAACAAGAGCAATGACATCAAGCAAAAGGTGGGCACTAGTGAAGAAGAAGTTTTTGCCATCAAATGGAAATCCTCCTTCATGGAGACATCTGTAAGAACTTTCCCAAGAATTCCTGAATCTGGAGAAGAGAAGACGCGTAAGTCTTCAGGTGATGGTAAGAAATAGCAACAGTGGAAGAAGGATAAACTTAAAGGCAAATGTTCTGTCTTGTGAAATGTTGGTGTTTGCACCTCCCACGCAGTTAAAAGAGATGGAAAGACTCATTCCTGCAGAGCATTCTCATATGTTCTGAGAAACATCTAGACACAGAGATTTTTAGTGGGCAAAGAATAGTTGTGTTTTCTTTTTGTTTTTAAACTCTCACTCTTAAATTTTAACCAGGTTATTTATGTATCTACTTGAGGAAATTTGGTTTTTTGCATGGTTCATTCTGGGCATCAGGTGTTAGAAACCATTCCACACCAGCCTGCAACAACCAGTATAAGTCTCTGTAGACTTAGCAACAATGATACAAAGCAACAGCACTCTTCATTGTAAGTTGGCGTATTACCATGGCTTTTCAATCTATCATCAGTTTCTCAGGTACACCCCCTCCCCTTTATGCAAATACTTAAAAGAATGAGTACTTAACAATCAGTCAATAACCCCAAACCTGTACTTTATCAAATAAGCAAAAGAAGTAAAATAAATGTTTTCAGAGTGATACTTAACTAGGATAAAAAAAACAACCCACTGGCTGTTCATTTACTGTAGATCTTAGAGTGTGTATACATATAAGGAGACACTGTATTCCTTACAAAAATGTGTTAGTGTTCCATATTAAAAGTTAAAACTTTGTTTCTGGTGTTGTATATTGGTAACTTGGTAAATGTATTGGTAAATGTATTGGTAAATACATTGGTATTTATGTGTGTGTGAATGATTAAAGTGATTTAATATCCCCCAAAAGCTCGCTACACTTTCTGTGGCATCCGAAGTTCTCACTTGACTTCTTCATGATTACATACCCTCCAACTGTCCCAACAGCAAGATCAATCTTCTGTTGTTCTACTTTTACAGCTGCTTTTAAACTATCCAGTTTCTCTCCTCTCCCAGCTCCTACTTTACCCCATTGCCCTCAGGTTATTTCGACTGGTGCGAGCTGAGTTCAAAGTGTAAAAGTAGAGGAAGCAGAATTTTGCTATTCTCTGTTGGATCAGGCAAAAGCAAACTGGTACGGCCTTCTCTGGCTTCTCATTAATCTCATTAATACATTTTGCCAGCTTGACATTCTGATGTTATTCAGGCTCATCTTTCCCAATTTCCATCTGTGAAATATTGGCGGGTATGTGTTTTCCCCTGAAATTGTATGTATCTCAGCCAACCTGTGCTGATACCTTTCTTTGGTGTGTGGTGTTGCTACTTAAATTAGAACATAAATATTGAGTAACTGAATTGAAATTAGAATGGGATATTTGAGTAAGGTTATAAGAAAACCCTATGGCCAAAATCAACAGGTGACTTGAAGGCACATACATATACATACTTCAGTTAATGAAGTAGATGTGTTCATGGGCTCTATAGTCAGTCCTCAGTTCCTTCAAGTGGAAAAACCATCAATATGGGACCACTATATTTTTTTATTTACCTGAGACAACACTTTTCTAGGTATCTGTAGGTCCTCCAGCACAATTCTATGGTCTCCTTCCAGAAGAAGTTGACCATAAAATCAAGCTATAGATGCCTAGAGAGAACATTTTTTTCCAGTGGTAGGGACAATTCAAAGTAATCCATGAATAATCAAATCTGGGAATGCTTAACCTGCAAATGTAGAAGATTGACTGTATTTGATTAACAGAAACTTTGACACCAAAGGTAGAAATAACTTGGAGAAACTGGGGATAAGTTCCTGTACTAAAAAACAAACAAAAAACCAGCAGTTCAACATATGTTAGCAAACTTTTTATTCAAAACTAACATTATGCACATCTGAAATGGAACAGCCAAGTAAGATAAGCCTTGCATAAGTATACAAAAATATTTTTTAATTTTCTTAAGACCACTTGAAAGCTTCTTCCCAAATGCATTCCAGGGTGATGTTTCTTTCTTTCAACAGACTCCATTTTTCTTATGATTTCCATTTTGGATAGTAAAATGTATAAATCTATTCTTTTTCAAAATGTCAGGGGAGATGTCAAGGCAGACTAACCTGCTTTCCTCTTTTCTTTCTGTTCTGCTGTTCACACACAGAAGGCAGCTGTTTGCCTTGCTTGTTGTATATCCTGTACACTTCTCCCTCCATATTTGCTAAGGTTAGGTGTACAAGACCCCCGTAAATATGGAAAAACCACAAATAACAAAAACGCCATGTTTTTACCTGAGAGGACACCTCTCTAGAAATCTCTACATCCTCCAGTGTGACTCTGTGGTCAACATCCAACAGACACTGACCATAGGACTGCACTGGAGGAGCTACATTCTCTCTATGAATCTCTACATCTTTCAGTGCAACTTTTAGTTAAAGGTGACCATAGAGTTGCAATGGAAGACCTAGATATTCCTAGAGAGAACATATTAATCAAATCCGTGAATAATCAAATCCGCAAATATCAAAGCTGCAAATATGGAAGGATGAGTGTATATACTCATGTATAAATCTAGAAATTTTAGTCAAAAAAAGGTTCCAAAAGACCTAAGTCAACTTATCCACAGGTCAATGTAAGTGCTGTACTTTAACTTTTATATTTAAAAAAATGGTGAAAGTCAAGAGCATAATCTGTCTTGGAAGCACTGAACTCTCATCCATCCAGGTCTTAGTATCAGCACAAAAGTTATACCTGTTGGAAGTGTGTTTTCCTTTGCTTCATCCCTTAGATTCTTTGTTACATGCCCCTAGGTTTTACCCTTGACTTATCCACAGGTCATATCAAAATGCATAATTTTGGCCCCCAAACCTGCCCTTGATTTATACATGAGATCAACTTATAGTCGAGTATATACAGTAAGTACACACAGTTACAATAGGATCACCTACAGCAGAATCCCATTCTTTCCCAGCTCAAGCTTTATTCCATTGTTTAGTGCAGACATGCTGCTGCCACCTATCAGGGAAAATCTTTTCCCCCCCAGTACTCTTTCTTCATCCTTCTTATGCCAACGCTGCAACAAACAAAGGAACAAAACAAACAAAGTTTCCAGCTAGACAGAAGATGAGAAAGGGTGGAACGACTGAGCTCCCATAAAAATACTTTAAGCCTTATCATACAAGGCAGGTAAATGCGCAATTGCATCAGGATGATAGTGCCTTCAGTGGGGCATTATTACATTATAATAATTCTGTTGTTCTCCCATGAGATACTGTTTTAAATGTGTTTCTTTTTATTAACACAAAAAATGTTTATTAACACAAAAAATCTGTTATTAACACATGCACATACACAAAAACTTCTCATTTTCACCTCCTTTTCTTGCCCCTTTCTGAGATCTCTCTATTCTCTACAATGCTATGACATCACGGTGAACTAATGCCCTCATTCTGTCTCTCTTGTACTCTCTCTCAGACACACCTGGAAAAGTAGGAGGGAAAAAAGCATTTATTTCATTAACCCTCTGCCTTTTTCTTCAGACATACTAATCGCTGCCAAATGAAAGCCAGAAATAGATCGGACAGATAGATCAGTAGCGGCTGACTTTCCTCTGCAAGTGATTACTTAAGTCTGGGAAATCAGATCTGCCCTGATCAAGAAACAACCCCCCCCCCAATAAGGGGGGATGCCTTTTTAAAGGTAAAACTGTTTTTTCATTTATATGTGTGTGTACATGTGTGTATGAAAAGCAATGAAAAAAGGTAGGGAGGAGGCAGTGGATAGGCAATCCCAAATGCTGTCATGTGCAATTTGATTTGGCATAAGTCGACACTGTAATATTGGGATTGTTCTGAAGGTGTGCAAGGAAAGAGAGAAGCCCCTGTTGAATAGCATTTTTATAGACAATGCTAGTGTAGTGGGACAAGAGCCTCATGCAATAAGGTATTTTGTAAAAAGAAGCTTTGTTAACTGAGGTATGCTTGTATATCTCCAGAGAAACACAGAAATCTTGCCAGATCTGTTTCCACAATTACCTTCATCTTCATTACTGACCAGTGAGGACAGGAAAAGGGCCAATAATAATATAATAAATAATAAATAAAAAATATTTGTATTTTCCCACCTCTCCCAGGTGGATTGAAGCAGGATTACAACCTAGTATAAAAGTACAGATGCAAAATACAGCAATAAAATACATAAGCACTTAAAATTAAAAACAAAGACCTGTTACAGACTGCCAAAATAAAGCTGCTTCGGGTCTCTTTGGAGGTATGCTATTTAAATGATGCATGCATCCTAAGAATCCAGAAGCTGCACTCCAGTGCTTAGGAATGGAGTGTGGCTTTGGCACGACCTCCGGACTCTTAGGACCCACGCATCATTTAAATAGCATACCTCCAAAGAGACCTGAAGCAGCTTTATTTTGGCAGTCTGTAATAGGCCAATGTATCAAAAGCGACAGTGGGCTAAAAAGGTATTCTAATCCTGATCAAAGAGTTGGATCCATGTGTTTTCAGGTGGGTATGCTCGCCGGAAGAGATCTGTCTTAACTGCCCTCTTAAAGGCCTCCAAGGAGGTAGTAAGATGGATCTCTTCCAGGAGACTGTTCCACAATCTAGGTGCAAGTATGGAAAAAGCGCTTTGTGGAGGTTAGTCTGGACATTTTTAATTTCAGCAAATTGTTCCCCGATGTTCTGAGAGTGCAGGGCAGATTATGTAGGGAGAGTCGTTCCTGTAAGTAACTCAGGCCCATACCATGTAGGGCTTTAAAGGTAATAACCACCTTGTATTGCACCCGAAAACAAATTGGCAGCCAGTGAAGACCTTTTAAAATTGGTGTTATATGGTCAAACCTTGAAGAATCAGTGACCAACCTGGCTGCCGTATTTTGAACTAACTGAAGCTTCCGAACTTGGTACAAGGGTAGCTCCATGTAGAGTACATTGCATGTTTTCTGTGGGACCACAGAGAAGTATTTTAGAAGCCTCTTTAGAATAACTAGCTGCATACTCATATATGTGCATCTTGGCCCAAACCCCACTCCTCATCCTGCATGTTATTAACACAACAAAATTATTAACCCTACAATTTCCTGCATGCCTTAGAAGTAAGCTCTGCTGAGTTCAGTGGAATCTACTTCTTTGTGAGTGTAGGACTGCAGTCAGTATAAGCTTGCTAATGATTATGAACTAGCTAATGATAAAAACAGTTCATGGACATGCCTATCTTAGGCATACAGCACATATAAATACTGTATTAAAAATAATTTCATGACAGTTCCCTGACACATTTCCATTTGTAACAGCTATTAATTTAGAAACCAAATTGTAAACAAAAATGATTCACTAATCAATGTATCTTTTCAGGATTCACGCTATAGTTGTTGCCATTATCCAAGAATGCCCCAGATAACTATTTCATAAAAATCCACTCATTGTTTTTGTACGAAACTACTGTGCTGATCACAAAATTTACCTCAGCGCTGTTGCATATTATTACTTAGAATTTCTACATGATCTTCCCCAGATTGTGGTGCATTGAGACAGATTAAATATGTTATGTAATCACATGATTATTTATTTTTCAGCTACCTATCTATACCATCTATTACATTTTCTCGTCTTTCCTCCAAAAAAAGTGCTCAGTTTGACTCATAACATCACTAAAAACAAATTAAGAATGAAACTAAGTATCTAAGCAAATAATGCACAAAAAGATCCCCCCCTCCATAATCCCTTCATTTAAACTGCTCCATAAATTCATGTGAGGGTATCTGGGTTGTATGGGTATGCCCCAATCTTGGTGGATTTCTCCTATACACCAACCCAGAAAGAATATTCAAAATAAGCCTCCATTGTTCCAGTCTTTGATTCACGTGAAGAACAATATACATTGGAAACACTCCTAAATTACCCAGATGAACTTACGGGTTCTGGGTGGAGAGTACTGACCCGAAAAAACAAGGCTGCCTCTATTTATGGAAAGAAAACAGAAAAAAGAGAAGTATATTTAAATGGTCCCAGAACATTCTTCTCATTGTATTCCTTGTGAGGTAGCTCAAACAAAGCTGTACAATCTAAGGGTAAAGAAAGGAAAATAATTGGACCAGGTACACGTGTTCAAAGCACATGGTGTGACCTTCCAAACGCTGTTCTTTTGCATCTTCAATTGCTCCTAGGTTGCATAGCCAATGGGATAGGATTCTGGGAGCTCCAACAGGTTCTACAGAGCCAAATGCTCTTCCTCTTGTCATTACAGAGTGTTTCCAGATATTCAGTACATGGAGAAGACATTATAAAGACACATTTGCTGCCATCCAAGGCATTTATTTTCATGGCAAAACCAGGAGCTAAAACAATTTGTACCACACTTGGGAGGTATCTTCACTCTTACGATATGAACACACAAGCCTCATTTGATTATTAAGAAACTGAAAGAATGGAGGAAATGCAGGGACTTGTGTTCACACCTCCCTCCTTGCTCTGTGATGCCCGTGATACAAGACACAGATGAGCTGGACACATGACAAGAATACACAATCTAGCACGCCGATGAAAGAATCACTAATTTGAAATGTTGGATTACTTCTATATTATAAACAGTTTCACATAAGACCATATTGTGCACAAGCATCACTTATGTGTAAGAGAACTGCATCTGCACCACAACATATGGCATCTGTATAGCCTGTTATCCTACAGTGCACTTATAGATTCATAAACTAGTCATGGCTCCATAATTGTTCTGTATTCAGCCATACTCTGTATTGATGATTATGGCACTATTGCCACAAACACAAATACTGTTCCCTCACCTACCTTAGCAGCCAGGAGCTGCAGCAAGCAACAGAGGTCTGTTCTGCTGGCAACCAGCCTGCAACAGGATGACATTTCCATCCCCCTCCCACCAGGAATTTCCAATGTGACAATCAGACCCAGGACCTTAGATTGTAAGCCTACGGGCAGGGAACCGTCTATTATCCCTTCAGTTGTAAACCGCTCGGATTCCCAGTGATTGGGCGGTATATAAATAAATCCTATTATTATTATTATTATTATTAATAATAATAATAATAACTCTTTGGCACACTGGTGATTTCTGGCAAGAGGGGGTTGGAGACAACCTGCTGCACCCTGGTCACCCACAGAACAGATCTCTGTTGCTTAGTGTGATTGCTGTCTGTTCTAGTAGGTTCAGGGAATTGATTCAGAAAATGAAATGTAGTTCCCATTGTAATTATGTTCTGTGATGTAGGGTTTCCGTGATATATTTTTCTCTGTGCAAATATAGTGAAAAGCCACAATTGGGCTTTGGAACATGTGAATCTGTTACACATACACAAATAAAATGATGTCTACATAGAAATATCATTTCCTGCTTTTAATATCAGATGTTCCTGGATCAGTGCTTGTTGCTCCAACAGCACTGAAGATTTAGTAGTAGTCACGTTTGGAAGAGGGAATGTCTTCCCATGTAGGTAGGTAGCAAACACAGATGACCGTACACAATTTACAAGGGCCAGGATTCTGTGGTAACTGTAATCATGTAAGATACTGTAATGCCACAGTGCAACAGAGAACTGAGTTGTAAATCTAATATTTATATTGCCTAGCACCGTGGAGAACAGAATTTTACAGCACTGGGGTATTTTTGATAAGAGGAGTCTACTATATATATAGTTGTTTTAAAAAAATCCCTGTGGTACCTCATAAAGATGCCTTATTTGTCCAGTGTGAGGTTTCAAAGGTATATTTTTGTTATCTGTTTCCTTTAAAAATCATTATTATTATAATAGAGTAAACTATATGAGTTTTAAAAAGCAGGCTATTACTTATCATCAGAGCTAAAAAAGTTACTTTTATCAATGGACCTTCCATCCACTGACCAGGTTCGTAGCCAGGATTTTGGGAAGGGGGGGGGGGTCCAGACTAAGTGCCACCATATAATGGGGCTTGGGTGCAGTGGCACAGCAGCACACACATTCATTTTATCTAACAGAAGGGGGGGGGTCCGGACTCAAAGAACCCCCCCCCCCTTGGCTACGTCCCTGCACTGACAATGCGGCTGGGGCATGCTTGGAACAGCAATTCGAAAAGTACACTTTCTAAGCTCTGCCTCTATATGAATTTAACCATAGAGGTTAAACCAGGGTGGCTTTGGTGTGTGGGGGGGTGCATTTTGGTTGTGCCTTTTTGCTTTTGTATATTTTTAGGTGGTTTTATACTGTGTTTAGGTGATTTTAACTGTTTTAATTTTTATTTTTATTTGGTTTTAATTATCTGTGAGCCACCTTGGGTACCTTCTGGGAGACAGGCAACGTTTAAATGAAACAAACAAACAAACAATACATTAAAATTGGTCATACCAAATGTCAAAGAGTTACTTATTGAAATGCCTCCTGGGCTCCATATTACCTTAACATGTCAAAAGCAACTGAAAACTTACAAAATGCCAACAATCTCACTAACAAAAGACCATCCTCAACCATATTTTGGATTCTGGTTTTACCAGTAAAAAGCATAAACTATCTACATTAAAGACTGCCATGTATTTCTTTCTGGGAATTATATCTCGTGTAAAATCTAGACAAACAACAAGATCTACAAGTACATTACCTTAGCAAAAAATGATAGTGTTTCGACAACTGGTCCGCCACATGTCCACCATATGTGGGTGGCAGAAGCCTCTCTGTTTTTGGCCTGGTTCCAGCAATGACTATTTCCAAATTTTAAATTCCTTTCTAGTTTCAAGGACAATAATGCCATTGCACTGGTATTTTAGACAGTTTTTGTCCCTCAGTATTGAGCTCACAGTAAACTGACTTCCCCAGTCCAAAGGGAGAAAATACATACATTTCTAGCCAAATGTCCCTTTGCAGAGCCTTTCCCCGTTTTCATTGACAATACTTTCTACTTACAATAGTAATTCTTTGAAATATTAATATTCTTAAAGAAAAAAGTCTTTATACCTGGACCCAGTTTTTTTAAAGATCTGTCAGCTTCCTAAGAACTGACAAGGAGACAGATATCTCTTGTCTAGAGATATCAATAAAGCATATTGAAACTGAAGGACTTGTTGGCATACCTGCTGATCAGAGAGAATGTTGCTGTTGTTTTAAAAGATCACACAGCAATGTATTTTATGCTTTCCTCATAAACCACATTTAATTGATTTTTAGGGGAGGGTGGGATATTGGGGCATGGAAATATATGAAAATTTTAACTTGTAATTCAACTCGATTGTCATTGGCAGAGAGGCAAGATATAAATAAAGTTTTATTATTATTATTATTATAAACCAGCATTTCAAACTTGTTTTCAAGAGCTGGAGCAAGATAGGAGAGTGAAAATGAATGACTTCATCACATATGGCTTTTAAACTACCATATAAGTTGGATAATAGTTCCATTGCCATACCTATTGCATGATGTTGTCTCCTTCTCATTGCTGCCTTATCCTTTAAGTGTGAGTAGCCATTGCTGGAAAATCCCATCAATAAGGTTCAAATAACAGTGGTATAGTGCTAGTCCTCAGGTGCTGTAAATTACTTCCACAGCACTTCCAGGATTGTCATTTACCTAGTGTTAGTGTTTCCTCTCTTCACTATTCCAGAACAGCCTCTTTTTTCAACTCCCCCACTCCATTTATTTTAAAACTTCTTTTGCATAATTCAGCAATTGCATTTTTAAAAAGTACCCACAAACAAACACATGGCACACTGGGTAGGGTATAGGACAGAGAGACAAGGTTGTGGTTTAATTGTCGCATGCAAACCATAGTGCATTAATGAAAACATTTTGAAACTTTAAAGAGGGATATCCTTTGTCTTTGTTGTCCAAAGGATGGCATGCGGAGAGATTTTACAGAACACTTGTTCAATAACTTTTATTTCAGGATTATCTTCATCTTTTAGCTTCTTTTTATCTGGATGCGTTTAGCATCATGGTTAGAAAGCAAATAGTCAGGGGACCCATCTATATTTTCCATTACACTGAGTCTTGTGTTGATCTTTAATTTACCTTTAAGTGGGGGTTTTAGCAGCCCATATACCTCTGTTAAACTTCAGAACCACCCATTTACAATTTATCTGGTATAAAATGTGGACAACTAAAAAGAAAAGAGAGAGAAAAAACTCAATTTTCAGTAGAACAGATATTTTAATGATGTTTAGATTTATTTAAAAAAATGTTTACCCAGAAAGTAGAATATTAAACTAAACCAGCTGAGCTGAAGCATCAGTGATTGTTCTGCGAAAGGTATTTCCTGATGGTCTTCTTTACCATATGTACAAGTTATGTGGGGCAGATTCACACATGCCCCATGTAGGCTTTCATGCCCAAATAACTTTTAATAAGGGATGCAGCCTGCATGTGTAAATTCCCCAGCAAGAAGCTCTCCCGCTTGTGTGATTTGCCCACCCTCTTTTCACGGTGCACAGATTTGCATTAGCAGGGTCTACGCATGTATGCATTTATGCGCAAAAGCTCCAGTTCTCATTAAAGGTTTTATGCGCAGTGGGCAGAAGACTCATAGGCTCAAGGCTGCATTGGATAACCTACGCACTCAGGTGTGCATGAACCAGCCTTAACATGCTATTTCTTGGAATCAGAAACTGAAATTGTTTATAGTGACACACACGCACACATGTATATATGAAAGAACTAAACCTCTATTAGATAAAAGAGTCATTTTACTTTGAAGAGTAATGAGCTGGGAAACCCAGTGAAAGGATGGCCACAATTATAAAGACAAAACAACGAGAATTATATTGACAGTGTAAGAAATAATTGGGCAACTTCTATTAAATGGCTAGGCTTATGATAAAAGAGTGTATATGAATCTGCATTTTAACACATCCCTTTGTACAACTTCATTAAGGGAGGAATTCTTTTTAGAAAAAAAAAATCTAGCAAATTCATTACACTTCCACTTATGGACCTTGTGAGTGATTTGTTCAGAAAAGAATGAAGGACTGAATGCACAGAACTGCCAAAGGATGGAACTCTTTGTTGTCAGTGAGAATCCAGATAAGGATAAGGATATTATGAATGCTATATAAAGAGCTCTCCAAAGTACCCTCCAATGAACAGGAACTAATGAGGGATGAATGAGCACATGTAATTGAACAATCAGGAAGGAAAAAGAGGTGGGGGAAGAAACATCCCAAGAAGAGAAATGGAAATGTTATCAAGAGCCAAAATCATGGTAACATAAGCAGAGCTAAGAATAATATAGGAGGAAAAACAAATGGCTGAGAATGGCCTGCTGCTGGAGACAATTTATTTTGGAAAACCATGTTTCAGTTCTTTTTGGAATGCCCTCTGTCAGAACATATATCTCAGGTGCAAAATCAAACACAGGCCTGTTACAGACTGCCAAAATAAAGCTGCTTTGGGTCTCTTTGGAGGTATGCTATTTAAATGATGTGTAGGTCCTAAGAGTCCGGAGGTCGCGCCAAAGCTACACTCCATTCCTAAGCGCTGGAGTGCAGCTTTGGTGCAGCTTCCGGTTTCTTCGGATGCATGCATCATTTAAACAGCATACCTCCAAAGTGACCCGAAGCAGCTTTATTCTGGCAGTCTGTAACAGGCCACAGTCTCTAAGAGGTTATTCACACTGTGAAAATAATCTAGGATGAATCTGGGCTAAATCTCTATTGTTCACATGCATCCTGAATGCACTCAATTCAGTTTTAGGGGTTGCCAAAAAACCCATTTAACCCAAAATAATCAATATCAGGTTCCCCCCAAGTTTTTTTAAAAAAAATCCACATTGTCAGTAGAGTGAGTAACCAATGCAAACAGACCTGAAGAGATCTGGCATAAAATGCTGCATACCAAAACAGGGATTCCAAATGCATTCACAGTGTTTACTCAAATGCTAGCACATGCGAACAACCAAACTTGCAGAGATGTGCATTGATGCAGATCTATGCAGTTCCATAGTGTGAATAATAAATCCGGAATGTGTGAGTGAGATTATTTGCATCATTGTGCTAAAAAAAAAAATAATACTCATCATCTGAATGACCCCTGAGAAAGGAAATATCGGATCTGAACCCTTTTCTTTACAATGTTGTTTTAAGCTTGACAAATGGAACAAAAAATATCTCGACAAAACAGGGGAGAGGGTTCTTTTTATACGGTGCCCCTGAAGATGGCAAAATGGCACCCCCGTAGACACTTTCACCCTCCCAAAATCCATTTCAGAGGATGAATTTTGAGAAGATTTGGGAGTTACAAGTACTGTGGGGAAGTACTTTTCGCATTCTGCTAGTGGGTTTTCCATGCATGGAGAAAAAGTATTTGGATTTAGTCCAGTCCTGGGAGGTTGTTGTATTTACTATCTCCTTCATATCACCAGACCATATAGATAATTTTTGTGATGACAGGTTTATTCAGAGAAGCAGTGGAAGTTCAGTGGATAACAGTTGATAGTTCATCCAGTCACAAAAGCAGGTTATATCTGCCATTGCTATCATGGAAAATGTTTCATCTGCATACAGAGATTTTTCTGACTGGGAATGAATCAGTAGCCAGTAAAGTTACGTATATGTTCCCTGTAACTGGCCCCAGTCAGCATCATCCTACCCAGCACAGAAAACCAGATCAAGAGCAGGCATGGAAAATGCTTTTCTTTTGAGGTGCCATTGTCACATGGGGGAGATCCAGAAAGAGCTGCACCTGAGGGTAGGAAAACCCAGAATCAAAAGCTGGCAGTGGGTTCATGACACCTTTGTCATGTTATCTGCCATGACCCTTTCTCTCTGTGCTCCCATCCCTCTTGTGCTCCATCACTCTCTGTGCCCACTCATCTCTCTTTGTTGATTGATTGATTGATTGAAATTTTATTTATATACCGCCATTCCTATGATCACGGCGGTTTACAAAACAAAATGAAAATACGATACAGTACAGATTACAGATATTACAGATATGTTCCCTTTCTATTCCTCACTAACTGGCCATAGGAGGCACAAGAGGAAATAACAAAAACTGGTATATCAGGGTTAGCAAAAATAAAAAAGGACTTCATACAGGAGGATTAAATACCCGGTGAGCTTTACTCGCATTAGGTTAATGGGGAAGATAAAGAAGAACAGGCATTTGTTATGTGATTGAGCATTTCTCAGCCATATAGGTTTTATATTAATTTACTAGCAAGAAGGCTTTAAAAGCCCTCTGTGAAAATGCCTGTAGAAACCAGATGTAATAGGCCTTTTTGTCCTTCAGTGGAAGCCAAATGCACAGTAGTTACAACCTATAAGGGTTGTATATTACCACAATTTTAAAGGAAAAAAGATTCCATGCTAAAGCATAGGCTTAAAAAGTCTTTATTTCCATCCCTCTACCACAGCCTTTGCTTCCCTTTTGACTTACTTCGTGTTTCAAAAAGCTGTGTTTGCTGTAACAGCTCATTTTTTTCATGCAAAATACTGAATCTAATTGCAGAAATATGTCATTCCTTCCTCTACGCCACATGGCATGAGTTAATGATGATGAATGAAAGTAATAAAGCCCAAATCTTTTCTGTTTTTCAAACTAAAGCTCCTGTTAAATTACTGGGAATTACAGACATGCATCTACAACAAGGACACTGGAGAAGGTCAAAGATCTCACTTCCTGCTCTAGGCCAAATTATTCAACAGGCATTTTGGCTTGGACCTACAGAAGTTCTTTTTTTAAAATGCTGAGAATGATAGGAGGCACCTATGAAAAGGAACTGAGCTCAAGGCTGGAGTTTTCATTAGAGGGGTTCTTTCTTCCCCAGTGGAACGCTGTATATGACTCACCAGAGGCTGGGACTTGCTTCATGCATCTGTGGAAGCTATTTTTGGATTTTGAGACTTAATCCATTTGGGGAGTTGGGTCCTGACAAGATGTCAGTGGGTCTCTGTTTCCTCAATGCAGGTCTTTATTCTGGTGGATTGGAATATGAGGCCAGTTTCAAACTGGCTTCTTTCTTTTACACCTGTGCAATGTGACAGCAACATTCGGCTGCCAGTCTTCTAAAAAGTGTTCCGTCCAGGTGCAGGCCAGTAAGGAACAGAGCTACCAGCTCTCTCTCATTTTAACAGAACAAACTGCATCACTTCTATAGCATGGTAAGGAATTAAACAAAGGCCTCTCATGAATTGATAGAACTTGGAAATGTTACTTTTTTGGACCAGAGCTCCCAGAATCCCCTGTCAGGATGACCCCAGCTCTTGTTGGCTGGGTAGTTGTACCCCTCCCAATGCATATTTTCTAAACTCTGGTTGTTGTTGGGCACATTTAAGTCACACAATGGCAATCACAAGGCAAGCTTATAATGTAGCTTTCTGGGGCTGAGAGTGTGCGATTCATCCATGGTCACCCAGTGAGTTTCCATGGCCGAGCAGGAAATTAAACTCTGGTCTCCAGAGTCATAGTCTAATTTCAAACAATTACACCATGCTGATTGTCCAATTTCTACAGATGTCTGCTCTTCTGTTAGTGAAAGTTCACTGTCCAAAGTTGATATTTATTTTTTTAGAAGTTCAGAGAACAGACAGATTAAATAAAACAGAAGTTACAGAACCATGTTATATACTTTGAGGGCCAAAAGGGAAAGACCCAAAAAAGATTTTTAATAAGTTCCCATTCCCCGTTTCAAGTGGACACTGTAGATATTCTCTGTTTCAAGTAGACACGATGTGATGATAGACTCAAGGATTTCTTAGCAGCTAGCCTTGGGAGCTAAGCAAGTCTTAACACAAAAGTGTGAGTGTGAAAGAAAGACCAAGGATGACTTCTAATTTGGCTAGCAGCACTCACCCTTACTTCTTCCCCAACCCACTGTATCACAACTTGAAATTTAGTGTAGTATAAATTAGCAAGCTCTGGTGAGGCATATAGCACGACACACAGAAAAGATAAATGCAGATATGGATTCAGATTGAAGTTTTTCATTTGTTTCTCAAAAGCAAATATGCATCTTCCTGTCACTTTTATCCACAAATTTTGCTCCCTCTTTCTCTTTCTGACTAATAGAGTAAATGTACAATACCGACTTTCTGGCTGACGATATCTGCAAATACAGCCATCTGTTTTCAAAGGATTAAGTCAATTTCTAAAGCTGCATGCCTATTTTATGGAAGCGTAATATTACCAAATATAGCTTTGAAGGGGTAGCCAGTATAGCAGGACTCCCTGCCCCTGCAACCTGTTATTGATAATGAATTCAATGATTTCTTCTCCCAAACAAATGACTATCATGCTTGCCTAAGCAAAAGAGAGATAGGGAGTTGCAAACATAGATGTCTGCAAGTTCCTTTCTGACTCCTATTCCTTGGCACAGGTACATAAAATGACTGTGACACAGAAAAATAAGCAGAACCAAACATGACTACAGCTTGGCCTCATAAAACCAAATGAGAATATAGGGATAGACTAGCCCTATTGAGACATCCTAAAACCTGAATGAGGTAAATAGATATGAAAGAGAAGTGTACTAATAAGGGCCTCATTCCAACTACTTTTTAAACTGGATCATGAATCAGTTTGAACCGATTCAAACAACCCTGGTTCCCACTGAAGTGATTCCAAGAAGGAGACCATGCACTAGACCCATTTAACTCGCATCTTTTTGCCACTGTTTTTTTTCCACTTCTTTCTCGATAAATCGTATCTGCACAAGTGAGAACCACACGTGGATCGGAATTGATTCAAATTTCCCCTTCAGCTGGTTGGAAACAAATCATTTTGAATCAATTCATTTGTGAATGGGAACCAAAAGTAGATTATTTCTGGGGGGGAAATGTGATTGGGGCAAATGTAGTGGGAGAAAATGAGATCGGGGCAAATTCTGATTGCACACCGATTTATTTGTAAGTAAGAATGGGACCTAGGAAAAGCAGCATTCCTGATCCAAGAGACATTCAGCCTTTAATCCATTGCCTTCTTATGTGGATGGAAACAGAAATAATGACAGTGAGTTGGGGCTAGTAAACCACACCTCAATATGTATATGCTTGGAACTTTCTTTTCTTTTTTTTTCCAAATAAGGGATGGGAATATATTGTAATGTGTAAAAAAAAAAGTCATGGGTAATGTGTGGCTTATCAGATGTTGGTCAACAGTTCCCATCAGCCAACACAGTGAAGAATGATTGGTGTTGCAATGCAGTAACACCTGGAAGTCAAAAATGCCACAATACTGATATAAAAACTCACTTCAAATACAGAGTTGGGACTCACGTTATTCCAGATGTTATTGAACTCTTAGCATTCCTCACCATTTGCTGTGCTGCCTGGGGTTGATGTGAGTTGTAGTTCCACAATATGCAAATCCCCACCCCTCTTCCACCATTTCTGTGAGCTTAGAGAGGTAGCCCATCACTGGGTCGGACTGGATGTGAGGGAAGGGAACAGAGACAACAGGATTTGAAAGAAGCATGTGCCAGTGGAAGGGAACTGGGGAAAAGTTAGAATGCTTGGCAGGGGAAGGAGGAGGACACAGCAGGCCTAAGAGAGAAAGCAGGATGTGACACAAAGGCAAAACCAGGCAGAAGCAGAACAAAGGATTTGTAGATGTCAATCACCAGCTCACTCAGATATAGGTTTGGGTATATTTATTTATTTAGTCAGAGAGAAGAAGTTCTGCTGAACTTTTAAAAATCTGATTTTTCACATTTTTTTGCTGCAAAGGTATTTATAATTAAAGAAAACCTGCCTTTTACAGTTCTGCACATTTTTTTACCTTTTTTCATAAATATGATCATTTCTGTAATCTCCTGCTGCTTGGAACAAAACTTCCTCCCAGTCTGAGAAGATGCTTAGCAAAGTGCTCCTTACTGGATTCCTTCCTGTACTAGTGTCCAAGTGGTCTTATTGGCAGGGTGACCAGATGTCATAACCACAAAGCAGGACAAGGCACCACAAAATGCAGGGCATTCAAGAAGAAATGTAGGATGTTACAAAAGGAAGACTAAGGCTTGGGGCCGTTTAAGGGCTCAGGAGAGTGGAGCGTCTGCGGCACATGTATTGATGACATGGCTTGTGCGCTGCATCAAAACTGCATGGCACATGAGTGACACCACAGCGCTGCTTCAGGGTGCCAATGGCGCCTTGGCAGCAGCAGAAAAAGGAGCTTCATTCCACAACTCCTTTTTTAGAGTGCATCATTACCATGACAATGCGGTCACAATGGCAACGATGTGTGGGGAAAAAGGGGTGCCTCTGTTCCCCCCCCCCATTTTCCTCCCATCTGTCCAGACCTTTAATCATTCATATATTTCATAAGGTTTATTTGCAGCTATATTTTACTGTAATTTATTATATACTCAACCATTTTTCTGATGAGCTTGGTGGTGGTCATGGTGGTTCAGACCTTCAAATAATTTCCGGCTCAATGGTAACCTTAAAGTGAACCTATCATAGGTTTTTCTGGGCAAGATTTGCTCAGAGGTTTGCTATTGCCTTCTCCTGATGCTGAGAGAATGTGACTTGGCCAAGGTCACCCAATGGGTTTCATTGCTAAGCTGGGAATTGAAACCTGGCTTTCAGAGTTGTAGTCCAACACTCAAACCACTATGCTAAAGTAAAGTGAATGAGAACAGCACAGAAGAAAAGCCAAAGGGCAACTTTCAACACACTTTGTAACTAGGTAGCTTTCTCTTACCCTTTTTCTCTTGAGTAAAATTGGGACATCTTCATAGCACACAGTTGTTTGATCATATAGATATGTCTATTACAACAGCATTTCCTGAACCTTGTTGTTACTCTCTTGCAATTCCTCTAATGTAGCAAGAAAACACTAAAGTATATTGGTGCATATTCTAGAAATGTGTGTACTTTTCTTCGTGTATCTTTAAAATGTTGGTGAACATATTTTTACCTCACAAGGAGTGCATCACAAGCCCTGAAATGTAGGATATTTTACTGCAAATTAGTCTGTGGCTGGTTCCAGGAGGTATGGGATATGATTACAATCCAACTTTTTGCCCTCCTTTCCACACTATTATGCCGATCTGCACAGAAATGTCCTCAAGTTTGGGGGGGAAAAGGGTGGAAAAATACACATATTCCAATTTTAGACACATGGGTAATGAATGATAGGGAAGTACTTGCCATAATATGATATGCTGTGTGAAACCCTGAAACAGCTGGATGGTTTCTGAACTATGATAAGATTACAAACACCATATTATGCACTGTAGGCAATTTTTGAAGTGCTTATACGGGGGAGGTTTTATCAAACCAAAATTCTCTGCCTCTAAACACCTTCTAATTATGAACTGAAGTGCCCCCCCCCTCAACAGAGGGAGAAAGAGGAAGGGATCTTAGATTTGTGGTGTAGTCAGGATTGGCCATTAGTCAAAACAAGTCACATTGCAATTATGGACCCTGTTGCATGGGGTTAAAACCCCGGCTTACCTTTCCTGAATTCAGTGCTAATTCAGAAGGCATCTGGGTCCTATCACACAGAAATCACCTCTGAATCCTCACCTGGGTCCATCCCAGATACAGCCCAGGTCCTCTAAGCCACTTTGGATGCCATGTTTAGAAGCTTGCGACTTCTAAAAATGGCTACTGAAGCGGTTTAGAGGAGGCAGGCAGCAATTCAATGGCAATTTCTGCCTCCCGGATTAGCACTGAATTTGGGAATGGTAAAATGGGCTTTTAACCCCATGCAATAGGGTCCTAAGATAGAGATGGCTTCTAACAACGTGACTTGAATTAAAACCAATATCTAAAAAGCATTGCTAGTCAATGCTACAATTTGATTTTTTAGAGAAATTTAATTTCAGCAATTAAGCATTTTTATTCATGTGTTTCTGAGCATATATATATATATATATATATATATATATATATATATATATATATATA